>NW_022985557.1:0-305134 GCF_010093815.1 Pseudovirgaria hyperparasitica
CCTAACCCTAACCCTAACCCTAACCCTAACCCTAACCCTAACCCTAACCCTAACCCTAACCCTAACCCTAACCCTAACCCTAACCCTAACCCTAATGCCGACAAAACCTACTCGCGGACATGCCTTATCTACCGGCCCTTAGTAATTGCTAGGGGCGCCTATACGATAATCCCCGGTTATTCTTAGTTCGTACCCTAAGACGATAGTATTAGTCGAGGAAGAGGACGAGCCTAAGAAGTGTTAATACGCGCCTTTAGTGACGAAGACTTTTAAGGCAGCTATATTATTAAAGAAGAATTTCACGAGCATTAAGGGAATGGCTCTACTAGTGCGCTAGAAAGCGTAGATAGATAACATGGCTATTCCGTATAAAGTCTACTACAAGCATTACTAAGACGTGGCTAGAAAGAATAATATACTCGTTAGTATATCCTACTTAAACCTAGTAGCGAGACTTAAAATAGTATATAAGTTTAGAGATAACGTAGGGGCCCTTAAAGTTTATAAGAACCGCTATATCTAGTTCGCGAAGTACGCGCGGCTACCTTATCCGATAGAGGCATTAGGTATCTATTATTACTAGGCCCTAGAGACCCCGAAGTAAGTTATTAATATTAAAACCATCCTTACTAGTATTATATTTATAATTTAGAAGGAGGATAGTAGAATAGGTAGGTAACTCTTCGACGAGTGGGAACGTACTAGAAGTATTAATATTAAAGGGCTCTTCGAGCTACTTAAAAAGACGACCTCTATACTTAATAAGAGTATTCTAGAACTCGCGAGGGATAAATTTAATATATATAAGTACCACTAGCGCATGTTTAATAAGAAATCGAACTACGGCTGGCTACGAACTACATACCACTCCTATATCTAATAGTTTATTAGGTAATGCCTACTTTACTAGCTCACCTATATCACTCTTTGGCCTAATCTTAACTACTATCTAATCTCGTACCTATACTATGCGAAGTCCTAGGATAGGGGCGATAAGACGGGTTTTAAGTATCTCGATAACGCTATCAATCGAATCCTCGATTCTAGCGATAGACACGGGTTTAATATGATCTAGGGGAGTATTAGTCTCGACGATAAACAAAGTAACGACTATACCATAATCGTTCCCTACTCCTATAAGTTCTTAAATAAATGGTAGTCGAAGGCTAAGCTCCGCGAGGGGGTTAATCGAAACGGTATAATCACGGCTATTAACGACAAGATCTATAATACGGACGATAAGAAACGATTTAGTCCCTTTGTCCCGGTCCCCTACCAGTCCCTTAAAGTACGTATCTCTAGCCTACTAATAATATACGGCGCCTAGAGTCCCGTAAAGGGTAGAAGACGTACGATACTTCCATGGTATATCGCGATTAGCCCTAATTACATAATAATAGAAGTACCTAAAATAGGTATATAGGAATAACTCGTAGTAGCTTATAGGAATTTAACTCCGGGACCCACGTCTCCGTCGGGATTTTCTAATAAATATAGCGCGATTCCTTTTGCCTTCCTAGCCGTAGTTTAACTCCCGAGTTTTAACGCCGTTAGTAACGCATTAGTCGGCCATAAAAGATAGAATAGCTAGAAGGTAAAAGAAGAGGTAGCTGCGTGGCTTAACGTAAGTCCTTAATAACTTAAAGCCAAGGTAGACGCCTAGTTTAAGGAGGGCTCGAGGGTATTCGTAGAGACCTTTAAGAAAATAGTAAGGTAGGAAAGGCTAGTCTATAGGGATAGGTCGTTCTAGAAGGAATTTAATAAGGCGCGCGCCGCTAAGCGGCTAATTAATTTTAAGAAATTCGAGTCCGACGCGGGCCTAGATAACGTTAAAGAGAACTTCTACGGATAGAAGAGGCCTAATAAACTATCCGACGAGGAGGAATCTAACCTCTCTAAGATAAGTAACACGATTCTTTAGGAGCTGGCTCACGACCTCGAGTACTAAGATTAGGCGCCTAAAAACCTACCTAATTATTAGTTAAGGGCTACCCTTAACTAATAATCCGGGCTAAGGTTTACCCGCGCCGAGAGGTTTACTAGGGGCGTATTTTATTTATATTAAGGTCTTTCTTTTAGGCGTTCTTTATACGGTTTCTTATACGGTTACTATACTACTAAGGGTAGTAGTTCTATGGGCCGGGGAGGTATATATAGAAGGCCGCTCCTATAGCCCTATATATATATATATCCCTAGCTCGATCACATGGCTTTATTATATATTTAAGGAGGGCGTTTTCCTTGGTCATTCTACTTGGCGCGCTTCCCCCATTACTAATATTCGACTATTTAACCTTTTCTTATGTTTATAGGCCTCTATGGGTATTGATTATTAGGCTTAGCTATTGAAGAATTAATTAAGAGTATTATATAGACCCGTCCTATCGTAAAAGAGAACTAATAAGAAGTCGTACGTTTAAAGAGAACTTATAATACCTAGGAGAGATACTTGTGAGTTCGTCGTCGACTACTATACTAGGAACATAGCCATTTATAAAAGGGATACACGTGGCGATGGCTCACCATACTACCCTCCGGTCCTTCTAGTTATATCTTCTTCTCCTTCTCCGTAATTCCCTTTAGATTCTAGATAAGGTTCTAGAATATATATAGGAGGGTCTTCTAGCCCTCTCCGGCTTCCTTCTCTATACGTACTACCTAGTAGTTAATATAATCTAGAAGGGTTTCCCCTCTTAGGGTCCCCTTTATTCCGTCTATCTATAGCGGCGTACGCCTTTAGGTATGTTCTACGTTTTAGATAGGTGTATAGTTACCCTTGGTAATATTGCTATATAGCCTTTTCTATCGTACCGGTAGGGGTATATCTAGTATATACTAGGGTATATCGGTGCCTAAGGCCGCTATATTTATTAGTTAAGGGCTACCCTTAACTAATAAAAGGGGGTCGGCGTGTCGGCGTTCTAGTAGCGTGGTCCGTGCCTCTATCTCTATAAGGATTTTAAGAGGGTGTATATATATCTTTGCACGGCGATAACGTCTTAGTTTCGACGCTATACGTACGTGCGTGTAGTAGTAGTTAGTGTACTCGGTGTACTCTATCGATTGAGATGTGTATCTTGCTATATTACCCCGAATGGACCAAGTTGGCCTCTTAGGGATGTAAAAGAAGTTTTTCCTAGAGCTTACTATATAATTAACTAAGTCTAATAAGCTTAAGAACGCTCTAGAGAGCCTAGTAGTTAATAGATACTAAGCTTAAATTAATAGGTTATTTAGAAATAAGTTATACGTCTCTTATAATACTAGGTAATTTATTAACTACTATAGTAGAAAAGGCTTAATAGCTAGCCTTCTATTTTATAAAGAATATTCTAGAGTAGAGGGCGGTAGATAGTTAGTAATAAGATAATTTAGTACTATCTTAAGTAGTAGTAGATTTCTAAATATCTATTAATTAACTTATCTATAACTAAATAGTTAATACTCTAGAAGAACTAAGTTCTCTAGTAGTAATATAAGCTATTATTATAAGTAGCTAGTAAGAGTATAGAAAATATAAAATTACTAGTATCTAGTATATAATAGAAAACTTTTTAAGCTAAATAGTAATATATAGAAGTAATAGAGTTATAGATACCTAGTTTAATCTATATATAGTTTTATAACTAGTAAATAGAGTGTTCTTAAGCTCTAGAGAGTTAAGTTTTTAGTAATATAATAAGTCTATTCTACTTCTACTATATACTAGAAGAAGAATATCTTACTAGTCTATTATAAAATAGTTAGTATAAATAATATAGTAAGAAGAAGATTACTTAAACTAGTAATTATTCTAGTATTACTATATTAACTAAGATAGTCTAGTAAAGAGAACTTAGTATTTAATATATATAAACTAGTAGATACTAAGTTTTAGCTACTACTTTATTAAGATTATTAATATATTAAGTTAAATTAGTTATAAAGTATACTATTTTCTATCTATATATCTAGTTAGTTATATTTATATATCTAACTAGTTTACTACTATCTATAGTAATTATATATAATATATACTACTACTATAGCTATAACATATATACTATATATATATCGGAGGTTATTATACTTGGTATACTCTATTAATTAATATATATAGATTACTATATCTCTCTAAATTAACTAGTTCTAGTCCCTTAGAGTATAAGAAGTTTTTCCTCTAGATTAGTATAGATATATTCTCTAATAGTAATAATAATTAGTAAACTATATATATTATAGTAGATCTATATAAATCTATATCTATAAAGATTAGATAATATATCTAATAATCTAAAAAACTAAGTGATAAGTTATAGAGTTTTTTAAATAAATAAATATTTCTAAGAAAATATTTTAATATAAGTACTACCTAGACTTATCTAACTATATTATATACTATACTAGGTCTAATTAGATAATTCTATCTATCTAGAGATTTAGAATAGATAAAATTTATTTTATTAGAAAAATACTTATAGAACTCTTAGATTAGTAGATATTAGTATATATCTATATATTAATATATAGAACCGTTAAAGGTTTCTAGAATTAAGCTAGAAACTATAGACTTAGATAATAATCTAGATTACTAAGGGTAGCTTCCTAAAGAAAGAGAATAATTATTAGAACTTAATCTTAGATAAAGACTAGACTTATATATATCTTAGCTAACTTAGTTAGAAGGTAGTATAATAGATAGTAAATAGTTATATACTAAATAGATTAGCGTCTCTTTATATATATACTCTTAGATTTCTACTAAAAGGGTTTAGTAGTAATTTATTCTATAATAAAATATACTCTATTATTCTATCTAACTATACTACTATCTAATTACTCTATTCTTATAATAAGTATATATATAAATTAGTAAAAGTAAACTAGAGTCTTAAGCTTATCTATATAGAGACTATTAATTATATTATATAGATTTAATTAGATATATATAGAAATTTAATAATTATAGAATTTTAGATTTATATATAGATAAGTACTTTAGAGCGTAGTATAAAAAAGAAGAAGAATATTATTAGAATAGATACTATAAGAGACTAAAATTATAATCTTTAGTCTATAATAGCTAGCTAACTTTAATCTAAAACTACGAGCTATAATAAGAATAAGTTATATCTAAGTCTTCTTATTGGTAGTATTTAATGTTAGACAAGACTTTATTTCAAGCTAAGTTGGATCTCTCCAGTCCCATCCATGTGTTTCACTATGCCTTCCCCATTTTGAGGAATCGGCATACCACTGCCAGGCACTCCAATCTTCCCCAGATGCGTCAGATGCGTCAGATGCAGATGCCCCAGATGCAGATGCCCCAGATGCTTGACCTGCCTGAGCAGCAGACTTGGACTTGGAGGCATCGGCTCCTTGCTGAGGCTTTTCAGCATCTCTCCAGTCCCAGCCTTTTGTTGCACTATACCTTCCCCACATTGAGTGGTCGGCGTACCACTCCCATGGGGTCCATCCAGACACAGAGTTCTCAACTGCTTGGCCTGCTTGGCCTTGTTTGACCTGGGCCTGGGACGTTGCATGAGCTGAAGATGCTTGTGCACGCCCACCCTGAGAGCGTGCTCCTACTTGGCCGATAGATTGTAAGCCAATCCCAAACTCGGGGGGATCCCTCTCAGCTTGTGCAATAGCAGTAGCATTCTCATGGAGATAGCCATGGCGGACTAGAGCTCGAATATAGTCAACAGTCCATTCCTGGCATCGTCGGTTCGTTGTCTAATGCTCCTTTGTCAGCTAACATGATATATAACTCGCTATAAGTCCTAGAGTCACCTACATCGTTCACGGGAGCCATGAAATTCTCGCTAGCACGAGGGGCTTGAATCTGGAGTGCAACTCGTTCAAGTGAGCTCATTGCAGAGCTGTGCCTACTAAAGTCCTCCGTAGGTGGTTCATAGACCAGACCCTGATCAACGTGGCCTATATGGACAAGACCACGGAGCTGGTCCGAGGTACTGGTATCGTAGTTGCGCTTGAACTCGTGTGAATAGCCTGCCATTGGTGCACCCACAACGTGGATAATAGTGCCTTTGCACACCTCGTTCTTGTCTTGTGGATTCTGCGAGACATAGGCCTTGTTTGGTATGAAAAGAGCGAAGTGGTATCGCATATTGCTTGAGCGGCGATACTTGCATAGCCAGACAGGTGAGTAGGTCATTGCGTAAAGCTATGAGATAAGGCCAAGATATTTGATTGAAAATGTGTGAGATGAAAAAGTCGATACGTTGTTCTGCGTGGTGTAAGGAATTTGAAGTGCCTTTACTGCCTTTTGAATAACATCTTTCAAATCCTTGAACCTTCAGCCTTTCCAATCTATGTTCAACGTTTGACTGGTTGAAGCGCAACCGAGCACGCGCTAACGCTGTAGGATCCTTGTGGCACTTCTGGTGATAGCGTGGTATTGTCCTTTACATCGGCAAGCCATTCGCTGTAAGAGCTCTTATCTCGAATCATGTGGTAAGCGTCTTTTAATTTGAGACAAGGAAGCGGAACGCCTAGGTATACTACTTATGGGTCTTATGTAGTGCATATAGCTGGGCTGGAGCAGCAAATGAGTGTCGACAATCCATCCATTGGAATGATGTTGCACTATGGCTGAGGCGCCACAAAGCGAGGATTTGGTGTGCCGCTCAACCCAATAGAATACAAACTCGGGCGCCTATTCTTGATCTACTACCCAGTACTAATCTGGATTCTTGATAGATAGTTAGCATGGTAGAAACAGAAGAATGCTTTCATGACCGTGAGGGGATCACATCCCTTCTTGGATTGCTGTATTACTTACTTGTCATGGAGAGTAAGCGGCGCTGCTAAGGACTCCTCCATTGCCAATACTCCAACATTGCGACTGCCTCTGTTTGATATGGCATTGTGATTTGCTGGATCCATCCTAGTGTGCGCCATTCGTGCTCATAGTCCACCCCGATGTGCATTTTACAATATTCCCAAAATTCGGGATACCAGCCTGCTTGCCGCCAATCGATTATACCATTGATGTAGCGTGACCCAACAGGACCAGCAATGATGATATTGTCCAAGTGAAGATCGGCATGAGTAAAGTATATCCTACTTGTATCACGCAGTAGGTGCCTATACGGATCCGATTGCTTGTCCAGGCGGCCTCCAGTAGCTAAATATTGGATCCGGTTATTAAAGGCCGCGACGTCTGAGAATGGGCCGGCTTCAGGCTCTCCGCGAAAGTACATATCTTGAACTGGTCCTCGAAGAACTGAGCCTAATGTTGATGTAGTTAGCAAATGGCGGTGCAGCAGCGCTCTCTTAACATACCAACAATTTCACTAGCCGGGTCCTGCGTTATAGATTGGAGAGTAGCGATGACTCCCCCGAGTTGTCCTGAGATAGCTACCTTCTCTCTTTCTTGTAGAGAGCGCCAACATGAGTCCAGGGTTTGACCTTGAATCAAGCTAAGGTAGATATAGACATAATTTCCTTCAACGCGCCATCCAAAAACTTCAGGAACTGGAACCTTGGTGCCAACTTGATGACGAATAAACATTGTAACCAAAGCCTCGTATAGTGGAACGCACGAAGAAGGTCCATATTTAACTAATAGATTGACTGCTCGAAATTCGGCGATGCCTTGGGTCTTCCCCATGCGCGCTTCGCGAACTATCGCTGGCGTAGGTAGTTCTGGAGTCGGCTCCCCATCGGAGCGGGCGCGAAAGAAAGATGTCTCACGGAAGTCTATACTATCTAGACCTATATAGGTTACCAGATCAAGGTTTTGAGCCTGCCGCATTATTAAAGTAGAGGTGTCGATTCAGGTATCGGTCGTGGCGAGAAATAATACTAGGATAATGTTAGAGGAAGGAAAGGAAGCTTACTTACAGAGTTAGTCTTCTCTAAATGTACTAACCATTTATTAGATTTCTTAAGCGCCTACTTAGTTACTTTATATATACTCCTAGTATATACTTATATTAATCTATATATCTAACCTTATAGATTCTATAGATAGTTATAGATAGTTATATAAATATACTATATATATATATATATATCTTATTATATATTACTATAATAAGTTTTTTAAATATTTAATACTAAGAATAAGATATAGATAAAGCTAAAGTCTATAATAAAAGATAGAATACTTATAGCTACTTAAGTATAAGATATAATCTATATAAGCTATTAATAGATCTATATAGATAATAAAATTTAATATAGATATATTAATATAATAAGATTTTAAGTATTTATAAGATTAAGATCTATATATAAGAATAAATATACTTATCTTTGAAACTTAGACTCTTATATAATCTTAATACTAAGCTATTAAGGTAGTAGTTATTAATTATAAGAGTCTAAGACTTTTTAGTTTCTACTAATCTACTTAGTCTATATAATTATATTCTATATATATATTATACTTTATACGTATGATTACGTATTTATATACTAGATGCTTAAGAAACCCTTCTAAGACCGTACACGGGTTTGTATAAAGTTCACGTGATACAATGATGGTGTAAGAATAGGGTCATTGGATAGTAGTATAGTTAGATAGAACAATGGGGTGTATTCTATCATAGAACGAATTACTACCGAACCCTTTTAGTAGGAATCCGAGAGTATATATATAAAGGGACGCCAATCTATCTAGTACGTGACTATTTACTACCCTTTACATCACCTCCTAACTCTATTAGCTAAGATATATATAGGTCGGGTCCTACCTAAGGCTAAGTCCTAATAATTATTCCTTCCCTCTAGGAAGCTACCCTTAGTAACCTAGATCGTTACCTATCCCTATATCCCTATCCTAAGTCTCGTAAGACCTTAGTTATTCTCTACGCTTCGTCTTAGATACTTACTAATATTTACTAATCTAAGATTTATATAAGCGTTTTCCTAATAAACTAAATTTTATCCATCTTAACTTCTTATATAGGTGAGATTACCTAATTAGGCCTAGCGTATCACGTAATATAATTAGGTAAGCCCGGGTACTACCTATATTAAAATCTTTTCTTAGAAATATTCCTTTCTTTAAAAAACTTCTTAACTCTTTATAGAGTTTTTTAGATTATTAGGTATATTACCCGATCCTTATAGACATAGATTTATATAGATTTACTATAATTTAGTACGATTTACGTAATTTACTAATTTTCGTACCGTCCTTAGCTAGTAATAATATAATTCGTAATAATCTATATAAATTAATAATAATCTTAATATAGTTTCCCGAAATCTCGACGCTCTAAAGTAATTAGCGCGGAAATAGGCGCCTTCGAATAATCCCTATCTCGTATATATTACTAACATATTAAAAGCCATCGATCTACCCCGACCTAGGCCGGGCTCTAATAATCTAGCTATATATTATTATGGTTGTTACTTTCCGTCGTATATTACTTACGGTAGTACTAAATCTATAATATACGGTACTTATATAACTAAGAAGCGTTATTACTTATAGGTATTTAAGTAAGTTCGAAGAACTTTATATAGATTTACTTATATTAGTATAGATTACTACTAGGCCTCTAGTAACCCCTACTAATAAGGAGCGTAATACTACCGATCGTAATACCTTAGAGAAGGCTTTCTATAAGCTATATACCTAAGGTAAGGGTTACGCCTAGGAGTACAATTCTAATAAGATCCATAAGAATTTATCAGAATCTACTATAGCTATTATTACCGCGATTACTAGATAATATCGTTTTTCTTAAATCGTTATAGATTCTTACTAATATATATTAATCTCTATAATAGTACTAAAATCTCTACTACTTTAGACTTCTTTCTATATACCGGCGATATTAGAATTCCTAGGAAAGGTTCTAGTAAAAAGGCTAAGGTTCCTTCCTCGCGCGTGCTAAAGAGCCGTAAATTTAGGGAAGATAGCTCTAATCTAGAAGTTTCTATACTAAAGGTATGTGGTTCTATACCGATCGTTAAATCTTTTCGCTAATTTATATAATTCTTAGCGTGCCCGCGCCGGTCCGTCCCTCTCCGTCCCGGGTCCCGCCGCTCCGTAGGTTTCTATAGAGGAGTTTATAGCTATAAGACGCGCTATATAGAATTTATAGCGTCGGAACGAAAGGCTAGAGACTTATGTTATAAAGCTCTATACTATACTAAATAAGAACTAGCGGAAGGAATTAGATATAACCATCGCGGTAATTAGTACTTCTACTCCTACTCCGACTTAATCGGTTTAGATCTATACCGATCGGTACTAATATATCTCTTTTATCTAGCGTTTTTAGTTTTTCGGTTTTAATTTTAAAGCGATCTTACTTCTTCTAGATAGATTAGTGCGAGTTTATATAGATCTATATAGATCTTTATATTTTCTTTTAGCTTTCTTAATTTTATCTTTCTTTAATAATAACTTCTTTAATCTCTTTAGTAATCTATACCAATCTATACCAATCAGCACCAATTTTCGATGTCCATTTCTCTTAGTAAATTATTTTTCTAAGTCTCTTTTTTAGTTAAATTTTTTAAAGTTCTAAGTTCGAACTTTCTAAGGAAGTTCCTTAATTCCTTAGAATGTTTTAAAGATCTATGTCTCTTTCACCTTCTTCCTTTTAGGCGGCCGTCCTCGGCGCCGAACTATACTAAAAAACGTCGAATCGCCGTACTTTAGTATAATTCTCTATGATTCCGCGGCTTCCTTTGCTAATCGCTACTTATATACTAATATTACTACTTTACTAATGTTTATTATAGGTTCCTAAGTATCTTCGTTAGGATTATATCCTTTCTAACGAATTTTATATAGCCACGTGCTATCTTCGGCACGTTACTAGCTAAGTATCTACTTAACTTTATAGATATCTATACCTTCTTATATAACTACTTTATATAGTATCTATTCGGAACGATCCGGTAATAATAAGGCATGAAATAGCTCGAGAAGCGTAATATAGAATATATTATCTATCTTTAACGTAGGAGGGAGTTATAACTCGTACGCCTAGTTATTAATTATATAAGTAATCTTATATAGACCTATTATCGTATAGTTAAGCTTCTTCTTTAGCCTAATACTACGAATATTCTTACTATTTAGTAAAACTTTATCCCTAACATTAAAGATCATAGGTTTTCTACCCTTGTTATGGTGCGATTTACTATAATTCATAGTATCTTATAGTAACTTTATAACGCTTCTTTACGTTTAGAATAGTTCTATAGTAATTTCTATTACTTTAATATTAGATCGTTCTACTTTGAACTAAGTCCCTAAGAACTACACATTATAGTTCCGACCGAAGTTTACTTTAAACGGACTTACGTGGGTTAACGTATGTCGGCTATTATTATACGCGAATTCCGCGACATAGACTAACCTTACCTAGTTATTCTACTTATAGTTATAATATACGCGTAAATACGCCTCGACTATCTAATTCTACCGCTCCGTCTATCTATCTATTTATAGATAGAACGTAGTACTAAGTTTCCGCTTAATTCCTAGCGTATAGTAGAAATCCTTCTAAAATTTAGATATTATCTACGGACCTCTATCCGAAACTATACCGTTTAGTATACTATGGAGCCGGACTACGTCACGGAGTAGTATATCTATAAGATCCGGTGCTTGGATCGTCTTCCTTATAGGGATATAGTATAATATCTTCGTAAATCTATCTAGAACTACGAGTAAACTATTATAAATATACCTAGAATACTTATTTAGGGGTAGATCTATAATAAAATCTATTAATAATTCCTTCCATGCCTCCTTTAGCATAGGTAATAGCCTTAATTCGCCATATAGTAAGTATCTATATACTTTCGTATACTGGTAAACGTTACACGTTTTTATATAGTCTTTTATATATTTATAAAGACCCGGCTAGTCGTACGTCCTTCGGATTAAATCGACCGTCCTTATAACGCCGAAGTACCCTACTAACGCGTAATTATACTATTCCCTTAAAATATCGATTCGTAAGCCGCCTTTTAGTACGTAGAGTCGGCCTTAGAAGTAGATCGCGTCCGATCGTCGTTCCTACCTTAATAACTACGGCGGATCTATAGCGCTTCCTTTTATGCTTATAACTTTCTTTACTAATATATTAGAATTCTAGGTAGATTTAATTAAGTCTTTAAGGGTTTTCTTAGTTTCTTAGACGTTTATTTAGATTACTTAATACCCGCTCTAATTCCCGCGGAGAATCGCCGAAAGTGTCCTAGCTTCTAGTATTCTATTAGATAACTAGTCTTATAGTATCTAAAGTATAGTATAGTCTAACTTATACCGACTATCTACGTTATTCTATAACGATTTCTTATAATCTTCACGCCGCGATAGAGGATTAGCTTTATTCTCTCTTCTAGCTTTATATAAGATTTTAAAGTTAAATATTAATATCCACTTAGCCTAACGTACTTATCGGCGATTAAGGACCTTAGTCGATATAAAGTAACGTAGATTTACGTGATCCGATAATAATTCGATCTAATATATAGAGCCTTCTAAATAATATCGCTATTACTTAAAACTCTCGACGATTATAAGTAGTTCCTAGTCGTGCGTGTTATAACGCGTCTCTATATCCGCTATTTTATAGGAAAAGAAAGCGACCGGGTACTATTACACCTTATCTTTCGTATCTTTATACGGTTAACTAATAATTCTAGTAATTACGAATTCTAACGCGTTAGTTTCGACCTAAATATACTTCTTAGGATTGAAATGCCTAAGAATCGGCGTAGTTATAAAGTAATTCTTTAACGATCGGAACGCATCTCGCGCTTCCGGCGTTAACTATATCTTAACCGACTTAGCTTTACGCTATACTCGCCTACCTATAGGGATTTTACCGCCATTCTCTATAAGTTTATTAAGTAGCGCCGTAATTCGTAAGAAGCCTATAATGAATTTACGATAATAGTTTACGAAACCTATGAATGTTCTAATTTAACGTATAGTAGTAGATTCTAGCCATTCCATGATAGTCTTTACACGCTCCAGCTCTATTTTTAGGCCGCTATATATTATAATAAAGTCGAGAAACCCAACTTCTTATTAGTAAAACTCGCATTTAGATAATTTTACGTAGAGTTTATACTGCCTTAGACGATTTAGTACTAATTTCACGTATTCTTTATAATCCTATATACTATCGGAGTAAATTAGTATATTATTAAGATAAACTACGTAAATCACGTTAAGTAATCCTACGAGTATAGTGTTAATATATTCTTAAAACGCTCCTAGCGCATTTATTAGCCCGAATAGCATAATAGTATACTTAAAATAACTATATCTAGTCCGAAATGCGGTTTTCCACTTATCTCCGCGACGAATTTAAAGCCGGTAATATATATCTCGTAAATCTAGCTTTATAAAGTACTTTACCTTTATTAATTAGTCTAAAGATTCACTAACTAGCGGTAATAGGTAACGATTCTTCTTAGTTACCGTATTTAGTACCTAATAGTTAATATATAGACGTAAACTTCCGTCTTTCTTCTTTATAAAGAGAATAGATACGCCGGCTAATAACGTACTATAACGTATCTAGCCTCTTTTAAGGTATTCTTTAATATATTTACGAAGAACTTCGAGTTCTAGTCTCGAAAGTAGGTAAAGTAGGCTATAAGGGACGTCTACTCCCTCTTTAAGCTTAATCTTTAGCTTATACGGCCCGTGATTAGGGAGAAGTAACGTATCTCCTACCGAAAACATATCCGTATACTACGAATATACGTCGGGTAGCGTGTCTTCGCCCTAATTATTACTATCGTCCTTATCTTTATTAATGATCGATAAGAACGTAAGATAGATTAGCGATAATCGGGTCCGCACGGTAAGGTTCTATGCCTCCTTACTAATAGTTATAACTTACTAGTATAATTTACTATGGTATCGTCGGAACGTTAATATCTTCTTCTAAAAATTAAGGATAGGGTTTAGATGTCTAAGCTAAGGCATCCCTAGAATTATATTCTATTAGCTAATATTAGCCACGATAAATTTATTAGATATCTACTATTTTATTATCTTTAAGTCATGAACTTCGTAATTCGTTATAGCTTTATCTAAAGTTCTAACTTTATATCTATTAACTATAATAGTTCGGCTAACTTTGCCGAGATCGTACAATAATCTACACTCCTTTATAAGAATCGACGAAATATAGTTATCTTCTATACTAGTGTCTATAAGGGCCTATATAGTTTTATTACTATTTACTATAGATAACGATACTTTTAGTAATATTAGGTCTTTACTCGCCGGAAGGCGCTACGGCTCCTCCTAAGTATATATAATTTAGCTAAGAACGCGGTTAGGTCTCGTGTACTAGTCTATTCTTTTTTCGGATTCTTATAGTTAGGTAAAATATATTCTATTTCTCTATACTTATAGTAACGAAGTGCGCTATAATCCTACTATTTTATAATAGGCGTTATATTTAAGCCTATGCCTTATCCTTTTCCGCGTTAAGAAGCACCGCCTCGATTATTTCGGTATCCTCTTAACGCGTTTCTACCCCGATTTATACTCTTCTAGCGCTAATCGCGGTAAGGTTACTCTTAATCGAACGTATTTAATTAACCTCGTTTCTAACCTATATAGGGTTCGTTGGTTTTACCTAGAGAGCCGCGTTTCTTAAGGATGCGGTAGTATTTATTAGCTTTCTCCTCTAATTCGTATAGATAGTTAAAACTTAATAATACTATTCCTAGTCTTTCGCGGATTAACGGAAGTAGTACTTTACGAAACTAGAATATACGAATATTTTTCTATAGCGTAGGGATATTATTCTATAGGTTTTAGAGGTATTATAGTAGTTAAGTAGGTGTCTAGTTCGGTCGTTATGCCACGCTTCTTAACTTAGATAGTACCTTTCTTTCACGTTCTCTATCCGTTCCGAGAGTGTTTAGTATAAATATAGCTAAATATTCCTAGGTTATCGTAGATAGTGGCTATACTTCCTTCTATCTATCCTATTAATCGCGGGATTATAAGTCTAGGTATTATTCTCTAAACGAAATATATTATACTTTAGTAGAAAAGAGTAGAGGGTTATCAAGGAAGTACTTTTCGTAGTCTCTCTTCTAGTCTTTCTACTTCTTTTAGTTCTTTCCTATAAATATAGTCGGGTCTTTAGGTTTCGGTATACCTAGGGAAGAAGTAGGGTAAATCGATAATAAAGTAGCTGGGTATACGGTAGATTATCGTAACTCTAATGGTAGGTAAACTAATTCCGCCTAAATTAGTATAGGAAGTCGTCCACCTACTATCGTTCGGCGTAGTTCTTTAAGAGACTCCTTAAGTTCTCGTCTCTTTATAAGGAGTTTCGCGCGTTCTACCTATTCTTTAAGGGTTTAAATCTCTCGAGCCTAATTCGCGACGTATTCCTAAAGTTTAGTAATGGTTTATTATAATATCTCGCGTGGCTCCGCTACGACTCGTTATCCGGCTTTATATTATTAGAAGTTACTCGGTGTATCTACTATTTCTTCGTCTAAAAGCTCCGTGATTTAGTCTAATATTTCTACTTCTTAGTTAGAAACGGCTAGAATTAATACCGATTATAGAGGATCCCTATTATTTAATATAGTATTACTTATCCCTATAGTAGATCGTGTTGACCTTCTCGGTTCTAGTTAGACTATCTTAACTATAGTACTATATAGGGAGTAATTCGAATATAAGAATAGGGTTATTAGATAGTAGTATAGTTAGATAGAATAATAGGGTGTATTCTATTATAGAACGAATTACTACTAAACCCTTTTAGTAGGAATCCGAGAGTATATATATAAAGGGACGCCGATCTATCTAGCACGTGACTGTTCACCGCCCTTCACGTCACCTCCTGACCCTGTCAGCTGAGGTACGTGTAGGTCGGGTCCTGCCTAAGGCTGAGTCCTAACAGATGGCGTCTGGCGTCCCCATTTCCCGACGCCCTTACCTTAACAGCTTACCGCTGAACAATCGCTCCGCATCTGTCCTCGACTTCCAGACTGGGCGAGTCTCTATGCTGCCAAATTAATTGCCCGCCACCTAGGAAACAGCCTCTTTTGCTTAAAACAATACCCCAGACGTAGAACACGCAGACCTGGCAAACCCATTTCCATCGACGATGAGCGACGGCGATATCCACGTAGTCGCATACTTCCCTGAAGGCGTGAAGTACATTCTGGATTTTGGTTCGACTCATTACATCGGGTTCGTAGATGATACGACGGTCCTGAAGTATCCGCATTTTAAAGAAGAACTGGATGGCCTCGCTGTTGAATGGCAAATATACCAGAGACTTGGCAAGCACCCGCGTATCACCGACCTTAAAGGAAGACACAAGGATGGTGGTATATTTCTAGAATATGCACGGAATGGATCATTACAGGGTTACTTAGAAAGCAATGCACCACTTAACGTTGAAACAAAATTAAGACTAGCTAAAGAGACTGCAGATGGCGTTGCGCATGCCCATCGGCAAAATGTTCTAATCTGCGATATCGCTGTTCGTAATATCCTAGTGGATAGCGAACTACACGTTAAGTTATGCGACTTCCAGGGTAAGATTATTGGACCTGATGGAACAGTTATCCTTTCCGGAGGTGCCTCAGAAAACGCGGATTCGTATAAGCCACGCGATAACCCATACGACCAGAACGTTAGTACGGATATTTTCGCACTTGGTTCAACGATATATTACATCATGACCGGTCATCGGCCATTCCCTAAGTTGGATACCATACAGGACGAATTGAAGATCAACGAGTCTTACAGACAGGGTCTGTTTCCTCGTTTGGATATAGCCGAAGAAATTGTTCACAAATGCTGGAGTGGCAAATACACGTCTGCCAGTGAAGTCGTCAGCGACCTCGCTGTCCTCAGACGATCATATGTGCAGAGCTCTGAGCTTGGCCAACAACTTCAGCAAGATTGATTCAGGCCGGAGCCATGGGCGTAGGGGTTAGCCCGCGGACAGCGGCAAAACATAAGCACATGTACAATGAGGAACATATCCGCTCCGAAAAGACAGTTTGCTGCGCTACAATATGAGTTCATAACACTTATGTCCGGCGGCCCTGCTCTTGTGCAAAAAAGTTTCTGCACATGGTCAGGTTCGGCGGTTCGCTATGTTGCAGCTTTGTACAGTACATACCAAGCTGGATTAACACCTAGGGCAAACCGACCCAGGTGTTCTGTTGGTCTGCCTTCCCATGTTGTTCTTATCGACCCAGTTACCACAGTGCGCAGGGCAAGGCTTAGGAATCCACTTGGTGAGCACATGCTTTGGCTGCGCAGTGCAGTTTGTATAAGACACTTTGACCTCGTGTCGTTCGCACGTGACTTGGAGCCGACATTTGTCAGGATTGCCTGAAATCTTCATTCATCATTCCATACTCACTGTATGTGTAATCGCGGCTGCAGAGCAGAATCGGGTAGCGCTTCGGGGTGCTTATTAGTGATGGGACTGCCACCCGCAGTGCTTTAAGTACCCCACCCGTAAAACCCCGGCGGATGATTAGTTCTGGCAGGCGTTCTTGGTAGCTGCAGCTAAGCTAATTCAGCGCTCGAAAGGAACATTCTATTGGCAGAAGTTATGAGTCACATCACGAGGCGGACGGCGGCAAAAAGATATCATGTTACACCAAGTACCATACTCGAGCGCTTGCGTGACCAGCTTGAAGATGACTAGCGAGTTAGACAACCTTTAGTAAGGCGCTCCTAAGTCCTAGGAGAGTTCCTCTACGTACTTGTACGGAGATAGATACAGAGATCTTTGAGTTCAAATAACAACCTATTATCTATTATCACTAGACAAATAGAGCTACCTTTCTACAATTGTCTAGTCCACTTGAAAGGGCTCCGGAGGTCACGCTAAGGTGTATAGATGATAGGGACATTGGTGTGGCGTTATATGGTGGTAAAGTAGGAGGAATATTGACTGCACAGGTTTCCAATCGTGTCGAGGGCCGTGGAGGTAGTGAGGTTGAATTCTGTTGATTGCTTCTACAGCAAGTCCTGACAGGACCCAGAAAGTAAACAACCCAACGGAGGAAGTCGGCTCTCGATGCGCTCGTGGTGATGAGGAAGCCGTATGCGATATGTTAGGTTTGCTGGCCATAGAAGGGCTTTGCGGATGAATCCGACGTTTGAACGCGTGCCACAGTGGTATGAGAAGTGGACTCATGTACGCGTAGGCGTTTCGTGCTCACGTATCGTGAACCGTTCGGTTGAGACTGATTCAGAGGCTCGGTCTTGGGAATGCTTGTGCCTCCACGGCTTTGCTAAAGTCGGGTACACCCATGAAGTCCGACAGTCGCCTGTTGGTATTGTTTCGAGTATGGGCGTAGCAGGTGTTGCTGGCACAGCAGGTGTAGCTAGCGTAGTAGGTGAATCGTTGTCGCGCTCCTGCTTCTTCTGTATACCGTCTACTTCCTCATCGGTAGTATTCTCGTATTTCCTCTTGTTTACCTTTGAAAGTGTTTCTTCATTTGGGATCGATGGGTTTCTATTAAGTGCGAGTGAATGTGCCCCTCTGACATTAGCGGCGTATCCTTGCGGCCTAGAGCTTGGTGACAAGGAGGCCTGTGGTGATTCGGAATCCCAGTGGTCCCAGGGAGGAAAGAGTTCGACCGAAAGCTTGTGCTGCTCGTTGGTGTTATCTTCCGTAAAGTCTTTGGTATAGCTTCGTCGTATACAGCCACAATCTACAAATCGTGCCAGTCTGATGGTGGCAATAGATATAGTGATATCGGTGTCGTGTTTAAAGTTCAAATACATGGTGATGCAGGTGGGAATGGTCCGAAGTAGATGATGTTATGTCGGAAGTTTAAGGGCGGAAGATCCATCGGACCGAGCTCTTACTATGCCAAAGTCAGAACCCTCCCTCGCTTCAACCGTCGAACTTGAATTATCACCGGCATCAAAATTTAAGAATTCCTAAGTACCCGAAATGGGGCAATCTAGCATTCCGAGATCAGAAATTCACCTGTCGTGCTTTTCTATACTTAGAATGCGGCAGCTAGGAAGGCTTTTGCAAACGTGATCGAAAGTGCCAATCAAAAATAATAAAGATATCTATACATTGAGTAATCTCCGGCTGCGTTTCAGGAAGACATATATCAGCTTCAGCTGCATCAAGATGATAGTGAACGTGGTTACTGAACCAGATGAACTTACCACCAAGGACCTCATCGCCCAAGCCACTGTACTAACTGGGTGTTACCAGTTTACTCTGGACCATCTGACCGACGGAGCGTCATTCTGGCTAGTGGGAAGAGATAGTGCCGCAGACTTTCGAATCGCTGTTTCTCCACAGTCTTCAATCAGGAGCAGACATGCGGTTTTCTCTTTCCACGCCCAGTCATTCGCCTTTAGTATCAGGGCCGCTCACAAAGGGGTTCGGCATTTATCAGTCAATGGTGGGACTGTAGGCCGAGACTCGAAGGGATTGCTTAAGAACTGTTTGATAACAATGGGCGACCTAGTATTTGACTATCACTACACACCATGGGCGTACTCCGCCATTTTTGATGCCGAGAAAACAGCTACTATACGTCGATTGGTCGGTGACACGGTACCTCCAATCATGCCTCCAACACCAGATCCGGACGCTCTCGAGATCGGACAATATGTCCTAGCCCAGCATGCGGGAAAGGGCGGTAGTGGTACCGTGTCCATGGGCGTAAGCACGGGCCATAAACTTGTCGCAATCAAGAATCGGTACTGTCGCGACACATTTGCGATCGAAAGGGCCAAAAATCAAATTCCAAACATGGAGTCCCTCAGTAAAAACAGCGAAAATTCGGAACCAAAGCCGAGGATTCTGCAGCTACTAGAAGCAAAGTGGCAGTTCAACCCGGATGCGCAGGCGCGACCCGCGGACTCCAACATGGTGTACTTTGTGTCTCATGCATACCTCTCGATTACCTTAGCAGACCTGATAAAGAAAGGGCACAAATATACTGAAAGAACATTCGTCAACATCCTCGAAGCTGTTGCTTCTCTCCACAGACAGGGCTGGATCCATCGGGATATCAAGCCAGCTAACATCGGATTTACGAACGACAAAGACGATTGGGCAGTTTACTCGACATCGACGATATTATCCGAGTGCCTGAGACGGCCTACCCTCCCGAACCTGGGTGCTACGGCACCATACCTTACTTAGCCCCAGAGTTCGAGCAACAGCCATGGGGACTTGAAATCGATGCATGGTCGGTTGGAGCTACATTCTACGAGATGTTAAGAGGCACGCCATTCTGGCACGGAAAGACCAATCCCTAGCAATGCGACACAATCAACTACCCACAACAGGCTTCGTTCAAGGACGTGCACCAACAAGCAATGGACTATCTTGAGAGTGACAAATCTGAAAGTTTCATGCCTAGCATTACGATAAAGCTATTATATTTTGCGAATGCTGAGAAAACGCAATACCAAAAGAAACGTTTGCTTGTGACCGAAGCACTCGAATTGCTGGAATTAAGCAATTCCATAGACCGGCCTGCCAAACGAGCAAAGGCCCCTACCTCTTGAATCCCCCACCTGCGCGCTTCGATTCTCGAACTGCTTGTAGATTCATCAAATGGCTGCCAATGAAATGTCCCGGAAAGGACCAACCAGTATCCTACGCGCCAAAGTTCGCATAGGTATGTACACCATAAGATTCAGTGTATAACATTTGGCTTCTTTGCTCTTTCGATTAGCTGATGATTCGTGCACCGCGTCGTCTTCCAATCTCCATGACAGCGGCTTTTACCGGTGGTGGCTCTTACGCAAGACGCTCTTCTAGAGCAGCTACAGATTTTGTGCTATTTCAATTGACACGCCGACGCCCTCCAACCACCAGCGTCAAGCAGTAATATCATCCAGCACATCTGGCTTCAAGGCTTCCCAAGGCTATTTATTCTCCATCATGCTGCTAAGGCAGTGTGCTCTTGTCATACTCCTTACCCGGCTCGCAGGCTCTGTCATGGTCCACATGCGGCTCTCCCGAGGTCTTCCTGCTCCTTTACAGGGCCTTCACGTCGTTGCTTCCACAGGCCTCACCCTGGAATTTGTGCTTGTCTCTGACTAGTGCTCTTGTGGTTAGTCACTACCACCCCTGATTGATTATACTCTGCGTTCTATCCGCAGGATGTGGATCACTCTTGAATCAAGATCAAGTCAAGCCAGGAGACCGCAAAGGCTCCAAAGACTCCAAAGTGAGATCTCCTCATTCCTCCGACAGTGCCGTAGGAGCTTAAACAAAAAACGCTTCGACTGTGCATCGTGAGGTAAATCCGTTGCTGAGCTACAAGTGGTCGAAGAACCATCAAGATAGCTCAGTACTTTCTCTGGGTTCACCGATCACTTATTGCGCGGCTGAGTCTACTTATCTGCGCAAGTAGAGGACTCTTGCTTCCTGTATATTCGTACTAAACTAAGATGCAAGTCAGCTCACCGCAGGATATAGATTAGGGATATATACAGCACTCTGCCCCACTGTCTGGTATGCTGAGATTGATGTCTCCTGCGCGAGAGCAGCGAGAGCAATGCGACACTTGCCGTACATTACTGAAACTGTCACACTACACCACTCATTCGAGTACCGACGCGCTTCTTGCAAGGTGCTCTTGACCTGGAAGAGAGGCAAACGTGAGACTGCTCCTCTGAACAATATGGCTGGCCGAAACGGAGCGAGATGGGAGGTTTAGATTACGGAAATTCGCATAACCAGAAAAAGACGTAAATGGAATCGTGGGGAACATTGGATATCGTAGTCTCATGGTCTTTCCTCCATTCGAGTTGCAGACAGAAATGGGCAATCTGTCCTTGTCACGAGATTGTCCGCGATCAAGGTAAGTCTGTGATAGAAGGTCGCGTGACACAAAAGATGCATGCACAGTATAAATCGTGAATCCAACACGATACGTAAATAGAATGAGTCTTACCCCTCATTCTAATATTAGATGCTGTTAGGGTGAGCAGAAATGATTCCATACCCAAGTCGTAGTTTCATGCAATGACGATCTGATATCTCGATCCTCTTTCATGCAGTGAATGAATTTATAGATGTAGGACGAGGGCTCCTGTTGTTCGGTCATCATTCAAATACGCTGAGCGGAGATGGGCTTTGCGCAGTAATACTGTGTCATGGAAGGGTCTGGTGCTTCGCGATCTTGTTTGGTGGCACTCTTCCATCTTCGTTATCATCCTCGCCAAAATTCCTTTTCCGCTTTTGTCGATTGAGATATGGCGGATCGACGTCTCCCATAGTCCTAAGTGCCTTCGAGCCATAGGAATTGATGGAGGTGTCGTCATTCTTTCTTGTGCTCAACTCAGGCTTTCTAGTTTTCTCCTGTTGGCGCTTCGACTCGTCATCTACGTGTGAAGGGGCGAGAGGGGTCCCGTGGGACCGTGGTGTCGCACGCCAACCTGCTTGGGACGACTCTTTCATTGCAAACGACTGATTAGGTGTCTTTCCTTCCTCTTCACAGTATGGACTGTCTTCTTGGTATGATGGCATTTTGGCGAGCGAGTAGCTCTCCTTCACGTTTACAACTTCTTCGCCGACGTTATCGCCGCTATCATCTTCACTAGAATCATCTTGTTCTTCTAGCGCTATCATTTTCGCTCTGTAATACTCCTTGACCTCCGGTGGCGTGTGTCTAATTGGCCACTCGTCCGTACTGTCACGGTACATCGCCCTTCTCCATTCAAGTCTGATTTCAAGGGCCTGCAGGCGTATTTCGAGCTTAGTAGCGAACTCTCTATCATATGGCTTCTCAAATACAGGTGTGCATCTGCGATGAATTAAATAGGCGCCTTGCGTGGCAACGATGTCGGTATAGTCCTGCAAGATTATACCGCGGTTAGTAGTGTTTAAGATTGTGTAGTCGCATGACGAGAAGAGCCTCACAATGTCCGGCTCAATGTCGCCATTTGATGTGATGCAGTTATCTTGCGTTAACGACATAAGGAAACGCTTGTCTCAAGACTAGGTAGTCGACCTGGCCAGTTATCGTCGATAAGGTGTGAATAGATTGTCGGAGCGAGCCTGGATCGAGCCTGCGAGGTAGTGGATGGAAGCGGGCCTCCTTACTTTCGCACTACGTCTATATTTTAGCATCTAAAGATAGAGCGAGCACTCTATCTCTTTAACTATCTTCAGTAGTATTTCCAGAAGCTGAGTGATACAATAATAAAGAAAGTAGCTTAGTTCTAGATTTGTACGAGGCCGGGCTCCACGCACCAACCAACTACACTACAAGGAAGCGACTGCTTAGATTACACACTAGTTATAGAGTGCTGTGTGGGATCCCTATTATGTCAGCCTTGGTATTCAGATCTTATTAAGCGTTAGGCTTTTGTATATAGACAGAACTACAGCCGGATCACGTGTCTGCCACGTGACTCGCTACGACTAAATACTATCACAGCCCATATGATTTTCAAATATGAAAGTAACAGCTGCCTACTTTAAGGCTCTTACATGCTATAATAATTACTTTTAATCCTCTATATCACAAGGCCTATATAATATAAAGCTAGGTGGAAGTTTTCCTTGTACGGACCCAACATGAGCGAGACAACACTCAGCTTCGTAACCGTCGACGTCTTTACCCAGACGCGATACAAAGCCGGGAATCCATTACCTATCGTCTATCTCCCCGAAAACGCACCTATAACCCAGGAGCGTAAACAGCTTATAGCTCGCGAATTTGCACTGTCGGAGACTGTGTTCCTTCACACGCCACCCGCTGCACCGGGCACGTGGAAAATTGACATCTTTACGACTTACCTCGAGCATCCTTTCGCTGGCCATCCGACGATTGGTACTGCAGTCTACGTTCTGAAGAAGCAGTGGGAGACAAGTGGAACACAGCTCACTCAGGATTCGGGTTCAGAAAACATCAACGGAACGTTTTTAACCAAAGCCGGCCGTATAGAGATTTCGTATAACCCTTCGAACGGAATCGCACGGGCGGCCATTCCGCAGAAGCACCACATCCACGCCTGGCGATGCCCGCTTCCTTTTCTCTTTGACAAGCAGCGGGATCTTGACCCGTCGCATCTCAAAGACCCGTCTGCCGGGCTTCCTGTTGTGTCGATCGTCGATGGCATGACCTTCATCCTAGCCGAACTATCATCTCTCGATGCATTGTCTCGGGTCTTGCTACAGCACGGTAACGTTACGTGTACGCTGGACGTAGGCTGGTCACGTCCACAGCGTCCGTTCTACTTCTATGTGCGACTCTCCGATGGCATGGATGGGATGAAGAGGTTCCGCACACGTCTCTTCATGAAAGACGCCGAGGACCCAGCGACTGGGAGTGCGGCGTGTGCACTGGCAGGATATATCGCCAGGAGCGAGGGCAAAAGAGGGCAGAGTGTAATTGTAAAAGTTGTGCAAGGAGTAGAGATGGGACGAGAGTGTGAGATTGGTGTTGAAGTGAAGTTGGGAGAAGACGGTGGTGTAGAAGGCGTATGGTTGAGTGGCTCTGCAGTGGATGTCATGAGTGGTCAATTGCCTCTCTGTTAGATCAAGAAAAGACGTTGAAATCTGTGCACCTGTCGTGAAGCTATGTCCCAGTCTAGCGAGATATAGGTTCCTGATATACCATTTTCATGATAGAGCGGGCGTCATGTGTCTGCTCTCTCGCGTTGCGCTTTCCAAGCCTTGATCAGCAAACCTGTCCTAGCGTTCTTGTCATCAAGACCTTTGCGAGGTGAGCCTCTTCGTCGACATCTCTGTTATCTTTGCTTTATGCACAAATTCCCCCGCCCCTATATTTGAACTCAGCTCGTGCTGTGACCTTTCACCATTTCGCTTTATCAAAGCCTTTGCACAATCGGTGTTACTCTTTCCACTTGCTACTCGCTCTCGCAACCTAGACTAGCTCCGTAGTAGCTTTATACCTTCGTTCAAACTAGCGACGATCTGTGTTTACACCTGGTCCGTTATATTCTATTTCCAGTCAGAATTTCCTGAACGAGCGCACATAGCCTTCTCTCTTAGCCAGATTCTCTCGCTCCTAGCAAATCATTGTAGATACCTGTATGTTATGTGGTATTGTTCGGGACAATGTAAAGCCAATAAACGTTTACATAAACCTAGCATAAGTGTGGGTAAGGGATTCAGGTCTTGTCGAATGAAGAATCCCGCACTGTAGTATGGTCCACTATGTGAAAGGATAATATTCCCTGAGCCTTGCTAACAAGATAGTGCCGTATGCTTAATAGCGATTCATACTAGGCAGTATAGTAACTATAACAACTCACTGAACTTCCAAACAATTTTCTAGCTTGCAGATGCTGTCAAAGCCTGAGTGACTTTGTCCCACCCATTATCACTCGCGAAACGGGACACATCAGTCGGACAAACCGTCCCGGGCTCAGGTAGCTGTCCAGAGAGGAAGTAACTCTGGATCGTCTTCGCAGTACAGAGAGAGGCTCCACTGAGGAGAGTGGTGTGCTATACAGCGTTAGTACGGCTGCCAAAGCACACAAGTAAACACTCACTCCATAGCTATCGTGCTGCATTACCACACTGCCCTCGAACGAAGCACTCATATTGCGCGCGGACACCATCGGAGTGATTGGGTCTGCTCGGTTGCCCACGAACAAGATCGGATTCTTCGTCTGCGCCGCGAATGTCCCCTTATACTGTACTACATCGGCCATAGGCCATTGGGCGCAGTTCGCGTTGATAAAGAGAGTGAGGTCGCCGCCAATCCGACTAGACGCCATGCGGGCTTCGAAGAACTTGCGAACGTTTGCAAGATCGGAAGTTGGAGGGGACACGATGTCACTGCACCGTATTCCAATCATATGCTCGATAGGTGCATTGCTGATTGCAGCCTGACCACCATTGCCAACAAAAGATTGTACATACGTGTTCAGTCCTTCACGGTCTTTCCGAACCAGTGCATCGATGAGACTTGCGAGCATAGGCCAGGTGTTTGAGTAGTAGAGGTAGAAGTAAATAAAGAACTTGACGTTCGTGTAATCGAGAACAAAAGCACCAGCACCCTCGATGAAAAAGGACATGGGATCAAGCCTTATCTCTTCAATTGATGCATAGATCTGGGACTCAAGCTCGTCGGCAGTAAGATCGCGTGCCGCCGAACACTCTGACTTGTTTTCAACACACGCAGAACAGAATCCGGATAGAGCCTTATCTGCGTCTGATGGTGCCTCGATGTCGCTATTCGGATTCAGTTTGTGATGATGAAAAGAACCGGTGGTATGTACTTACAAGCCTTGCTGGATTTCGTGGCCGTTAATTACACCATCCAATACCATTCGATGGATTCTATCGGGATATGTTGCGGCAAGGATAGAGCCCACGAATGTGCCATATGAGAAACCTGTTCTGTATTGGTAGATTGCATATACTTGGTCAAATCACACTTACCCCAGAACCTCAACATACCATCCTCATCAAGCGCATCAACTACACCCATAATATCCCTCGCCGTGGTCGCTGACCCTATGAATCTGCCTGTCTGATTCTGGTGTCTCTCACACGTCTTAGCGAAACCTGCCGCATTCGCCCAGATATCCCCCAACGCAACGTCTGTTGCACCTCCGGCAAGAATACGCCTCACCAGCGCATCGCTGTCGCGGGCTACTGTACTTTCATAGCACTCGAACAGCAATGATCCATCTACTGTTCCACGAGGGACGACGAGGATAAGATCATGATTTTGACCTGCAATTGCCTGTAGACGCTGTCCATATGCGGCAAAATATGTATATCCGGGTTCACCTGGGCCGCCAAAGTTGAAGAGAATGCTGCCCTGTGACGGCTTACTAAGTGAAGGGATCTTAACGAGGCGAAGGTCAACAGTTGAGCGAGATGGATCGGTGTAGTCCAGAGGTGCAGTTATCGTGCCGCATTGAGTTGATACCTGTTGCTCGGGGGGTATTGTAGCGCTTTCGTTCAAGCTGCACGGTTTCCACTGGATTGGAGTGGTAGGTATACTAGATGCATCGTTGTATAGCGCGAGAACCACGCAGATGATAGCTGTTAGGATGGCCAGAAGGGTTTGTACTGCAGTCATGGTCGTGGTGTTACACAGTCAATGGGATGCCGCCGGGATTTGAGAGAATGTTGAGCATGTGGTCCAGATAGGAGTGAACCGAAGATGCTCTTAGTAATGCAACGTTCCAAACGAGGCGCATGTGTTGCCTTTTCATCACTGTAGTGAAACATTGTTAGCCTATACAGCTTGATTGCTAATCCTCTAGCATTCTTGTTGCGAGTAGTACGAGGAATGTACAAGCTTGGGGTCACGCTTTGTGTATTCGTGGCCATCGCGATGTGACAATGATGGTAAAAGGGGTGTGCCGAGTTCGGTATAGCTGGAGCAGCTCAAGATGCAGATCTACACGCCAGGATCAAGCCGGTCCGATGATAGGGATGAAGCCGAGCAACGGGACCTGATGAGATACTTCATTCGGAAATATGGGGCGATAGTCATAGCATTTCCAGGTCCCCGAAGTCTCCGATTCCTTTTTTGCGTATTTCTTTGGCGATTGGAGATGGGAACCTCTACTCTTACGATTGTAATGTCTGCTGCCAGTGCTGAACATACAGATAAAGTCGGAAGAAAGCCCAAGACTTCCCTCTTCGCACTTCTCTGAGTTCTCCCCATTATGGACCTGTCTCTGTGTGTCTGTTAGCGAAGTTTGGCAGGTGCCGGTGCGTACAAAATCGCAATGTACTTAAGGATCCGCCGGCTAGTGCTAGACTGCACTTGTGACAAGCGATTTGATCAATGCGATTTGATCAGTATCAATAAAGCACTTAAACAAACAAGTAAAAGTGCTCTACTGCATGCTCTGCAGTAACGGTCTCTTGTATGCATGGCAAAATAATCTCGGCTTTGGATCAAGGGTCGGCCTCACTTGCACAAGGCTATTGGCATTATGACATGTAATACCACACAAACTGTGACTTCTCACATGTACTAAACACCTCGCTGGTATCTGCTAAAGTCGTGCCCAACTTTCCTATGTGGGTGTATACATTTCATCAACTAGAGCTTAATTGTGGTTGTGGTGAAGTCAGAAATCGAGAGGGAATCTGGTTCTGGATTCGGTTGTAATGTACTTCATTTCATCGCCTCAGTATCCGGTTAATGAGCATCAGAGGAAGTTACTAAACCTTTCAGAGTTGAGCCTGCATAGTGTATGCGGTAGACGTAGATTTGGGGCTATATGACGAGATATTGTAAAGACCGTCATAGACTAACTAACCATATTTCTCGTATATCGTCATGTTATCGAGATCCAGCTTAATTAACAGAAGGTTAGTATAGTAGAAACTCTCCAGTCAAAAATGCAACAAAGACTCTTTGAGATCATGAATCGAAACGCAATATGACGCTACGAGACGTAGTAGGTACATCGTTTCTAGTACTCTATGTATACGAAAGGACAACAATATTGTAGCCGCAACAAACGTCCCGTCATCCTTACGCACTTCTGTTTGGGATGATACCATATGCTTTCATTAGAGGAATTTGCACACATGAGCCGGCGTCGTGCATTAGTATCAGCAATTGCACGGAGCAACAAGACGTAGAACAGAATGAGGCATTGTAATAGTTATGCTACAGGACCAACATAAGGGCTATGTCACACATGTATAAGTAACTAACGCATGGAATACACCGTTTTCTGTGCTATGCTCGAAGATCGCATTACATGCACTGCGGATGAAGAGCTCTCCGCTTCACTATCACATCACAGTGCTTCGGCTGAAAGACTCACCAGTTTTGGGTCCACAGGTCTTCAACGCCCTGCAGTTCGAGATCAAACTCACATAAGATAATAGGGAGAAGCTTACGCATCTCCAAGTCGCTCCTACACAGACGTGTCGGCCACAGATTGTCGCACCATCCCAAGGCACAACACGCCATATAGAAAGACGTACAGTTGGATGTATGCGATGAATGTCTCCTTGATGTAAGCCTGCAGCTATGTAAAGTCCTGCATATGTATGAGATGTACCATTATTCTCTCAGCAGACCATCTTCCATGGCAGCTTTTAATACTCCTGACGGAGTAGTAAGAGGAAATGGGGGTTTAAGGAGATGATACAGACAACTACTGAATGAACAGGCTGTGGTGTTGCTACCAGCCATGATGGGCTGCGCACTCATTAGCCGCGTTTCTTCTCCATGATGGCCTCTTTAGCGTTCATGCTTGTTCGCAGTTCTTAGATTCTTGAAGGTGCTATTACATGACTTTTTGAGATTGAGCTTGCTACGTTGAATACTGCTTCCCGGGGTGTCGCAAGGAAGCGAATGTTTGCCCAAATCCGAAAATAGCGTACCATTTTTTCTTCCACATTAAACATATTCACAATGGCACGCTATGTCTTCTTACTCGAAACAACTACGGAAAATAGTCTGGACATATCACAGCCGAGTATGACGAGTCCAGACGGGATCAAGAAGACCATTTTAGTTGTGCTGCTTGAAATAGTGTAGAGAGTCTGCGAAAGTCGAAGACAAACCACGATGAGCGGTCCGTCAAGGAAGTCTTATAGCACTTCGAAGTTGCACGAAGTTGTATGGCCAGAAAGATTGTTCAAGACGCGCCGTCTGCGAGATAGCATCGTGGAATGAGCAACGGTTTCATCTGTAAGGGGAAAAAACCAGGTCGGCTATCGATAAGTCCACGTCCTAGTGAGCTATTTCTTAGGTTAAACTGTTGTTTATTATACCTCCCGATGTGCTTAAAACGGGACTGTGTACATATTCCGTAATTACTGCTAAGGTTTCGTGGGGTGGTGGTAATTAGTGATGGCGAAAACGGGACCGTGGCCCCGGATGCGAAAAGGCTTAGTGCTCAACCCCTTCCGTAAATCATGGATCCGTTGCGGGTGGAGGTGTGGACTCGACCGCTTTCGTCGACGGCAACGCGTGTTAAGGAGTGGAGTATTGTCCAATTTAGTGATCAGCATGTTGTGGGGACATTGGAACTTTTAGACGTGTAGATCACTGCTGACTACATTCGGTAGTTAGGTGGAGCGTGGAGCGAAAGCGAACACGAACAGTGCATATGCTCCTTGATAAAATCCAAGATTAAACGCAACCGGCAAGCAGGGATGGTGATGGACAGACACATCGTGCACATCATGGTGGGAAAATCTTCATCTCTCTCAGGCCCAGCGTTGGGTGCTAGCCAGGCCCTAATTGACCACTTACATATGTCTTGAGTCAGCATTGCCAACACGGCGCTGTGCAACATGGACGAATAGAAAAGTAGATGTGCCGTATGCGTGGCTGATGTTGATCTGGAGCGGCGGCATGGTTGCGCTCGTGGTGTATTGTCAAGATTCGTAGTTTCGCGCTTTGACTGCGGGGACCTTGTCCGAAGGTGTTCAGGGTCCATCCTCGTTGACTGCTAGGAAAGACGTATTGATGAGGTGAGCGCAAGTAATGGCTTCAAGAATGGAAAAGTACACTCAAAAAGAATGAAATAGATCATTGACTGTAATCATATATTTTATGTATGTATATATCGAGGAGACATTACTCTTATGGCGGTTCCTCTCATTACAATCGGAGGTTCTAGGCCATTCATCGCTGTACATATCGTGAGCCAAGTAAAAACTTTGTGGCAGAGAGTTCGCCTGTAAAATGGGTAAGCCTCGCCAGATACCATCAACCATCGGTGGTACATTTTGATCGCTCGCGCAGTATATTGCCCAAAATGGAGAGAAAGAAAGAAGGCGTGTGGTAGCCTTGGTGAGCGTCCGAAGGCGCATAGTCCGTGATTACAATCCAGAACGCCATGCTTGCTATGTCAACAAAGGAGATTCCGTGCCAAGTGTCCTGTGATACATCCGCCTCATTATATGCCGTAATATGAGTATGTCGAGTTTGCTCCTGACAACCCGACAATTTCTCTAGCGATGCTATTGATTTCCGCTTCATCGTCGTCATTTTCCTCGTCGATGTTGTTGAAATTTCTCAAGAAGTTTAGTACGTAGTGTTTTCTGCTTCGTCGTGCGAGCTCAAGCGAGCTCACTACTTGCCGCGACCCATTCGCTTTCATGGGTCCCCAACCAACGATCCAATCCTGTTTCCAGCCGTTTTCCAGCAATATCTTTACAATCTCTACATCGTCGATTTCGATGGCGAGACCGAGGGGAGTGACATCTAGATTACGGCCGATGACAACGTGATCATCAGTCGATTGCTTCACCCCTACGCTGAGGAGGATATTAAGTGCTGAAAGGTTGCGTCCGGCAATGGCTCGGAGGAGAGGTGTCGTTAGAGTATATTGTGTGTGCATGTATGTCGAGTCATTCTCAGTGTGTTCAACGATGTGGGGATCAGCACCATTGCAAAGAAGAAGTCCAAGGAGTTCGACCGAGACCATGGGACAGTGAAGATGATTGTGGTCAGAGATACATGATATTGGATCTGGTGTCGATGTGGCGTCGGTAGGAAAGGAGGTGAAGATGGAATCAGGGCCGGATGTAGACGCAAGCTTCTTCTTCTCTGCTGCAGAGTAAGATGTTTTGATGCCGTATTCCAGAAGGAGCTGGACACCAGAGATAAAGCCGAAGCTGGTAAATAGAGATATGGCAGTATATTTGTAGCAGTGCACCGATATCCGTTGGTTCTCGAAGACGAAGGTCTGGTTGTTCCTTGTGTCGCCGTGTCGTGTTGTGCGAGCACGTGATACCACGAAGGTATGGTGAACGACTTGGTCCTTGTTGAAATCGTCGCAGCTCACCAGGAATCTCAGTAGACGATCGCGTTCCCTGGAGTTTGGTAAAATGGCCAACGCATGGTAGCATGAACGGTCGCTAACAATATGTTTACCACCTTCTTCGGGCATGTCTTGAATGATCTTCTCCCAATCCGTCATTTTTCGAGTTTCTAGACTTGCGCCATAGTTTCGGAGTAAACGAATAGCCATGTCTACCTGGGCGGCATAGCACGCTTCGAGGAAAGCAGCATCAATCGACTCCTGGTCAACTCCACAATCAGCATGCACCAAGTAATCAATTATGGCCGTGTGGCCATCTACTGCAGCACACGATAGAGCATCGCGATACCTGGTAGGCGATTGTGGGACGGGTGTAGCGCGGGCACCTAGTGTGACGAGAGAGGCGACTAGCGAGATGTTTCCGGAGTGAGCTGCTTGCTGAAGTGCGATACCTAACGTGGCTGGTGAGTAGGTGGACTTCTTACGCTCTGAATCGCGGCGGAATAGGCACGAGAAGCTCCTGCGCGGGAGGAGGGGGAACCTGGATTTTATGGATTTAGTGGACCGAAGGGACGCAGATAGTGAAGGCTTCTTTGGTAGTAGGTCTTGGGAAAGATCGTGCAGTAAGGTCTGTGCAACAGCATGGCCAGTGGTGGTAGGAGGGAGCGGTGTGGGTTGAGTGATGATTGGAGAGATGTGGTGGTGGTGGTGGTGGTCGTCGTGGCCATCGAGTTCGGCATTCTCAAATAAGGGAGCCAAAGATTGGGGAGTATGGGTTTTGGAGCGTGTCGGTGGACGGAGGGTGTATTTGAGCTTCTCAGTGGGTGTTGACAGCTCGTGGACGGAGTGTGTAGCTTTAGTATAGACATGACCGGAGCTGTGGACTGACTCTAAGCCTTGAGCAGGTTCGACATATTGCAGGCCATCTGGGACTTGGATGGTGTTTTCGGATTCAGTTGGTATCAGGCCGTCGTCAAGGATCCGGGGAAGCTTCTCAGAGTCGTATTTGACGGGGTTTGTTCCGTTGGCAGTCTTGATGCCTCCATAGCCGCCATAAAAGGTCATGTATTCGGTGAAGCCATCGGAATATCCATTGCAGTCACTCAGTCGCGGATTCTTCGCAATGGAGCTTGGTCTTGTAGGTATGTTCAGACCATGGCCCGGGAGCTCGGGAAGCTCCTCGTGCAATGAGGGAGGAAGCTCGAGGGAGGAGATTTCAAGAGTCATGGCAGCGAGCAGAGCAGAACATCTTCAGTACAGCGATCTTGATGTGTGTGGGCGAGTAGTCGTGAGCGACGAGGATGCGATGCGAAGTGAGAGAGCGAGTGGTAAGAGGACCGGTCAAGCGAAAGTAGGTGAGAAGGAAAGAGATTGAGGGCGAAAGTGGAGGCCGAAATGGATAAGCTGGAGAGCTGTTAGAGAGAGAGTGTGACAGGGCTTGAAGGGAACCCTAATGTAGCGTAGGTACCTTGGGAGTGTATTAACGTTGCGGGGGCGTGTGCGTGTGCGGCGCTGGAGGGAGGTATACTGTACTGAAGTAGCCAGTAATAGACAGCGAGTGATGATGATGGCCAGCCAGATAGAGCGTGGTAGAGCAAGCGGACGTTAATGCAGGTGGAAGAGACGGAGAACAGGTAACAGACAGCTAGGTGGTGGGTGTGTGTAGTCAGTGTACTTAGTGTGTGTGTGTGTGTACACTATGTAGATAGTCACGGTATGTAAAAAGTCTAGGGTGTAGGTAGCGGCCGGGGGGGGGCAGGCCAGGACTCCAGGACGCCAGGACGCCAGCTGTAGGCTACTAAACGGGTAGCGCTAAGTAATGTACCCACTCGGGGCTGGTTGGAGCCCCCAGCTGCCCCCGGCTGCCCCCGACTGTCCCCAGCTATTATCCATTCCCCCTCAAAGCTCGCTGCCCAGTTGCCGCTAATGTTAGTGCTGGGGCCTGGCGGGACTCGGGAGCGACACTGTTGAAACCTTGACAAGGAATAATCATGGGCGGATCGTCCGCACGTACTCTAAATAATATCTATCTATCTCTCTCTCTCTCTTCTCCCCCAGCGCTCGCACCAACTCTCGCTAATGACCTCCATGTACGGAGTAGAATCAGTGTGATTCAGCGAGAAATGGCCTGCCGAACGATGATGGAATACAGTCAGTCCACACAAAGAATTGCTAGCTCTACCACAGACCCGGCTACCGTCATGGCCGCGCTGTCGTCGTCAGGACTAGGACCGACAGGAGTAACAACAGCGGCAGCGGACAAAGAGAAAGCGAGGGATCAACAGATCAAAAACTAACGGCGCATCTGGAGGATTTCCAAACTCCATCAATCCCTAGGGGCCGTGGTCCTGTCCGCCAGTAGGAGTATTCTCTGACGAGCGGTCCCGGCAGATATGTAACGATATCTTGGCCATACGTATTCAATGTATTTTTTCCGGACTAAGCGTCTCTAGGCGGAGAACACGCTCTTGGATGCTGTTATATTCCTCCTATCTACAGTCTAGACTCTACTCGTAAACTTACTAATGCTCACCAAAATCTTACAGATGGTATCTATGTAACCGTTGGAAGTTTTGGACTGGACCTCAGAGACGTCATCTCGCAGCCAAGGAACAGGGCATGTCCTAGAGAGCGCCTATACACACACTTCATTGTTGGTCATGCTGTTGGAAGCAACGGCAATGATGGACCATGAAGGGGCTGAAGGTTGGCTGTAGCAATCTGCTCTCCTCGAGAGACCGAAACACGCACCCATAACACATAATGATGAATGCGCGCGTACTCGTGCAACCGATCTGACGCAGCAGACAGACAGACCCGTAGATGCAGGGCAAGGTATCAACAACACAAACTGCCTCATAGAGCCGTTGCGCCGCTGCGTCCTGACTCCTCGGCAGGTCGCGTCGCATTCTCCTCTTCATCCCTCCATCGATCCATCCAATCCACATCCTTCTCCCCTTCTCGCCTCATTCAAGTAGCTGCAGCAGACTGTGACGCCGAACGCTGTCGGCCGGGCAAGCTGATCAGTTTCACCGGCACAATGACCGCTGCCGCTGCAGTGTGCGCGTATCTTCAATGCTGCTCGCGGATCGCCTTCTGCTGCTTCTGCGAACATTTCGGCGCTTCCATTCAGGCCCCCAAGGAGGAAATGAGAGCCAATTCTACGACGCGCGCATGTGGTTTTCAGGTCAACTGTGGGCTTCGGATCAATCAGGCCGAAATGGCCCAGGCTCCTTTCAGGTGTTCCCGTCTAAGGTTGAATGGCCCGAGAGCGCAACGCCTCCGCCATTTACCCTTTCCGGATGAGAACATGACCAACCACAGCAGAACTGGCTTGATGGAACAGACAGACCCCAAATGGAATTAATTATGCATCTGCCGGGCCGCTTGTGCTTTTTCCTCATGGACAAGGGTTCCACGGATTATACTTCCCCATCCTGTCTCTCTCCCCCTCTATCATCCATCTCCATTCATCTCCCCATGGCAAACTCTGTCCCGCCGTCTACCATTCACTCATCGGTGTCATACCGTTCAACAACACGATTGATCAATTCGGGCATGTAAAATGGTCTTCGCACTTCCTGTTACCCTCCGCAAAGGAGGACGTTGTGTCACTCACGTTCAATGATGATACCCGGCTTCTTCCAACTCCAGCATGTTCGTGCATGCACCCAGTTCGCCATAGACGCCCTGTTACACCCGCGCACGCAGCAGCAGTCCCAGACTTTTATGGCCACCAGTCACTCTACTATTTGATATCAATCCCTGCTCTATCCAGTATAGGTGCAGTCATCCAACGCTGAACACATCATCCGAGAGACTGCTTTCCTCCAATCCAGCTGTGCGGATTCAGCCGCCTGCAATCTCCACGCGTTGGGGCCCAGAATAATGAGGATGTGCAGCCGTCGCAAACCTTGCCGGCTCTGCTTGTCCCTGGACCCGCTTGACCGTTCACCGTTCGCGTTGTTCTCACGACCTTCCACTGCGTTTCGTGGATCGCATTGTGGTCCTTGCCCCCCTGTCCAGGTCCAGGCACCGTCTTGGCTTTCTCAACTGTCCAGAATGAGGCCCTCTTCGAACCACCAGGAGCACTCTCTGGCTTCGCTTCGGCTCGCTTCTCGTACAAGGCTGACGAGCTCCCATTGCGCACTGTTCTGGTGCTGTTCTTCGCTTCTGCGACCTGAACTACTCTGCCCAGCCCTCGCACTATTCTCTACTGAAATTGAACTCAAGTTCCATCGAGCAGAGTTTAAGACTACTCTCTCAGCCAGCATGTGCCAGGCCCGGTATCTGCCGGCTCAGTCCATGATAAGCTAGCTTATCTGCCTTGTCGCCTGATCCATGTCCCTGTCCTTGTCCTTGTCCTCAACTCTCATCTGGTCTCCTGAATTCCACCACTCCAGAGAGGGAGTTCTAGTCCATCTGTTGTAGCCAACTCTGTGATGAAGGTAATGGAAGCAGCATACAGTACTGTCCATCCCACACATCCTGACACATCAATCCCAAACACCGTCGATCCCATGTTTCATCCCCTCATTGACGTCTAACCATCTCCAACTCGAGTTCCCATCATCCCTCTTCTGTTTAATGATCCTTCTGGCCAGAACAAACATGCCCGAGTCGCGCCATGCTTCTTGTCCTGCCCTGAATCGCATCTGCCGGCCGAAGCCTCTGCTGATTGATATATTTAGCCCTTGGCAGGCTATAAAGAAATTTGTTTGCTACTTCTGGTCCTCTGCGTCTCCACCCACTTACTGCATCTGGCCACTCGCTCCTTCTCTGCATGCACTCGATCATGCAATGTTGCTATTCCCGTCTTCCCCTTGTCAGGCACGTCTGCTGAATGTGGGGTCACTTAGTAAGTTGGTATTGTGATGTTTGATGCAGCCTGAGGTTGGTTGGTCGGTGCTCGAGTCCTGGTGGAGCAAGCCATATGCAAAGGTGTTGCACTCTTCTACAACACTACAATACACAAAACAATAGTCTGGTCCTAGAGACATTCTCGTAATATGGACCCTCTAGTATCCCTAGCCACTGCAATCTAACGTGCGCAATTGTAAAAGCTATGTTGGCGTGTTTTCCTAAACTATCTACCATACTCTTACATCCTCCATTGTCTTAACATACTCGCACGTCTGTATACACGCTACTTTGCCAATAATGTGCTTCATTTCTCTAGACTCGACCCACAATCACGTTTCCATGCATTGTTTTTCGAAACACTACCACGAACTATCACATTCTTGACATCAAAAAAACGCATTAACATGCCCTTCAAGTACGTCCTGATAGCGTCATCTCACCTGACACTCGTATCATCAACATCATCATCGCATGCGCATACATATCACAAACCTGTTCACCAATGCATTTTACATGACAAAGATATTCGTCCTATTTGAGGCACTCGCGTGACACATCACGAAATCACAAAACCATCTTGAACTCCGGATCCCTATCATCCCCACTTCCCTCAAACTCTGCATATCTGCCCCTCCTCTTATCCCTATTAATCTTCGCACACCACGCCACGTTCGCCGCAACTAATAGCCAACTCGCACACAGTAACCCAAGGATAATCTCGTGACTCCTCGTAAAAGTCGGCTTCTCCTTCCCAGGATAAATAAAACTCGCAACAAACCCACCTGCATTCGCAACCGCCAACTGCAGTCCACTCGTCGTTGCCCTCTTGTAATGTCCCGCGCTGTTATTGCTGTTCCATACCAACACACATGGCACACTGCTATACAGGCCCGTGGCCATGAGGAACGTCATGCCGTATTGCACCTTGGCGTTTGTACTACGGCTGATAACACCATAGCCAATGATCGCGATGGGAAGGGTGAAGAGCATAATCACGCCGCGGAGACGTAGACGATCCGAAAGTAGCGCAGTACACACAGTGAAGAATGCAGCGACAGCATATGGAATGACAGACCAGAGTTGTGCTGCGTTGGCGTCGTGCACAAAGGATAGCGAGTTGATGATGGTGGGGAGGAACAGTCCGAAACTGTACAGCCCTGAGAGAATTGCAAAGTAACTGCTCGCGCTGAGCCAGACTTGTACATTGAGAATGCCACGTCGAACTTCAGACCATGCAAAGTGCTCTGTGGCGTGTGCGCTGCTGTGTAAACGAGAAAGCGCAAGGTCTTTTTGCGCAGGACTCAGGAACCGTGCAGAGGAGATGCTGTTGGGAAGGAATATGGAGCAGATAAGACCACATGCCACAGTGAGCAGGCCCTCAATGACCAATACCCAGCGCCAACCTTCGAGCCCGCCAGCTGGTCCGATTGCTGAAAGACCGCGTGCAAGGAGGCCACCGAAAGCGCCAGAGAGGCTGGCAGCGGTGTAGAAGATGCCGATCCTCACTGCCAGCTCAGTGCGGGTGTAGAAGGCTGTAAGGTACAAGATCATGCCGGGAAGTAAACCGCCTTCAACAAACCCGAGTAGAGCGCGTACAGCGACGAAAGACGCGAAGTTGGTTGTGAAACCCAAACACATTGTAAGTGTGCCCCATACAGCAGTAAGAAGGGGTAGCCAGATACGCGGGGAAATTGTGCGGAGAAGTAAGTTGGACGGGATTTCAGATAGAATGTATGTGGCGTAGAAGGCACAGAGACCGATAGCAAATTGGTGGTCAGTGATACGGAGGGAGGCTTGGAGACCCTATATAAGATATTAGCTGATCACTCCATGTGAACAGACGTCTCGGTGGCGTACGAGAATCTTGACGTTCCCGACATTGGTTCGGTCGATGAAGGAGCAGAGGAAGAGAAGAGCGAGAATGGGGAGAATTCTGGTTGTGTTAGCATCATGTCTGAAGAAAGTTGCACGATTTTCACTATCTTACGAACCTCGAGTCCATCTTCCACAGCAGCCTCTTGGTCAATCTCTGCTCTTCAGCAGTAGATATCAGCCCTTCATCATAAATGTCACTTTTGGCATTCTCGACGCGTTCGTCGGCCATGGGCTTCATCGTCTCGTCCATGCTCTTCCGATCGGACCGTGGCAGTTAGAGGAAAGACTCAACAAAACAATACGGTGCTTCCTCAACCTTCCTGAGGTAGGTCTTATCGCGTAGCCCCGCAATTTACGAGTCAGACCGGCAAACAATGTGACGATGTACGGCAAGCAGGTAGAGAGAAGAGGGCGACCATGGCGAGTCTGGGGATGCACGGTATATAATTCAATGTCCGGAGCGCCAGGAAATGTGATTGCTCACGGACCCCACGCCCTTACTCAGCCGGCAGTCTTCAATGGTCCCCGCAAGGGAGATCCAACCTGTATGGCGTTCCGAACGCGACATAGACGTGTAGGACGGGCCTCACACAAATTTTATAAGAATGTCCCATTGGGATCTGAGGCTTGTTGTGTACCCCATGGTTTGCACTCCACAGCCAAGCGTTCAAAACCGTGTTGCCCAGTCTTCACAGTGGAGATGGAACGTCTGGGCAAAAGGCTTGAGCTTAGGAAAATCTGGGGTAGAGCGGCGCGGATTCGGGTCGGACCCAGAAGTAGCTGCCGAGCCGCCAATTCTTCCCGGGCCTCGTCATTCAGGCAGGCCTCAAATTCAAAGTCTCCTCGAATCTGGTTAAACTCCCTGCGATACTGTCTTCCACGTCTCTTCCCTAGCAACCAACATATCAAGGCTGGCCATCCATCATGTCGAAGCTTTCCAACAGCCTCAAACAGCTCATCAATGCCCCATTCGCACGTCCAAATACCACTCCCGCACCTCAAGACATCGGCGCGCTATACAATTCCATCGGCAAGCATGCAACTTCAAAGAAGGTCCCACCGGCGACATGGCTCACGCTGACCGGATGTACTCTCCCGTCCGTATATCGCCCTCAGCACTGACGCCAGTACGTAGACAGCGGCAACATTTACCCTCAATTCCCCGGCCTCCCTCACGACCCTGTACAACACATACACCTCTCACCATAAAAGGGAGCGCATCTCCGCAGCCGAACTCATGCGGGAAGTCGGGCTCAAATGTATTGGCCTCAATGGCGTGCCGCGCACGATCAATTGCCTGAACGCTTTCCATCCCAATCTACCCGAAGACGTGAAGGCAGGACTCACAAGAACACCCTCGCGAACGCCAAGCGCAGATAACATTGAAGCCACAAAACGCCGCGGCCGTGCCTTATGGGATAGTATATACCGGCCATTCGAGGGCAAGTTGATTGATAAATTGGCATCCACACACCCTGATCTGCCTGTGCATATCGTAAATAGCGAGTATGGACTGCTGTTCAGCGACCCACCAAGAGACGATGTACCCGGTAGAGGAGTGGGAAGAATAGGAATGAGTGTTGTTGCGGTGGCGTGTTTGCGCGCACAGACAGGCGTCGGACCGCAGGTGCTGAGCCATATCTACGGGCTGAGAAAGAGTTTGGACGACGGAAGCTGGGATGACGGAACTGTGAGCGAGGAGGGGGCGAGGTGGCTAGCGAGTGACGAGGGTGGAGAATGGATGTTAGGGAGCGTAGATGCGATTGTGGAGAAGGTCTCGAGCGGAGAGGGAGGAACATTTGCAAAAGCGAAGCTGTAGGTGCCGTGAGCAGAAGAAGTTGTAAATATAAATAGACGTAAAGGGAGAGATATGACTATAGAATCGTCTATATACTGCATTTACGCTGGACGTCAGCAATCCATCAAACTGAACACATTCTCTCTTCTCATCCGACTCCGTCAACAACACCGCGTAGCGCAACCACTTATGACAACCAAACAATCTTGCAAACCTACCTCGACTAACCAGGCCTTGATAGCGTCGGCGCTTCTGTTCCGGCATTTCCGGCTCTCGCAAGCCACCATTTGCGGCCCAGTTCCGATCCATGAAACCCAATGACCTTCAAAATACAAGCACTTACAACGCTCCCTAGCACTCTTCATTACTTACCAGCATTTCTCCCCTCCTGGAGTGACCTCCTAAGCTTCAGATTCCGACCCCGATCTCGCATCGCAGCCCCAAATACCGTATCCATCACGCCAATCAGAAGCGAGCGTGGCGCGAACCCAACCAACTGTTGGCGGCTCATAACCCGTGAATCAGGCACAAAGTCCGAGGAAGGTAAGTGTATATAGAAAGGTGCGCCCAAGATAGAGGTCAGGTGGTTCCAATGTCAGATAGTAATACCATCAAGTATCGAGTCTCAGAAACAGCTCGTGGTTTTGTTTACCTTTCATTTGAATGGGCTTTGAGGAGTGTTTGCATTATACTACACCACATTCATACAATACAACTTCTTTCCTCCATCGAAAATGGCATCAATCAACACCTTCCGCACATACATCACTACACGCAACACCGCGATTCTCGCATCCATTCTCGCATCTTCAGTTGCTACATATCGCCTAACCCGTAGACCTGTCATGGCCGATGCACCAACATCAGCGCGCCATTTCGCAACAGCGTCAACAGCGACTCCCAACACGACGAAGCCGCCCGAGAAAGCATTTGGCATTCTCCCACAAACCCTCACCCTGCACTCCACAACCCTCGTAAACGACGATACCGCACTCCTGACTTTCTCCCTCCCGCAAGGCTCATCAGGATCACCTCAAGTTTCAGGTCTCCCTTTGACATCGACCCTTCTGTCCCTAACATGGCCAAGCGGCTCCTGGACGCCCATTGTGCGCCCATATACTCCCGTCTCGTCTTCCTCGACCCCTGGCGAGATACAATTTCTCATCAAAAAGTACCCTGGCGGAAAGGTGAGTTCGCATATGCATTCCTTGAAGCCAGGAGATACAGTGCGCTTCGTGGCCGTTCCGGGCGCGAAACATGTGCCCTCGACGAATGAGATGAAACCAGCGCGCGTCTCAATGATCGCAGGCGGTGCAGGCATAACTCCCATGCTGCAACTCATCCGCGGGATATTGGGCAATCCAGATGATTATACGCGGATTCGACTTTTATGGGGTGTGAATACACCCTCGGATGCGTATCTAATGGATGAGTTCGCGGCGCTGAAATTGAGGTTCCCGGGAAGATTTGATGTGCGGTATGTGGTTAGTAAGGCAGACGAAGTCCAATCTCAAACGGAAAAGGGTCGGATTGATGGCGCGCTACTGGCCAAGTTGAGGTGGGCGCCGAAATGCAGTGAGGAGAAGGTGTATGTGTGCGGGCCGCCGGGAATGGAGGAGAGCTTGGTGGGGAAACAAGGAGTTCTAATTGAGATGGGTTATAGGAAAGGGCAGGTTGTGAAATTTTGAATTGGGTGGTCTGCGCTTTGGAGGAAGCGTAAAGTACTGGATGAATGTCTGTGGTGCATTAAGCGGCGTTCGCAAGGCTGCGTTTCTTGATTCGATTTTCAATAGCAGGTTGCTTTCTAGGCTTCAAATGGTGTATCTAAAGAGGTGGCCTTGTCTGGAGCATCGTGGATCTTCCAACAACTGTTATGCCATTGCCAATCCTCGCAGCTGAGTAGATGAAGGTCGTCGAGTTTCAGGAGTGGAGTAGGTCCGAACTGACCTCTGCGTAAGCAGATCCGCGACTACCGGACTGCGTTCAGTACGACGAAACATCGACCTGCGACTGTCTCAGCTGAACGAAAAGCCAAACTCATCGCCCCGCTGGATGTTTCCAAGGAAGTTGTCCCAGGTTGCCCATGCTGCAGTGTCCACGTCACTGGCAGTTGTCGCCGACATCAAATCAAGCTCAGAGTCCAGACTAGGCCAATACTGATTTCCATCAAAACCAGCCCAGAAGGTCGGATCGCTGTGGCTGCTCTGTGGAGATCGATGCGTAAGATTGATATTTGCAGTCTGTGGCGAGGGCTGTTGGGAGTTTTGAGATCTCGCAGGCGATGGTATAGCGTTCGGCATGGGCATAGCAATAGATGATGTAGGCATGGCGCTGTTGGACATGACTGACTGATATCTGGCTTTTGCTTGCTCCATCAAATTTTCCATCGGACCCCAGAGTGTTGAATGGCTGTCAACAACTTTGTCGCTGAGTCGAGAGAAGGCAGCATTTATCGGCTTCCAGCAACTCTTGACCAACTGCGGGTCTTCACAAACGGAAAGCTCGGAAAGTGCGACTGCAAGGTCATGCCATGGTGCCCAAAGATTGGCAAACCATATCCAGGGGTCATTGCGCCGATCGTCGGATACCTCCTTGTCTTTTATCAAAGATGTCACTGCCAGCCGAAGAAGATGTGAGCCTTTGACATTTGGAGGTTGCTCGATCGGCTGAGGGCGCAATGGCCGAACCGCATTCAGCTGCATAGATGCCACGAGACCTTCGAACATTTGCTTGATATGCCATCGTATCTGTTCAGTGTCTTTATCGACCTTGTGCCATTGAACAAGGTTTTGGATGTCCAGACGAAAATCTTCAACCAGTCGGTGCCTGGCGTACCAATCGGTTACTGTTTGGCTGTGTCCTAGACGAGGGGGAAAGTTCAATATACGTCCAACACCTTGAGCTTTGCTACCAACAAGAGAAAGAGTCATATCAGTGTAGTCAGTGGACTCGATCAAGGGACCCTCCGAATCAACAGAAAAGTCGACGTCGTTTATATTCAGTGGGAGGGCAGTCGCTTGCAGCCACTCGTTGGTTATCATGGGGTCAGCCCCACGCTAGATTCGACATCAATCAAGGCGTTTCGATGTGCTGAAGAAGTAGACACTAACCTCCATGGCGGCCTGGATATCAAGAAGTCCGATAGCCCACCACACACGTTTCGCCATTTCACGGTCATAAGGACGCATAAGATGTACGGATGGGTTATCAACATGGATGTTCAAAGACTGTGCGAGTCGCACAGCTAGCGAAAGCAAAGTCCAGACACGACGTGAACGATCGTAAGAGCGAGTTGCGACCTGAGGCATTAGGTCAGCCCGTCTTCCGTGGTATGCGAATCACTTACTAGATAAAGAACGAACGCTTGCAACACAGTCAAGTCTTCAGTAACGACAAAATCGGCTCTCGATAACGCTGCTTCAACGGCAAGTCGATATCGCTTAATGACAACATTCTTGGCCTGGCCAAACGTCTGCATTGCTTGCTCAGCCGTCAAGCTTGCTACAGCCGCGTGATAGATCGCATAGTCAAGTGCCTCGACAGCGGGGCTATCAGGAGGATAGTTTAGGTACAACCCTCCCTTGATCAAGTGAGCCGCAACCGACGGCCGGTGTAAGACCTTGAAAACCGGATCGACGTTGGATATGAAAGTTTCGCAAAGGTTCTGGTGTAGCCACGGCACGGCGGCATGCTCGACCTCATCAAGGAAAGATTGAGGAGTGGGGATAGAGTCTGAAAAGGTGAATGGCGAGCCTCCTATTGTGTGAGAAGGGGTTGAGGTTGAGGTTTTCGGATGAGGCAAAGCATCACCCCAGGTGGCTGATGGATTGAGTGGGAACCCGCGATGGCCTTCAGTAAAGCTTCCTGGCCGCGACTCAGGAGTGGAAGAGGGTTCGCCCTCTTCGTCAGCATTCGAAGGCGACTTTGTCTGCGCCAGGTTGTTGCTCTGCTGTAGCACCAGGGATTCTAAGCGTGCGAGTCGATCTCGAACATCAGCATCGTTGCTCGGCTCCGACCGTCGATTCAAATGTCTCCCTCGTGGGAGTCTCTGTCGCTCCACTGGCACGCAGGTTACTCCGGAGCGATCGCAATTCGTACACGGCACTTTCTTGTCGCATTTGACCTTGCGTCTGGTGCATGCTTCGCAGGTCAGTCGCGGCTTGGACACACCACCACCTTTGTGCATCCTAAGTGGGTACTGTTGAGTGATAAAATGGACTTGTTGGGTGGAGAGGTCAACTAGGCTTCGTGTTAGAATTGATAGGTAGCCCCGCCGAGAGTATGTAGCGCACAGATTATTAGGATTTCGTGATCAGCCGTTGGTGTTGAGGTCTGATGTCTGACTCTCAGGCACAAAAATGAGCTAGACCAAAGTGAACTGGATGCTGACAGTTCGACCAATGAATGGATGTCAATGGCGCCGTTGGAGTTGGGGGCCACATACGAGGCCTGAAGATCATCTAGACCTCTAGCTCAACAGGTCGCACTGGAAAGGTACAGGTCGTGAATTATGTTGAAATCCGAAGGAGTAGATAGCGGTGATATGGTATTGAACGCCAACCTGGGTTTATAGCAGTTTTATCAAGGTCTTTGATCGCGCTACCGGCCAGAACAAGTCGTGACGCATCCATCCGTTAGAAGCTTGGTCAAGCTCTTCATGCGCAAAGGTTTCGTGCGCCGGTGCGCATCGGCAGCCGATCCCGATGCTCAACGGACTTGTATAGGTGGTAGCATAGACAGGGATAACCTCGTGCATCAACTGAGAAATAGCTTTCTCTCATTGATAATTCACTCAAGTGAAATAGCAGTTGCCTATTGCTACTTTTCTTATCTGATGCACCTTTGCAGTGCGCAGTGTATGGCACTTTCACGTGATCCGGACACGCCTATGAATATCTCTGTTGTCAAGGTTGACGCCATGCTGACGCTTCAGTATACAATATTCGCTATAGATCATGATTACTACTTATTAAAAGGCTTTTCCTATGATAGCCAAGAAATTACAGCGTCTCTCCACGACGACTTACAACCAGGCGCCTGAAGCTTCCTGAAGCTCTCGACGGGGCGTTGATCAGTAATCATTTTCTCAGTAAACCAGTTACCATGTAGTCCGTATGGTACCCGCTGAGGTAGGCGTACCTTTGCAACGATGTCCTTCATGTCGGTCGCATCGAGGACCCAGAGCTCTGAGACGGCTTTGTCGGGGCAATTCCCTTCATCGTCTAGTTGTGATTCGTCGAAAGCGTAAAAAAGGAGGTAACCATCGTCTTCTTTGCCTGTAAACCACTTCGATCCTTCGCGTCTGGCTACGAACGTGGCTTCTTGTGCAAACCATCCCGGGGGCATTCGGAAAGCCTTGATAGGATCTTGTGCATTGCTGCTGGCCAGGATTTCGTCTATATTCCTTTCATCGACGCATCCGCCGTCAGATATATCATGCTGCTCTGCAGTCTTTATGAGATTCTGCACGTCCATCTTGAGTAATACGTCAATCTTCGTGGCTTTGCCAAGTGCCGCCCCAAATGACGACGTATACGTGCTGCAGCCGTAAATGTATTGTGCCTTTAACATAGAATACTCATTGTTCAGAGTAGGAAACTCGAACGGCAGTGTAGATAGAGCAAACTGTCTGCTGATTGAACTCTTCAAACTGCTTAGCGAGAATGTGTATAGGTATAAACGACATTGTTCGCTGGGTAAGTTCTCTCTTGCTGTTTTCTCTATATCCCAGTTGAGTGTCGATGGGGTGAGGTGATGCAGTAGGGGCGATGATTCATCCTCATCTTCGTCTGCGCGATATATTTTCTCATTCTCATATGCCGCGAAGAATGAGATGGGTCGTCGAGGATCTTCCGCATGCCGACTACCAGGGGGTGGAGGGGCTGCAATGTTCCCAGCGTTGAATACGAGGGTCGCTGATGTAAGCCGACATGCCAGCATGTTCAGCTCCACGACATCACCATTACCATCTGAGCCGCATACGTCCCACGTATTCGCGGTGTGAAAAATGCAGCAGGCATCGGTTTCAAACCACTGCACTTTTGCTGGATCTCGACGAGGAAATACTCCGAAGCGCGAAGGCTTCTTGGCGTCATACGAAACAACAGGTCGATTCTTCATAAGATTAAATGGATCTAATGATAGCGGAAGGTCCAGGATTACGGTATGTGTCCTAGAAGCACCGAAATCATGCATCATTTTGCCCCCGGACACGCCAGGAACGGGTATGTTGACCGACTTCGAGAGTCCGACTGGAGAAGAAACACCGTGTGAAGATGGAAGAATTGAATAATGAACGTAGGGTTGGATGAAAGTGCAGTGGAAGAGAAGCATCTCCTTTGAGACAGGATCGACTTTTGGATGTCCGGTAGTCCATTCCTTCATGAATCCGACTAAGCCTGGGCCGCCAAGGACTTCGGCTGTTGATTGGTGCTGAGAAGATTCACCTTCTGCAAACTCGCCGTTGAACCATCCTACTGTGTCCAGGTCCGGGAGTTGTACACGCATAGGCGGGCCACTCTCGCAGGTAGCCAGAGCACGGCCATCATGGTACAGGATGGAGGTGTTTGCTACACTAATCCTCTTGATCGCTTGTTTTGAGCCAGGTAGACCTGCTAGTATCGCTAGGAACACTGTTCGGAGTATGCGAAGTATTATATAGACCAGTGATGAGGCAGGATTGACAAGTGTTGTTATACTGGGCAGTATTGGTGTGCGCAACGTCGGGCTAGAGCTCGCAGATATGTTGACGTCTGTCAGAATGTATTGATTGACGAAGGATGGTTGTATTGATCCATCTCTTGTAGATTTCTCAAAGAGCACTCCTGCTAGCATGCCATCGCCGTCAAACCAATGAGCATCACGACCCAGTTGCTGGTTTGAGATGGGATTGCCTCCATTACGAAGATACTGTCCACCCGCGAGGTCGTCTGGTATTTGTCCGGAGTACGAGCATGGAGTGAGGGGTCGCGTATGATGTATCGGTGCGAAATTGCCGCTCAGATATCTGGTGTGATGATTAGTGTTGTCGTAGATGTAATGGCGCATTCGTTGCACACTCACGGATGCTTGTGTTGACGCTTCCTCTTCTGCCCGGTCAAAGGCATCATGGAATATCGCAGAGCAGGACACGGCGATCACGAACACATTCAGCTGGATTGAGATCAATGAAGCTGAGAATGATGGAAGCTAGAGAGTGGGACGACCGGACCCGCTAGGGTAACACATGGTGGTTTGGAGGGAAGCATAGGTAATTAGGTGCTGCCCGTAGAAGGATGGACCGTTAAGCTGTCATGACGTCGGCCCCACCAATTGCGACGGCGAAAGAGACTTGAGGAGAGGAGGGAGCCAAGAGATTCCGATGCGATGGAGCTCGAAAGCTCGATGATGGCGATGCAGATGCATGATGGAGACGCCTGGACTAGCTAGACACTTTCAGACCGGGGGGAGAAAACAGCTGGACAATGTGGGCTGGATTGAATGCTGCCAGGGATTACTGACTGCATTCACGCAGTGGTGTCGTCATGCCGTCAAACACCAGTCCAGGATCCATCAGAATGGCGCTCGGCCTCGGCTAGAGCTGCTGACTGACTCAGGTACGTACGCGTAACCTTGACCGCGGTCTTTTCGCCTTGTCGCCTTGTTGCCTCGTTGCCTACTCCTCCTCCTCAGACCTCACCTCTCTTCCCGCTGTTTCCCTTACCAGTTCGCTTCCCTCTCTCCGTCTCTCCTTTTCTACTTACTTTGCTTTTGCAGCCTTGTCGCCAGTCGCCGGTCCATTATGCTTGTTCCACAGTCTGCTCATTCGCTGTCGTGACTTGTGTACATATCCAAGAAAGAAGGTGGTCACTCTCACTTGGATTACGCTGGTTACCTCCACATGCAACTTGGGGAAGTAGATTTTTAGCGCGTAGGGACTATCTCCGGAACCATGGGCTGGGATTATGCCTTTGTGTATGTGTATCCACCCTCTACCAGGCTCATATCACGTTACTTATATTTGATAGACATCTCAAGTACAATTTCCCTCCTGCAATCGCTTTGACGCTGCTCTATAGACCATTGCTAACAGCAACGGATGTCTACAAGCTTCTGTTCCTTATTACTGTAAGCCTTCTTCTCTATCCATCAGCTATGCTGTGCTGACGTAGAAGATTGCCGTCGTAGCGACGATACCATGGGACTCGTACTTAATTCGTAGCAACGTTTGGACGTATACAGACGATGCTGTAATAGGCTGGAAACTGTTTGACATTCCCGTCGAAGAAGTATTCTTTTTTGTCATTCAGACGTACAATACATCTTTCCTATATTTCATACTTAGCAAGCCCACCTTTCATTCGGTTTATCTGCGCACGGACTTGGACAGAAGCCACAGCAATGAACTATCAATAACTTCTAGGCGTACGATTGGCCAGGTATTCCTAGCAGTCGTCATATATGCTGGGTTCCATATGCTCAGTCATGGTGGGACATCAACATACATGGGCTTGATATTGTCCTGGGCTGGACCTTTCATGCTTCTCCTTTGGTAGGGACTGGAACACGTTCGGTACCTAGGACAGTGCTGACATCACAGCAGGACTCTTGCATACCAGATGATATTAAACTTGCCCATCACCAATACCCTAATACCAATTGGCTTACCTACCTTCTACCTATGGATGGTTGATACCTTCTCACTCAAGAGAGGTACCTGGGTCATAAGCGCTGCTACCAAGTCGGATCTATATCTATGGAAAGGTCTTGAGCTTGAGTACGCGATGTCATATACCTGTAGCTATTTGATGACTGACATGCACCAGAGAAGCCGTCTTCTTTCTCATCACCAATGTTATGATAGTTTTTGGACTGTTAGCGTTCGACAATGCTCTTGCTATTCTCAATACCTTTCCGACTCTCTTCCCTGATGCTCCCGGGCTCCCAGGTCCGGTAGATCTTGTCCGGGCATTGCTTGTTCCTACAAAACGATATGACCATTACCGTGTCAAGGTGCTCGAAGATGCTGTGAAGAGGCTGGAGAGGAAGAGTCGAAGTTTCTACCTCGCCAGTGCCACCTTTCAGGGACGCCTCAGGATTGATCTCATCCTACTGTGAGTAGATGTGCTTTCTATCGATCCATCGCTCTCTAACAGTATCAGGTACTCCTATTGTCGAGTTGCCGATGATCTGATTGACAATGCCAAGTCTGCAGAGGAGGCCAAGTCCTGGATACACAAGCTTCATCGATTTCTTGATATTGCGTACGCTGAGCACGGGAAAAATCAATTGGAAACTATGGTCAAGGATGAGTTTCCAGCTAGCTTACAGTTAGCACTACTGCACCTTCCAACGCAGTATCTTTCGAAGGCGCCTCTATATGAATTGCTGAAGGGATTTGAAATGGACCTTGACTTCTTGCATCCAGGAAATCAGCTGCATCTACCGATTGGAAGTGAAACTGACTTGAGGATGTATGGATCTCGGGTTGCCGGCACAATTGCAGAGCTTTGTATTGACTTAGTCTTCCAACACTATCGCATGCTTCCGTCCGGATCACAGCAAGCCAGTATCAAAAGAGCCGGGCATCAGATGGGCATAGCTTTACAACTGGTGAACATTGCTCGCGACATCGCTGTCGACGCTCACATGGGGCGCGTCTATCTACCAAACACTTGGCTGGATGAGCTAGAGCTCACACCACAAGCTGTATTGAAGAATCCCAGGGGCATTAGAGTTGGGAAACTCCGAACCAGGCTATTGGACAAGGCTTTCGCCATTTACAAGGAGGAAATTGTCTCCATTGAACAGCTTCCGCAAGAAGTCCGTGGCCCTATGAGGACTGCAGTCGAAAGCTACATGGAGATTGGTGAAACCTTGAGGCGAGAAGGCTATGAGGTAAAGCCGGGGAAGGCCACAGTGCCCAAGCTGAAGAGAATCCGCGTTGCTTGGAATGCTATGAGTGGGCCATTGTCGCGGAATATCCGAGTCTGAGGGCTGCATTTCAGAAAGCACAATAATGGCATGGTTGATATATCATATAGATTCTTACATAGAGCGACATTAGCATATTCTTTGTTTTTATTGTTCTAGCCCAATCACGTCGTTTCATCCGCCGCATCATTAGCGCCAAACCCACCAAAACGCCAAGCAACGTCATGACAGCCCTCTTCATCTCACACCTCCTTCGTTATGTAGACAACACAGACCTGTCTCTACGGAGATGTCTTCAGATTCGGGCCAGAGGACGGCCATCGTAATCGGCGCCGGCGTGGGCGGTGTTGCTACCGCTGCACGACTTGCTAAGGCTGGCTACAAAGTCACTGTAATCGAAAAGAACGGCTTCACGGGTGGCAGATGCTCTCTGATACATAAAGACGGCCATGTATGTTTACAAACCTCCCATACGGCTCAATAACTGACTATTTGTGTGTAAGAGATTCGATCAGGGTCCATCCCTTCTGCTGCTTCCCCACCTCTTCGCCGAGACATTCCGCGATCTCGATACTACTCTCGAAGACGAAGGCGTTCAGCTTGTTAAATGCGAGCCAAACTACAATATTTGGTTTGGCGATGGGCAGTCTTTCGAGTTATCGACCGATCTTGCACGCATGAAGCATGAGATTGAGAAATGGGAAGGTAAAGATGGCTACGAACGGTATCTATCGTTCTTACAAGAGGCGCACAGACATTATGAGTTGAGTGTGACACACGTATTGAGGAAGAATTTTACAAGCCTACTGAGTATGGCAAGACCTACTTTTCTCATGAATGTGCTGAAACTACATCCATTCGAGAGTATCTATTCGAGAGCGTCCAAGTACTTCCGTACGGAGAGGCTAAGGAGAGTGTTCACGTTCGGGAGCATGTATATGGGGATGAGTCCGTTCGATGCACCAGGAACGTATAGTCTCCTGCAATACACAGAACTTGCAGAGGGTATATGGTATCCAATCGGGGGCTTCCACAAGGTTTGTTACCTGGGCAAGTGACGCTGTGGTCAAGACTAAATGATCATTTAGGTTTGTGAGGCTCTCGTGAAAATTGGCGAGCGTATGGGCGTTGAATACAGACTTTCCACCTCCGTCAAGTCAATCGCTTTATCCCCTGACAATAAAACCGTTGATGGCATCATTCTCGACGATGGAACACGTCTCACTGCCGACCTGATCGTCAACAATTCCGACCTAGTCTACGCATACAACAACTTACTCCCCTCCAGCACGTACGCCAAGAGCCTCACTGCCCGCAAAACCTCCTGCTCTAGTATTTCCTTCTATTGGGGACTCTCGGAGCCTGTTCCCGTCCTCAAAGCTCACAACATCTTCCTCGCAGATGACTATCGCGACTCATTCGACAGCATCTTCAAGCAGCACCTCATCCCCAGCCAGCCTTCCTTCTACGTCAACGTGCCCTCCCGTATTGACCCTTCGGCCGCACCCGCGAATCGCGAAACAATCGTAGTTCTCGTCCCGGTCGGCCACATGCTCACCAACACCAACTCATCCTCATCCTCCGTCCCATGCAGCGAAACGCAGGACTGGCCCTCAATAACCGCACGTGCACGTACGCAGATTCTCTCCACGATCGCGCGACGCACCGGCGTCGATCTCGCCCCCCTCATCGCGACCGAAACTACCAATACCCCGCCAACATGGCAAGCCGCATTCAACCTTGACAAAGGCGCCATCCTGGGTCTCTCGCACTCCTTCTTCAACGTACTCTCCTTCCGACCTTCCACTAAGCACAGCCGTATCAAAAACCTGTATTTCGTCGGCGCAAGCACGCATCCCGGCACTGGGGTCCCAATCGTCCTCGCAGGCGCAAAGATCGTGTCCGAGCAGATTCTCGCGGATAGTGGTGCTGAAGTACCATGGACGCGTGGTGGAGCAGTAACAAAGAAGAGGCGGGGACGGAGTGACTTAGACCAGGTGCAGGGCGCCGGGCAGTATAGTTGGGCGCAAATAGCGATCATTCTGGTTGGTCTATTCTTCGCTTTCTGGAGGGAGCTAGTGCGTACTGGATATATCCAGGCGCCAGATATGAGTGGAAGCATGTATCGAGGTCTGAAACCGTAGTGGAACTTGCGTCTTGGAGTAGTCCTGTGTGAAATTATCGATATAGAAATGTGCCTGATAGAGGATCTCTGATTTCTGGGTCCGTGATCTCTTCAACCGTCCACTAGACACTGACCGCACAAGCATCGAGCAATTCGCACGTCCGTATATCAAGTATAGTCGCACACGTGCTACATGACTCCGTGATGCACTCGAGCCAGGCACCTACTACACATCATCTTACACTACACGACGGCCACTGCTTAATTTACAGGAATACTCGCAGCAAGAGCAAATCCAATTTGCACTAATTCGCATAGCTGCATGAGTAGACACGTCACTCATGTCCATGCTCATAATTTGTAGGCTCTTCCCAACCCCGAACGTGAAGAGCCTACCCTTTCGTAATGCTAGAATGATAACACACACTCCATCCAACCAAGAGTTGAGCTAGACCTGCAAATCTGGTGCAAGCAATAATAAGGAAAAGTACACATACAAGCAGAGAGATACATGTTATATAATGTTCAGAGCAGTATTCGAAACGCGTGTGGTAGATGGAGAAAGGAATCACGAAATGCGACATTAAAGAATAGGGGACGAGCTTGAGAAGACTATGAAAGTCGAACTCAACGATCTGCTAGTGCTTACCTTATATCCCCATATAGTTCCTCTGAGAACCTGCGTCTCGTAAGCGTATGAATGGATGTTCTGAAAGACAGCCTCACGCCACAGGGTCAACTGCTAACGGAGCAACATGTCGTGAGTTGTAGCTCTTTGATATGAGCCTGGCGTCGGTCACATGACAAGCGTAAGCTGTGCAATGTGAGTGAACAAATGCTAATCCATATATCTAAACGAGTCTCAAGCGAGAAAGAACTAGGATCAAATGCGGCTTCAAGTAGCCAAAAGGTAGTGAGCGATCCAAAGGGCGTTATCATGATTATCAAAGGTCCTCGCTGTGTAAATGGATCCATGATCCGCTACTGCTGCTATCGCTTCTTTCTTTCTCACAAGCTCTTGTCCCTTACATTCTATCATGCTCACGCTCATCTTCGTCTCCAGAGTTGCGGCCTGAGCAGCACATGCATTATCCACCACCCTGTCCTGACATCCCCGCTACCTGTAAAATCGTAGCGACCTCATCCTGGCAAGCTCATCCTGGCGACCTACGGTAAGCATCACTTGCTCGGACCTCCGACTTCCACGCACCCGACCCAGGACACAACGTTGAGATGACAAGGCTTGGGAAAGGCGGAAGAGGTCTTGGCAATACGGCGGGGATCCTTAGCTCTCTGCTCAGCAGGAAGGATGAGATGGAATATATACAAGGTTTATGTACCGGGGTGTAAGAGTGTGCTTCTACCAGGGATTGACAGTGTAGTTTTGCGGGGTAATCTGGCGTTGGTATGGATGATCAATAGAAAAGTGTGGAGAGAAGAGGTGTACACGTGAGGATCCATGGTACATGGGTATAATATGCCGGAGTTGTCTCCAGCGGTTCATTCGTACTCGGTAATATTCTAGTGGGTTCAAGTTGCTTTTGCTACTTTGGTATAGTGATGTGTATATTGGATGGATAGAACCAGGAGTGAGATGTCATATTATTAACGTGCATGTTCCTTCTGGAATACTTATGCCTGCCTATCAAAATTCTCATGCTACATGCTACTGCCGTCTCCAGTATAGTAAAGGAAATCTGTATACATGGCACTTCGGACTCTGTATCTTCTGTCTAGAGTGTTGGTAAGCAGCCGCCGCAAATTTCGACCATCACACCTCTTCACATCACAAGAACCTCAACATGTCGTCACACCAGTGCCGACCGCTAAATATGCAGCACGCACGTTAGACGCGCCCCGCCCTTACGGCTGCTAAAATAGCGTGGATGATCCATGGACAGTGGATCCAATGGCTCCTTCAACCGTCGCGCCCATGCCCGCGATGATCGCCGCAAGCCGGATTCGTCAAGGTAGATGGCTGCGCTATCGTGAGATCGTCGGAGGAAATGCATGTGCGACTTTGAAAATTCAAACAAACCGCACGGGTGGCGTGAGCGCAAGCTGTGCGACTCGTGATTGTGATGAGGGAGTCACCTGAGAGATGCTGTCGGACGATGCGACCTTGTCTGTATGATCATGGAGGCCTTGTAGTTCGTGAGGCGATGACAGGTCGGTGGTGCATATTAGGAGCTTTGTATGCATGGATCATCATCATCATCACTCCAGGGAAAGCTTGCGGATGAATGCGATCGATGCATCGATACTGAGGTCCGCATAATATCGCCCGGGTTCAATATAAGTCGGCAACTTTGACCAAGGTCCTACACCAAACAGACAGAAAAGACAATATTGAAAGTTGAAAAGTCTGAATGAAGTCGATCCAAGCATTTTTCCTCCCAGAGTGAAGCCCCACACATCGCAAGCTTAATTTACTCAAATGACTGACAGAGTGGTCCAAGCTCCCTGGTGGATGGATCTTCGGATGCGCCACGACCTCACAACGACATCATTGTCATCATCGATTCATCGCAATTTGCATTCGACCATTCACCTTTGCCATCTCCGTCCAAGCTCTATCTTTCTTTGCTTATTCGTAGTCCATCAAGCCGTAATTAGTGGTACGTCTCTTTCAATCAGTCTCTCGAATGAAGCTTTGCTAGTACAACGCTTGAGGCGCCCACTTGTGATACGCCTGTGATAGGCCAAAATACAACGATGCAGTGAGCCATGGCTCTGTTTGGTCATCGCCGTGCTGCTAGACATCGTGCCGTGCATCGTCGTTGGTCCGACTAGACGCATGCGGACGTGAATTAGTCCAGCTTTCCCAGTCGAACTTTTCTTTCTCTGGGCTGTTGGGACTCTCTATCTATCTCCTTCTGATGACAGCTCTGCATCATCGCCGCATTGGGCCTCCTCGCGATCGAGAGTCGATAGGATCGATCATCTTGCACTGTGCTAGACCGAGACCGAGCTCTCGGATGAGGTCGGATCCTGTGCTGTCACGATGCTGTAGCTTGTCTGACCAATGCCGGTTCCTGCTAGCTGTCATGGGATACAATGAGATGCGTCCTGGCTGCAGATGTCCGATGTAGCCGAGTAGTTCGACTCGGTCTGGTACCACGGACTTTGCGCGGCCAGGAGATTGAGATTGAAAGACGTCATAGTGGTGTCGTGCATAGAGGGCCCTTATAATCGTGTACGCGGTCCTTTTTACATATTGTTCATCGATTACCTCTTCCATTGTACACAGCAATCTACTGGGACTTGTCTTGAAACAATCGCCAATATGCTCGACCAAAGAGATAATGGTGCCTTGAGGGCCAATCGTGAGTAGCTGCAATGCCACCACAACCACATTCAAAGTCGAGAAGATTACTGACTTCTGCTGTAGCTAGCACTGTCAATGGCGCCACTGCCGACATCACCATCACTGTTCGTGGCAGTGACTGGTATTGGGCCGTTTGCGCCGTCATGACCGTATCGACATTTGCATTCCTTGGCCTGGCCATGACCAAGCCGCGCAATCAGCGTATATTCCACTACATCACCGGTGGTATCACCATGGTGGCAGCCATCGCCTACTTCAGCATGGCCAGCAACCTGGGTTTCACGCCCATTGCCGTTGAATTCGCCCGTAGTGACTCCCGCGTCGCTGGCATGAACCGCTCCATCTTCTACGTTCGCTACATCGACTGGTTCGTCACCACGCCGCTGCTTCTCATGGATCTGCTCCTCACAGCTGGCATGCCATGGCCGTCAATCCTATGGGTCATTCTCGTCGACTGGGTGATGATTGTGACAGGTCTTGTCGGCGCGCTCGTAACATCGTCCTACAAATGGGGCTACTTCGCGTTCGGCTGCGCGGCCATGATGTACATCTTCTACCAGCTCGCATGGGAGGCACGCATCCACGCAAACCACCTTGGCAACGACATCGGGCGCGTGTTCCTCATGTGCGGCACGCTGACTCTTGTCGTCTGGCTCTGCTACCCGATCGCATGGGGTGTGGCCGAGGGCGGTAACATTATCGCGCCAGACAGTGAAGCCGTCTTCTATGGCATTCTCGATCTGCTGGCCAAGCCCGTGTTCGGTGCCATGCTCATCTTTGGTCATCGCAACATCGAGCCAGCTCGCCTTGGCCTGCACATCCGTGACTACGACGAGCCTATTGCAGGTGCCGCCGCGTCGCATGCCGAGAAGAAGGCTGCTCATCACAATGGCACTTCAAATGGCCACACCAACGGCAGTTCATCTGCTCCTGCCGACCCTGCGGTTGAGCCTGGAACTACCACCACCACCACTGTCTAAGCAGTGACTTGACCATGAGACACTTGCCCACGCTCTGACGGCGCCATTGCGTCATGTCAGTATCAATGAGAAAAGAGACTATGGCTGCAATTGCGCACAACATGATACCCACACCTGTCCGGCATGGATACTCAGAAGAACATCTATGAATTAGTTGAGAATGAACATTGGACGTTTCCATCATCTTGCATGTATTCTTGTCATCTTGGTAAATCGTTGGGACGAATCTGTAATGCTGTCATAATGAAAGTATGATAATATTAATCTTACGTGGACGGCGTTTAGACAACTCGAATAATTCATGTTGTGACGTTTCCCTCATGGTAGCTGTGGACGTGGTGAAAATAATGCGACGTGATACATAGTTAGAAAATATTCCGCTGGCTAAGAAAACTGTCAACGTATACCTATCCATGGATAAGTGCCTCCACAGATGTTTCCACATGTGTTTCCGTAAGTGGTAGGTGGGTCTTCTCGAGTTGGATAGCTCTGAATAAATTCCTATTGACCTCTTCGGTCATGAATTGATTTATTATGGTGGGCGAATTCTGATTACATCTGAGGACATTGGCTAGTGGTATTCACGTACTCACGTGATAGCGCATTCGACAGTCAGATGAATTGCCACTTGAAGCCAACCAAGTTTAACATGGTGTATGACATTCCGCAACGACCTTTTGAAACTCCTGTGGCACGAATCAGCAATCTCAGTGTCTGTATTTCAATGCTTGCAACTGAACATCCTACGTCCATGAACCAAAATGAACAACATACTTATACAGAAACAACGTAACAAGATAACATCCAACCACCCGTGTAATGCAGCAATTGTTTAGCCACAAACCAATCTCTGTCCTAGGGTCTTCTAGAACCTTACCAACACCTCACTGTCCGAATCGTCCTCCCAATGCTCATCAGGTTGATCATCTTGATCATCTTGATGATCATCTTGATCATCTTGATGATCATCAGGCAGCTGATATTTCAAATCCGTGTGCTCCGGCGTCGACCTCTCGTCCGTCAACAATGACTCAACTTCGCCAACATCCAATCCCGGACATTCAGACCCGTCACTGTGCAGCTCAAGCTCATCCTCTATCGATCTAATCGCATGTCCGCACGGACATGGGCTATGAGTTCGAGAATAGATAGTCGTGTTGTATGCCATCCATGTATTATGTGATTCCACAGACGAGGGGGGGGACTCTTCGGAGTGAAGAGCCGCGGGTCGTGGTGTACGTGGAGGTTGTCCTTCGTTCACGTCGATCGACCTCAGTATACCGAGCTCCTCCCGTTCCCGCTCCCACTCCTCTTCCTTGCTTCTCATGAAAGCTTGCATTCGGGAGTCTTCTTCTATGTCTAGTCGACGCTGTTTGGCTTGGTCCATCTCCTTCTTACATTCCGCCCACCGATCGAAAAGCCCTTCCATTGCGATGGCCGCTTGCTTGCATGATATCACGAAGTCCAAGATTGCCGTTTCCGTGTCTCGAATGCAGTCTGCGGTAGGATAAAAGCTCAAAGGAGGAGGCTCCAGCGCAGTACACTCTCCTTCAATGTTCATGATTTCGCTGTGGACATGCAATGCTGCCTCGTGGGCTTCCATGAACCCACCTATGCCATCAAATACATCGTTGAGCAGAGTGTGCAATTGGTCTGCCATGCAAGATTGCTTGGAAACCAACGAGGTACCAAATCCTTCCATTGTCCCTTCATTCGTCTTGGACTCGAACGGCAACTCGCCAATTTGAACATTCCCAGGCTGCTTGGTATCCAGTATACTATTCAACATCTGCTGTAGCACAGGTGCGCCCCTCTCCTCGTCACTTCGATCGTACCTGAGTCCTCGCATCATGAAAACTTTGGCATTTTCCAGTAATGGCGAAGCCGTCAGTGACTGTAGTTCCGGCAATGATGGCAAACGAATAGAAGGAGACTTCCTTTTTACCTCCTTCAACGTAAGTGGTGGGCTAACTTCGGACCGTTCCTCTTTGATTGAATGAAGAGATGTCAATGAGTTCGCTCTCGTCATAGGATTGCCTTTGCTTCGCTGTTTCCGATAGTACAACCGGTGAGAATGGCGAGCTTTAGCAGGCAAGCTCGCGCTGCGCTGCGGCGCTGACGATCCCCGCGAAAACAGGTGTTTGTCGAATGCCCAGTGGATAAGGCTATTGGACCGTAGATTGGACCGGGTCGTGCCTGAATTGATATTGGGCGTAGGGACACCGACAGGCGTGGGATGTCTCTCGATAGGGATAGAGATAGCAGAGCTACGAGAACTGAAAGTCGGAAAGCCAAGCCACGCCACTGATTTCCCGATGAATTTCTTGAAGCCTCGGCGTTTTCGGCCATGAGTTTGATGCACATGGGCCTTAGTCGGCCTTTGACTTTCTTTGTTAACTGCAAAATCGATGAGGAGTGGGGTATCCATCTCGATGGATCTCAAAGAAGCCCGGGCAGACGAATCGAGGAACGTGTCGAGCATAGTGGAAGGTCGATCGATAACGACAGAAGATCCTATTTGATGGGCAGAGTTAGTCTCGAATTTGATCGTGTCATGTTCTTGGCCCGAAGGTTCAAACCGATTAGGGGAGGGGGACACGTACGTCGTTGGCTAGCAGAGTCATTTGGCTTCACTGTTGATGCGAAAGATAGATTATCTTGCTTGAGAGTCCGTTTTGCTGTTGACGTTTCAGCCGGTGCAGGATATGTGCCACCATCAGATGACACGGCGCTGCGATGAGAAGGGGGAACAGAGCTCTCCTCCAGGAGAGGGGCGAGACGCTGAATCAGAGACGGCGAATCTGCATCTGATGGTGCAGCAGCACTATCGACACGCTGTTTATTCCTCTCGTTGTATTCAAGGATTTTAGCGATTGTTGGAGTCATCGAGATATTCGACGAACTGGTCGAGACTGGCCGTTCCGACTGCTTGGTGTTGGGTGTTTGTGGACGATCTTCGAAATTGAAGAGCCCAAGCTGTTCACCAACACTCCTCTCTTGGGGATGAGATTTTCCTTTTCCTTTGAACTTTACTTTACTGCAAGACTCGGCTTCTTTTCCGAACGCCATCTTGCTCCACGGTACAATTTCGTCAACGGAGGTTACACTTGGATTGTATAGTCCAGTCGCACGAGCCAAGTTGGTCAGAAAAGATGATAGATCTAACAGCTCTGACCCTGGGGACCGTCGAGGTCGTCGGCGAGTCGGAAGTAGAATTGAGCGAATTCGACGACGGACGATCATGAATCGGCTCTGCTTAGGAGGTTGGTCTGATGCTGAGTGTACCGAGCTCTGCGTTTGGCTATTCTTCTCGTCTGATTCTGGTGTTGCAGGTCTCCCACTGCTAATTGACATACGTAGCGACGGTTGAATAATATCTTCCTGGATCGACAGAGTGGTGGGTCCATTGTGAGCCTTTTTCGAGCCCATAGCGAAGCTGAGCGGGTTCTTCATGGTGTGCAAGAGAAGGGTAAAAGGTTCCAAGCGAGCGAAATGGTTTCCTAAAAATGTAGGGTTAATTGTGCTATGTTGAGAGAAATAGAATAATGCTAGTAAGAAGAAGACATCATGAGACAACAAACGAGAACAACATATTGTTCGGAACGCCAGCCAGAAAGCGGAAGCCACGTTGAATGTACATCAGTGTGGACCTGGGATTGAGGAGCCACCATGAAAGGCGATTGAAAGGGTAAGAACGATCGAGCATATCCACCACCGCACTTTCTCGATCTGTCGATTCGGGCTCCTCAGGAAACTTCATTGTATCTAAGGAGATCAGGTTTCCCATTCAGCTCGAGACGTAGAACTACCAACCTGACAGTGCTATGCATGCGCACTTTCGGCTCATGTCAAGTACTCATCTCTCCCACTCGCTGACAATCCCTCAACCTCTTTCATGCCAAGCCATCCACTCACTCGACGACTGATTCCTCTTTCAAGCATGGGAACCGTGTCTCTTCATCCAGCATTTGTCCCAGCTCCCCTCTCAAAGACCTTCACCCCGCCGTCCCCTCCCACGTAATACAACAGCTCTTTCTCCAAATTCACTCCATTCTCTCTCCCAGACTCCTCGTCGTCTCCATCCCAGGCCCCACCCCTCCCTACACATAGCACTCCACTGACATCTCTCGCAACCCCTGAATCCAAGAGCCTCAAGCCCACCACCCTCGTCGCTGTATGCCCCAATCCCACAACCAGATTCGCATGCTCGCGCTCCAGCGGCGTCGGTGTATGTGTCAGATGCACCAGTGGCGAGTCAGCGGGCAGTGATATTATTGATGAAGCTGCAAGAGTGCGGATGTGGAGGAGAGAAGAGAGGAATGCATGGACTGGGGTCAAGGTGGCGGAGAGGAGAATTGAGGGGTCGTCGAGGATGAGGAGCGTGCGTGAAGGAGGTGATGAAGGAGACGATGAAGAGGCCGAGGAGAGGGCGGACTGTATTGTCTGTTCGACGTGTGCAAGATCGGGGGATGTAAGAGTCGCTATATATTTCGGCTTCATCGAGGGCTCAGCAGACGACTGTGCCAGTGCGGATTGTGTCTTCCCGCGGATCGATAGTCCTCGTGCATTTTGCGTGACTGCGAGAGGAGCTCGTCCAGGGATTCCTGAAGGCGAAGATGAAGACACTGTCACACTTGCAGATGCTGGCACCACTCCGTCCTCCCGCAAGAACAATTCGCCCAACCCGTCCACAAACGCGAACCTCCCTTCGACCCCCAATTTCGTCAGATCCAATCCAACACTCCTCCTTGCCTCTGTCCTCCAGAAATCCCAATCTCTTAGAAAGCTCACCAATACGACCTTCACATCGCCATTACTTGCCAATCTGCTGCTCTCAGCCTCATCTCCATTCTTGCCTTTTGTGTCGAATGCGCCGAGTATGTAGCGGAGTATAAGCCAATTTGTGCTCGCACCAAGGACGCTAGTGAGGAGAGTGAGAGAGTCGGGTGGTGCGAGGGAGACATATGGGTGCAGCAATGGTGGAATGCGCGGTGGTGGCATTATGCTTTGAAAAGACACCCGGGGTTCTTTTTTTTTTTGGCGAAAGTCACAATCTGGAGCTTGTAGGATCTTTAGCGGGTGCACGTCATTTCTTAGGTTTTTGGGGTTGGGGGCGTGCCTGGCGGGGTCGTGGGGTGGTTGGATCAGTTGTATCAGGGGAAAACGCACAAGTACTAAGGCACCCTAGTTCTGACTACACATCTTTGGAGTTCGTTTTCCGTGGCGGTATGTATGTTCTGTATATATATATGATGTCTATCTATGGGTATCATGAAGCTTCAAACATCAAGAACGCCCTCAATCACGCGGCTCTCTGTGCCTCTATCAACAGCGACAAATCTCCCTGAACGTCCAACCCATCCAGCCCATTAAACCCATCCTCGACAACCCATCTCTGGCCTGGCTTATGCAAGACCTCACAAGCCTTGCCTACCAACAGCAACCCGGGCGGCCTACTCCCTTCCTCCTCGACCGCTGCACACACGTATTGCAACGTCGTCCTCACAACCCTTTGATCTGGGCAACTTGCCCGTTCCAACACCGCACATGGTGTTGTGCTGGGCCAGCTTTTGCCCTCACCAATGAGACTCTCCACCAGAGCACTCAAACGATGTAGCGCCATCAAGAACACCACAGTCCTCGATTCCACATATTCGGGGCTCTCCAGCATCGCGCCCTTCCTCCCGGTTCCCGTACAGATAAGCACCTGATCCGCCACGCCTCGATGCGTACACGGTATCCCAGCAAACAAAGGTGCACTCAATGCGCTCGTGATGCCCGGCAGCACAGTTGGCGTGAATCCATGCTCTCTGAAAAAATCGAATTCCTCCGCCCCTCGACCGTAAATATAGGGGTCCCCTTGTTTTAGTCTCACAACCCGCTTGCCGGCACGAAGGCCCTCAAGACCCATCCGTAGAAGCTCATCTTGGGCAGCGTCGGCGTTGCCGGGGAATTTACGCGCGATGTAGACTGTGGCCCGACGCGGGACAAGGTCAAGTACGGGCGATGGAACAAGTTTGTCAGCGAGGACAAGATCGGCGGAGAGGATTGCTTTATGTGTTGCGGTTGTGAGGAGATCTGGGTTACCGGGTCCAGAGCCCGCGAGCGCGATGCGACCGCCTTGAGTGCGCGTGTCGAGAGTGGCAGGCTTGAGACCAGAGGAGTCGCTAGACGTGTAGCTACGCAACACAGAGTCGACGTCTGCGTCTGTGATTGCAGCGAGACGGCGCAGCGGCCAGTACTCACAAATCTGCGCGAGCCATCTTATCCTTCTCATCTTCGCAGCCTCAGCATCTTCAGGCGTCACTAATTGATTGAAAGTAGCCGTCTGCCCCGAGTCTTCTTCATCGGCTTCGTGGTCCATGGCGAGCTCTGCAGCATGGTCTTCCTCCCATATTCTGCGACGCATGGTGCCGAGGCGCTCCACGGCCTGGCCGATGTGTGAAGGGAGGGCGGAGACGACCTCGCGGCGAATGCGGGCAGCGAGCTTGCAGCCCTTGCCGGAGGTTGTGACGCCAATTTGGAGAGCGCCGTCTGTGTGCGTGGAGAGAAGGGTGAAGGTACAGAGATTAGGGGCGTCGGCGACGTTTATGGGGATACGGAGGCGGCGGCAGAGGGTCGAGATGTGTGTGCCTTGAGTACGTCAATAGGTGATCGTGCAGTCTGAATATCCATCTTCTGTACTCACTGAGTGGGTTCTTCGACCCAAGAGTTACAAAGACTGCGTCCACGACACGGTCCGTCTCGTCCCTCCCTAGGCTAGTCAAGTCCTCATCGCGAAAGTCGCGCTTGATCCATTCGACGTCGCCTTCATCTACCCGCTTCGTTACACCATAATGCACAGTAGCGTGCTCGGATGCAATGAGCTTGGGGATCGCGCCGACCTCGAGCGAGCGCGTACACCTTGCGCCAGCCAGGGGATTTGAGCCGATGATCAAGTGGACATGTGAGGTGGAGTCCACAGCTGTGAGAAGCGCAGGAGACATCGAGGAAGTGTTCGCACTGGTGAGCAGAGCAGTGAGCGATGAGGGTTGCAATATCTGCGTCTGAAGAGACAGCTGATTGCTGCTTGTTCAGGATAGAGGGTCGGAAAGCGATGTACAAGGAGGCACATCCAGCACCACACAAGAGACCATGATGTCTGGACGTGATTGTTATATTATACTGCAATGAAGCCAAGAGTCTCTCGCGACGGAGAAATCGGCTCGTCGAAACGGGTCGTCGAATGAAAGCGCGCGCATTTGTCTGTTAGTGATGGTGCAATCTGCTCCCGATGCCGGCTTCTGGAAGTTTTCTCTGCCCCGATAACGATAAGATGCCGGGCTAAGCCTAAAAGAGTAGTCTGTCCTCTTTTTCTGTTCGTCCACCGCGGAGATGGAAGGCGTGTGTTGACGCTGCCGTGGAGATGCGCATCGATGTGAAGTGAATAGGCCAGAACAACAAAGAGGAAAGATGGTAGATCGTAATTGTCATTAGTTGTTGATATAATAAACACCAACCAGGTATCATGCAAATATTGAAGCCGTGACGAAAACCCAGATGTCCATGCCCCCCGCCATGCCCCGCCAATGCAGCCTGGATGATTGATAACTGGCCTGGGTATGAAATCGATGCATCGCCGAAACCTCAACCAACCCCTGACTAAGCTGATTTCTTTCTTTGGGGTAATTATGCCATCCCATCCACCCACCGGAATACACACTGTCAGATCATAGATGCATCCTCAACAGGCTCATCTCATCAATGCCCACACAACCCTGTGCCCTGTAACTGGGCCTCACTCATCAACACACTTGGCCGTCCCTGTCCCATACTCAGCGCTACATTGCCTGTCGCGTCGGCAACGTAGACATTGCAAGTCAGCACTTCCACCACATTCGCACCCGTCGTAAAACCCATCCCACTCGTCGTCAGCGTGTAACTCGCCACGCTACTGCCCTCATTACTCAGCACTGTCCTGACTGGATCTTTGCGCATTTGGATCACATTCGACGAATACGTCAGCACCCAGTTCTGGTACTGCGCGTATCCTGGATATCCTGACGCCGGAGTTGCTAGCATAGCTGAATTGCGGATCTGGTTGAGTAGCGCAATGTGCTTGTACAACTCCGCATTGGTGTTGTACTTTTGTAGCCAGATGGCCTCGCGACAACCGGGGTCGTCGCCGCCAGCGAGATGCGATTCCTGGCCCTGGTAGACGATGGGCACACCATCGCCCAGCATAGTGTATGCGATGGCGTTCTTTGCGAGTGCTAGGTCGCTGGTGCCGGCCGGGAAGCGCGCATTGTCGTGGTTCTCGATGAAGCTGAAGGCCATTGTTGTGTCTTTGCAACCGCCATCCTTGCACAGGCCTAGATTGTATACAATATCCGACATGTCAGTCTGCTGCTGGAACACGCGTGTTATAGAGTAGTACATTGGGTAGTCGGTTATGGCGTCTATGTACTGCATATATGGGTACGCATATGCGTAGTTTCCATCCGAAACCTCGCCAAAGCAAAGGATACCGGCCGAAGCGCAGAACGACGACCAGAAGCCCGTCTCGACATTCTTGACCGAGTCAATACGAAGACCGTCGATGGAGTAATCAGAGACAATCTTGGAGATCCACGCTCCGAACATGCTTCGTACGTTGCTGTCTTCTGTTTTCAAGTCAGGCATGAGGATTGTTTTGGGGTCTCCAAGCCAGCAGAGCTCTACTTGTGTTTGGTCCTGCCAGTTGCTGACGTTGCAGTAGGAGTGGTAATATGTGGCATCGTTGAAGGGATTCATGATGCTGTCATCTACCGTGTCTGCAGCTCCAGCCCATCCCATATGGTTAGTGACTATGTCCACCATGAGGTACATGCCTCTGCTGTGAAGAGCAGCGGATAAGTCTTTCAGATCCTGAGCAGTGCCAAAGTTGGAGTTGACGCTGTACAGGTCTGTCTGCCAGTAGCCATGGTAGCCACCGTCGATGTTCAGAGTGATTGGAGATATCCATATCTAAGATGCAACCTGGAATGAGCACAGTGTTGTGGTGATAGTGGTTGGGCATGGATGCGAACATACTGCGGTAAAGCCCATGCCATGGATGTAATCCAGTTTGTTGATTATGCCCCTCCAAGTCCCACCGCAATACTTGTTGCTTTTGACATTGCAAGCAGCGGTCGTACTTCCGTCAGTCCTCGCAAATCTGTATTCGCATTGTAAGCGCAGAGCCTAGGAAGATTGACAAGAGAAAAGAAGTTTGTTGCACAGGGAGATGTGGAGGACCAAGACAGCGGATGTCGGGCGGCTGAAACCCCGGTAGCGGGCAGCCAGGCCAGCAGAAGCAGCCCAGATCAGCCGGCTGTTGTGCCCACTTCAGAATGCAGTACACCGCCACCGCCTTATGTGATCCCAGTACATCCTGACTGTTACCCCACAGGATCGACGACTTATGTTCTATGGGGAAGTCCGGAGCTGACCTGGTCGTCGCGTGCTATGCAGACTCTGTACCCCCCGGACCGTGTTGCAGAAAGGGACATTGCATTGATGATGCAGAATAGATACACACACACCTGTCTGTAAACACTTGGTAGATGCTTCGTCCTCGCCAGTCCGCTACCTTGGCTGCCAGCGCCAGAGGCGAGAAGATTGTCCACAGGAGGAAAAGTTTCTTTAGAGCTGCCATCGTGCTGGTTTGTATACGTTCTGGCGATTCCTCGTCTCAAGACCTGTATCGGTACAGCGTCGCAGGGGGTGGTTGCACGGCTAAGATCGGTGGCTGAGGGCTTCCAACTTTCCACGGAGCTTCTGGAAGATCAAATCGAAGCATCCTGAAGGATTCATTCGGCTTTTATACAGAAGTCATTCAATCTCTGTAGCGTCCAACTGCCTGTCTGAGAGGAGATTCAGTCAGGCGCTACTCAGAGTGCATCTCACTCTCCGACCTTGCATCATATCAATCCTCCGATGCGCCGCCATGTGCAGAGCGTCCACCACGATGCCGCGACGACGGAGTGAATGCTCCCTTGGAAAGTCAGAATCAACAGACACGTCTCTACACACCAAAATGCACCCTCAGACGCGCACCTTGCCGGATCTGGACATTCCTTGACCAGGTTGGGTGGCGCATGACCGTCTCACCACACTGGCAGTTTACGATACGTCAGTAAAAGCCGCGTCGTTGTCCTATGGCAATGCTGGATATGGCTGTGCGACACCAGCTATTTCACTCTGGCTTTCCCCGCAAATGCTTTGCACTTCCCAATATGTCGTCCTTGTGATGCTTGGCGTCGCCTCAAATGCCATGCGTTCAAAATAGATCCTCCAATCACTGCTGGGCCACACTAGCAAGCCGCATAAAGCTTGCTCTTTCATGCTCTGTCTTGCATCATCTCCTTTTCTGTCGACCCAATAGCTGTTCTTTCTTTTAGCCGCTCATCCTCATCCTTCTTTACGGCCTGCCATGTCTGATTTCGCAGACTGAATGTCAGTTGTCATCTTGCATTAGCGCTCACTAAGACAATGGAAGAGTCGTTGGCTCCGCATCATGGAAGTGAATTTCGCGGGGTAAGTGCCGAAACAGATCTTTCTCCAGCCGTGAGTCAAGAACATCTGGTCAGAATGAGGCATAGCCGTAATAGCCGTCGCCCCTCTAGACTTATATATCCGTGTGATCGAAATTTCCAGGCTTCTTCTGTTGTACAGCACGAACTCTGTGCCGTCACATGTCCGTCTTTCTTTGGTTGATCTGATGCGCTCTTGACAGGACTCCCCGTAAATCTGTCAGGGGCAAGAGGAATCCGTTTTGAAAACACTCCCTTAAGCCGGACGCTCCGGCCGTTAAAGGCAGATACAAAATGCGATTTCGTCCATAGAAAGCACGAGCCACGAAGGTACTGTTAGGATCTTCCAGAGGCCTCAATATTCGCCAAGCTCTTGATGTTGTGACGAGTATCATAGCAGGGTCTATCACTGGGATACTAGTTCACGGGTCGCCACGAACGCCACAGCCGTAAGCTTGCGCGTTGCTATATTAGCCGTAGCCATCTCGTAGAGCTTGACTGCGGATGTTGCAGTCAAATTTTCATTGACGAGTGAGTCGGAGCTTCTGTGAGTCGTCAGCGCCGTCATCAAACACCTTTCAGCCCCTGTTGATGCGGAAAGGTGCGGAGAAGATGAGCACGAACCATGCTGTTTTGACACGAACGTGACATTATATCGTGGCTGCAAACCAGGGGGCGCTGGAGCATCCATCAATGAATATTGGTGATATCCCTTGTGGAGTGGAAATCCCTTCCGGATCGAAGCACCAGGAAAGAGCGAAGTTTAGAAGGAGGAGTTAGGTCATGAGCCTAATCAACTCCCATCCCTACTGACCACGGACGTGGAATAACGAGCCGAATCTTTCACGATTTGGTGTGAAGTCTTGATGCTGTGATGATGCTTGTAACACAAGTTATTAGTGGTGGCAAAATGTTACATGAACATGAGCTATGCGGTGTGTCTCACAAAGAATGGTACTCATGGCCGTTGAAGATTCAGGCTGCGAGGAAGGAGGTCACATTCGTAACGTCGCTGACATCTTTGCCAATGGCAATAAATGTCTCCACATCTGCTCAGTCGTGCGATCGTTGGGTGGCTACTAAAGTAAGTAAGTGTTAGGCGGATTTCAGCTACTGCTTTTCGTCCAGTGTTGGTTATCACAAAGGAAAAAACGAATGTGATAGCGACTACAGAGTTTCACTAGTCTTCTTAATAAAGCCTTCTGCTCCAGAAGTAGTCTATTTTACATCTTTCGTTTCGTGAGTGGTACGTACAACTCTTATGCCATGTCCGTCGTAATTCAAATAACCGCCAGCTCCCAGCACAGGCAGTGATGCACATTGATGAACCCCACACTTATGCACCAACCCCTAGATACTCCCAAGATAATCAAAACAACGCCAACACTGATGAAATCCGTCTAGAACGGTTTCGGCCATTCCTGGCCCTCTATAGAATCATTACATTTCGAGTCGAAGCTCCCGCGTTCCTTCGAGGCTGACGGATTCTTCCTCGCATCGATTTCGGACAGTTCTTGGATATCTCCTAATTCCAGAGGCTCGGTACGCACCTCAACAGTGGTCGATGTCTTCACGCCCCTGAGGTAGTGGATATCGCTGACTAGATGGTCTGTGCTGTTGTGTCGGCTAAGCCCCCGGCCTTTGTTCCTACCCTTGCCTCCTCCAGCAGCTACAATTATTGTGGTCGTTCCGAAACGTGATTCTATGACGCCAGGTATCTGAAATGTTTCCAGACCAATCTTATCTTCGGGCGGCTCATCTCCGAAGATCATGATCTTCCTTGTCAAGGTGTAGAGCAGGACATCCATCCAGCCATTGCTCGTGATCATACTACCAGCGAAACAAAGGACTTCGACCGAGGGTGACATGCGGGTGCTCATGCTCGCCATACGTGCTGATGCAAGAGGGACGGTACATATTACGTATACGAGCGGGTAGACGACCATGAGTTTGGCAGCTTGCTTTGCTTTCTTTGCTTCATCTACCGAGAACGAACTGGACCGTATGCGTTGGTTTAACATAAAGTAAATGCTGGCGTAGATGAAGACGGTGCCAAACTCTGCGATGAAGATAAAGAAGTAATGGGTCCACAGGCGGAGGTCACCGTAAGAGCTGTTGATCCAACACTTTTGATAGTTAGCAATGTGAGACGGAGATGCGGTGGCCAAAAGTCACATACCCAAGCCCCAGCACGAACATATATGTCATGTGGATACATGATTACTGGAATCACAGATGCCACATAGACAAAGACCCAGCAGATCAGGACCGTTGATAAGAAGTATGGCATCGGGAGGCGATAATTCAGGATGACTGTAGAGAATGTGTGAAGGCCAATGGCGAGGCAGAACACACCACTTGATAGGTCACCTGTTGAGATGAACCATCCCTGGGCCCAACATGAGTTCGAGGTCACGTTGATAGCGTTACCGGCGAGCCATTCTGCATTCTGCATCTTGTTAGCTCACACGACCAGCGACGACGTGGGATATTTGCGGCAATTACTCACCAGAAGGAACGCCAGCGATTGTTGAACATCCGCGAGGATTAAGTTGAAGATGAGAATAGCGAACTGATTGGATCCTTTTCCGGCTCTCATCCAACTGTCTCGAGGTTAGCACAGAGCCTAGGTTAATCTGTGTTGGGAGACTTACGAAATCAATCTATAAGAGAGAAGAACCAACAAGCCGAACGATGAAGCGAATGACAAGAATCCAAAGAAGGTAACTGCTATTAAACCTTTAAAATGACCATCCGGCAGTGGAGAGAGAGAGGTTTGGTCTGGTTTCAAAAGCGACACATCCAACATGATGGAGACCTAGGAGCAGTGGTGCTTGGCAAGTTTACGTAGGTAACGAAGGAAATACAGTGTAAAAGATAGATGTCAGCTGGATGAGCTGGGACTAGAAAGAGACGTCCACCATGCTACGTGACTCTTGCTGTGTTGTTGTGCTGCGTTACTGTCCTACGAAAGTGAACAGTGGCGAGCAATGGAATATGAACAATGATAGCGGCGAGGTTCACTAATAGTAGGTGTAAAGCTCAGGTGTGTTTAAGGTTGTATGTGTTGCGTGTAGTTGCCAGATGGCGGCTCTATGTAATACTATGTAATTGTGCGTACTCACACCACCCGCCCACATGGCCACGCCCGCTTCTCTGCATGCGGTCTGTATCCCGGACGTTTGGAGTGCAAGGTTCAGTCTTGGCCCTTGGGTCCACCTTGCTGTGTGCAAGGAATCTTCTACCTCGATACCCACCAGGCACTTGTTGACCAACACTCTCCACTCGGTCAGTCCCAAAGTGGATGCGCTAGAAGAGACCGGGTTCGGTGCGTGCACGCCATCTGACGCTATCTGACGCTTTTGGCTTCTCCCGCCTTACGCATACAAACATATATATAAATAGTTATGGTTATACCCACGAGTACCATACGTGACTCTGCACCCACGTACCAGGAGTATTCATGGCCAGAGCTCTTGGCCTGCTGCCCATAAATGCCCGACCATGATAATGCATCTGGATCTAATGCATCATTGCTATGGGCTACATCTTCCCCCTTAGCCTTCGGAAATGAAGATCGTGTGAACCTCGACCGTGGAGGATAGGAAAGCGATGAACTGCGATGAACATATATTCAACGTGGTTCCGAGTGGAAGGCTGTTCTCGCCCCCAATGCAACAACATGTCGATCTGTCTCGTTGCGAAACTCCCGCGGCGGGCCGGAGAAAACAGGAACCGCTTCAAAGAAGTAGCCGTAGCCTTGCCTGCATATTACTGTGAGCATGGTACTATCCATGTACACAGTAGAGCAGCAGTGTTGTGGTAACGCGATGATATAGTACATAGTGTTTTATAACATTGCTACTGCTGAAGAGTACATTGGGTTCGAGAATTGGCTAAATGGTTCACACGCACAGTAGGTCCTGGCGCATAATTCACACACGACTTAAGTGCATCAATTGATACAATATAGCCTCTTTGTGCCTTGCATGTTTGACCAGGGAGCTGGAGCCTGAGGGAGGGTACTGGCGTGCCGAGAATTATCCGACGCTCACTTCATCCTGTCCGTATGTGATATAGATGCTGTTGGTGAGAGAATGAAATTGGTGGGATCAATGCTGGGCAGCCTGGGCTCGTATCCATCAATCCATGATCCCCGTGCGGGTAGCAAAATCAGAGTGGTAATATACGCCAGGAGGTGTTCGGATAAGGCCTCGTGCTGACGGACGGATGGGCTGGTCGGATGTCGAGTTCAGGGGTGATCGCATGATGTCCCAAACGCCGATGTGCCTAGAGCTGTGCAGCGACACCTGATCCGAGCGCGATCCATTCTCCAAGCGTGTATCATGGATGGGATGATATTATCATGGACTGATGTCGTCGACTGACATTTGGGATGCCGACCCGCAGTCCGCCCCTCAGACCTGTGGGACCTTTCGAGCCCCCATGTGTAAATAGTGGTGGAAGTGCCGAGTCTCCAGACGCTTTCGTCGACCAAACCTGGTATCAGTTTGCGCTCCCACTAACAACAGAACACCTTGACATATGGTAATGTACATAGTACTTACTACTGATTAATTACTACCGGCCACGGCGACTAGGCAGCACTATCGTGTGCATACTATTCCATTCCCCCTTTGACCCTTAGTACTGTGTACGTAGCGTTGTCCTTCAGACGCCGCGGCTCGAGGTCCATGCAGGTCAGGGACCCCAGCGTCTTGACTCGCCGTCTTGACTAATTATGGTTTGCTGCGATTCGACCATCTTGCTTTGCGAATTCGTGTACAGTATTTCATCTTCGGTTTTTGGACCGTCTTGTAATTGTCATCGTCGAGTCGTGGCCCTTGTCACATCTGTACCGTGGGCTTGGCTGTGGTTTCGAGATCTGCAGCGTCGCTTAGATCCTTATCCTAGCAAGCTGTGCGTGCTCGTGCTCAGCCATCAGCCTTCAGAGTTCAGCCCTTAGGGACGACAGGGCAGACAAGGGCACTCGACGCATGGATCGCGACATGAGTGGTGAGAAGGACAAACGCAGTATGTGGTAGCATCGCATTTGAATACACGAAACGTAGTTGTAAGACAAGGAGCTTCCTTTCATTTCGAGAACAACGCTAGTCGAGCTGGCTTTGGCTTGACACCACGTGGAGCTGTAACGTGTGGAAGTGGCAGCTTAATCGGAATCCCACGATCTCCATCATCCGGGTAATGGGTACAAAGCCAGTCATCTTTGAAGTAATCATTCGCTTTCCCTAGAGCGTATCTCATCTGCTTGACTCAAGTTACGAGAGCAGGATCCGTATTTCTTCCTTCTATCGGTAGAGCCTTGTTGCTCGCATGAGACTGACCCTCTATCATTGGCTCGACTCGTGGAAATTTAAGCTTTCGGGTGGGTGCTTTAACTACTTCTACCACGAGCAGCCTCAGGACACGAGCTCGAGTGGTCGGAACTATACTAACTGTGCAAGCCGGCATGTCACGGCCTATTAAGGAGATTGTAATGAAAGATCTAAGCGGAGATGAGAGGAGCACTCGCCCTTTGTACAATTATCAAGCCTCCTCGCGTCTCAATGGACCTCGTCGGCCCAAAGTCTTTCATAGGCCGAGTCATAAAAATATCCAATGCCCAGGAAATGCAGGAGTACCATAGCGCTCCAGTATGCGCCATACAATGCGAAAAATATCGTACAGTTTACCGTTCATGCATAAGAAGATGGAAACGTCCAGACCGGTTCAACCTTCACACTTTCGAGGTTGAGCCGAGAAGTTTCAAAACAGATTCGTAGGTGCCGAACATGATCGCAGCACTGGGTACAACGCGTAGCATGTGAGGCACGAGACCACCATATAGACTTGCCATGCCCTCCTCCTTGAAGATGAGTTTAAAGCATTGTACAAGTCCGGTGTACTTAATTTGGCCATTCTCCGTTGGGGCAAGTCGTAATCGCGTGCGGACGACCTCGTGCGGGTAAGTGACAAGCGCGGCCACAAACTTCGCTCCGCCCGCAACGAAGAGTTGACCAGTCCAAGATACTGTGTCATCCCACGCAGTCCTTGCTTTTCCGGACCTCTCTTGTCGCTCTTGTCGCTCTTCCAGGTATAACTTGCCCTGTTCATACAGAACCCACTGCATCGTACTTTCCGCGACGCCCAAGTAACTTGCCGTAAGGCCGCGGTACAACCCCTTGATGCCTTCTGTGCGGACTGTTTGTAGCGTACAGTCCAATGCATTCTGATATTGCCGTCCACCAGTTACGCGAGCATTGGCTTTGTCGAGTTGTAGTCTCGTCTTCACTAGCCATATAGGATTTGTAGCAGTCCCAGTTGCAAGTCCTGCAGAGGCGGCAGAGCATACATGTACCCAGGCCGTCTCTTTCCCTCCATTGAAATGGGCGCTGATGAGATTTTTACTATTGCCGTAAACATAGAAGTTGATTGCGCGAGCAGGTACGACTCCTATAAGATTCGGACCAAGACCTTTGAACAGCGCTCTCCACCCTTCTGCACGTGGAACCGCGAATAGTATCTGAAATGTTTCGCGGACGTGGAGGAGTGAACTGCGCGTGAAAGACATCGTCTCAATCGGGGGTAAGCCTCGCGCGTGTCTAGAAGCAACAAGTTGCTGTTGATAATAGGTAGACTGCAGCCGAGTCTTCAATACGTCTAACGGTGCTGTCAGTGTCGCTGCCGCCATTCCGCCTGCGCTGCAAAGACTTTAGCTATGATACTTGCGCGGTATATTGCCTGATGCTTACGCTCCAGCGACGAGATGAGCCCATGATTTGGCAAAGGGTGAAGGTTTTGCTCCCAACCTTGAACCATCGCTTGATACTGGATAGACGGCATCTCCGACTTCTCTTGATTGCGGCAAAGCAGCGTGCTCTACCGCAGTGCGCGCATGTTGCGCTTCCGGATTGGGTGGCGCGTCGAAAATCATATAAGTGGCGGAGATGAAGAGTCTGGGGAAGATGAAAAATAATGCGTAAAGACTTTTCTATAAGCTGGTCGATAATCTTGCGATAGAGACGGGTGTTTGGAAGAGACCTTGCACAATAGTTCGAAAGGGCACCGAAGCTAGAATTTTAAGTGGGTCTAGCTACGGGATCGTGAGATCACCGCCGCCATTCCCGTCAGAGACGTGCTGTGTAGCTATCCACCACGGTACCTAATACTTTGATGTTTGGAATCGTTGACCGCACCCCGAAAAAACTCAGCTCGATATCATTATGATCCCCACGTATGCTTGTCTTGCACGTGCTGGGTTCTGGAAGAGAACACTCGAAGAGGCTGCTACGTTTACGCGACAAGGTAAGTGCTCTTCATCGTGATGAGGACACACTTCTGACATGGGTTCACCAGCTGTGACGTTTGAAAATGCCCGTGAACCGTCGGGGCCCCTCCATTTGATAAATTTCGATTCGCCCGACAAGATCGAAGAATGCAAAGTCATGGGCGACTTTCATCTCAGTGGGTTCTCAACAGCAGACCTCGATTACCATGCTGTGGCCCCTGGTCAGCCTTCACATGCTCGATTTCATGGCAACATATCTCTTGAACTACCACCAAATAGGCCAGAGATACAGAGGTCTGGTTTTGCCGGCTGGAGAACACGCGACCAGCAGCGAACTCTGTTTGGTAGACCTACCTGGAATACCGATCGATACCGATATCTAGCTGTACTTTTCAAGTCAGACGCACGTAAATACTACATAAACCTACAAACCAAATCTATCGTTCCTACAGATATACATCAGCATCGTCTGTACGCTAAAAAGCCGGGTGAATGGGAGACGGCATGGATAAATTGGGATGATTTTGTGAGAACAAATCATGGATTGGCTGTCGAGCCCCAAACAGAAATGAACCGGCAGTATGTTAAAAGTATTGGTATCAGTATCATCGATCGTGTACCTGGCACATATGATTTGAGCATAGCGAAGATGTGGGCCACAAATGAGGACCCAAGACCAGTGGAAGAGGACTATCAAGGCACGGAACAGCCTGTTGAGCAACGATAATGCATTACGGCAGAAATCGTCTTCTTGGATGGGCGCACTTGGGTAAAACATACATACTGGTGTTAGGCGGTCAAAAATGGATTAGCGATGCTGCATGCATATAAATGTATATCTACGCATAAGTATGGTGTCACATAATAATCGTGATACTTGCCAAGGCCCTGATTACTCTGCCTCTGCTCCAAGGGATGTAATTAACGTCCACGGGTAGATTGAAACATTCGGTCTGTTCCATCACGTCAGCACGTGATACCGCGTTTTCACACCTCAGCGTTTGCACCAGAGTGGCCACACTTTCCCTTGCCAAGTTACAACTCTAGCACTTCGACGGTGATCACATATAAAGCTGGGATTTTATGACTGGATTCAGATAGAAGAATTCGATTCGAGTCCCGTATCAAAGTCCTTTACTACGGTGTGTTTTGCGGGGATGCTGGTGCACACTTCAATTACTGACCTGACGTCAAGAATGGAAGCCTGACTTGCTCTCGCTAGCGGCTTACAGACCAATTAGAGAATTCTGTGCTCAGTAACTAATACAGAAAAGCGATATGCTGTTAAACCGATAGACGCGACATGTCTCGTTACTTGACGCCACCCAAGATAGGCCTCCTGGCTCTGGTGCGTCTGTACTGCGAGGGCGCAATTTCAAGCTCTGGAGCGATCTCCATTCTATCATTCATTGTGTCTCATCTACTACCTCCACTTGCAGAAGGTTCAGATGATGAACATTCAACGAGAAGCTTCACTTTACCTGTCAGCGAGTTCGACAAGGCTACTAGCACCCTTTCATCCATACATCCTGGTCAATCAGTCTTCGATCTGCTGATCCATAGATTATGGTCCATCGACTCGTTCCACGCTCTTCATGAATTCTTCTCAGGCCTAACTGACCTGCTTAATCATAGCAAAGAACGAGACAATGAATCGAGCTTTTCCTCGCCACCAAGTGCAACAGTCCTTTCTCGCACATCGCCATTGGGTGCATTTGTCCGGAGAGCTCAGCTGGAGTTCACAAGGCTTCAGTTTAACGATGCTCAAAAGCTCTGGATAGCTTTTTTGAAGTACAAGAGCCCTACTGCTGCCGCATGGAAGAGGCGGAGTTCAGCCGCGTCTCGCATAACCTTCGACGTTAACATTGATGAGCTTGGTATCGGCTCCGATAGTGACCTTTTCCAGGTGGCGTATGGAACCTTACACCAGCCTATCCATAGTGAGGAGCTTAGTAGTACGGATGACATCGAACGTTTACTCGCGTTCCAAGCGGACAAACTTCAACGTAAGTGTAGAAGATCACAATACTTCTATGTCACTCACAGTCATGCAGGGCTCGGTATACGGATGCCACATGATATGAAAGAGAACCTGCGTGGTATGGTCGGTCCTGCAAGCACAGTGCCGAGTTTGTCCCATTTTGTCAGGTAAAGACTTCAAAATTGAGTGAAGTGTGACGTACGCTCAATTCCAGAACAGTTTCTTTGACGCCTGGAGAGCTGGAAACTATACATCAGCATTTGACAATCTTCATCGCTACTTTGATTATACGATGCAAGCAAGGGAGAAGACATTTTACCAATACGCCCTGTTGCACATGGCAATCCTACAGACAGACTTCGGATGCCTGAGCGAAGCCATATCCGCCATCAATGAAACAATTGCAACGGCTCGAGAGAACCAAGATATGAGCTGTCTCAACTTCTCCTTGGGTTGGCTCAACCATTTGAACCAAGCATTTCCCCATCAGATGCGAGGCATCAGGGATCAGGGTTTGAATGGCTCTGAGAGGGATGCTCTCAATTTTCTGAAGTTGAAAGCCAAAGAGAGCAAGATGTTCTCTTTGTTAAGTTCAGCACTCCTCAGTGAGGCTAGACTCGACTTGTCATACGTAAGCCGCTGGTGTAGGATCGTGATCGAAGACGATACTTATCAAATATAGGGCGAAAGAAGTATTACCAAGGCTTTCCAACATATATATCAAGCCTCGCACATCAACATTAGAGAGAATTTATCTGGAGGATTTGGCTCTCAGCTACTCATGCATTCCGCGGTCTTTGGGCGACTCGGTAGGTTCATCCTCGTTGGTGCATAAAATTGTGCTGATCACAATACAGGCGTGGAACATCTAGCGAGTGCCTATTGCGACATCATCCTCAAATGCTACCGACCCAATGTTCCAACAGAAGAGATGCTGCGTGCCATTTGCCGCATGTCGTTTACTGTAAGCATGCGAGCCTCAAACAATGTCGGAAGCTTATACGTGACAGGCAGCCCGCTCCGGACGATACGAACATGCAATTCAAATGCTCGAGAGTGTCAGGCCAGGTGTACACCGGACTTTGAAGTTCAGTCAGACCATCACGGGCTATCTCGGCCTTGTGAAGCTATTGCAGGCTATGAGGAGGTGAATCTCAATAGTATACACGCAGTAATGCTGCTAACACTACGCAGATCCAACCGTACGGCTGCCGAGCATATACTTCAACAACTAGCTACTGGATTCTCATTCAATCCGGATCTTCGCACACTGATACTTCAGCTTTCGATCATGTTCCACATCCGATTGGGATCACTCTCGAAAGCTTTCGACCTTATCGAGGAACTTGCGAATGAGTTGAAAGAGGAGACTGCTGATATCTCTCAGCGACTTTACCTACTCGTTATGAAGGCACGTCTATACGCCAAGGCTGGAGAGCCGCAGAAAGGCTTCAGCGTGGCATTGAGGGCTGCCAGCACTGCCCACCGCTTCCAAGCCTTCCCCATCTTCTGGGAAGCTATCGGATTCATCGCAAACATTCTCAGCCACTTGAATGAGTTTGATGCTGCTCGTCGTATGCTGGATGCAGTCATCCCACAAGTAAGTCGTAGCTCTGTTTGAGCGAGCAAAATGCGTGTACTTATATGAAGTAGTGTCTCGAGAATGGAGACACTGAGCTGTGTGCCTTGCTCTATTCTTTCCAAGCGGACGCCTACATGGGTTTGGCCGGGCGAGCCGAAGAGGCTGGACGGCGAAGGACCGCTTGTGTGAGTAAGGCTGAGGTCTATATCGACAGGGCGAGACAACGTATGGCTTTTATACCTCTTCAAGGAGTACCACCTGACTTGTCATAGACTATAAGCGTATTGAAGACTGGCGCGGTGAATGCGAAATGCTCAAGAAGAGGGCGATCATCGCAAGGGTTCGGGGGGACGACAATTTGGCGAATGATTGGGCTGCTCAGTGCCTTTCGGTACACAACGCAGCTCAAGAAAAGATGGAAAATATCGTCGACTAGGTCTCTGAATCAGTACCTTTGGAGGGTCACTAGGCTGGACCATTACAGGCGTCAAGTCAGAGCCATTTATATCATGCGCGACGAGGCACCTGCAAGTTACCATCGACTTATGTGTATCCGTGTAGGGTTATGATGATAAACAGTTTGCATTCGTCACTCTCCGCAATTGACGGTTAAACAAAAGGAATCTACTATCTGACATCGTCCTTTCTGTACAGTGTGCAATTCGCTCTCTTCTGATAATCCTTGTGATTGTTGGACAAATGATTTATTCGTCCTTTTTGTGGTAGTTGACCTTGTCGTTCCAGAAAAGTGTCTGCGAGAAAAAGCGTCAGCGGCGGAAAAGATTGCATGGCAGCGTGGCCGTGTCTTTGCTCACCTTGTCACCATTACCCCAGAAGAAGTTTTTAGTCCGAATGTTTTGGTATGCGTATTCAGTCCTCTCCTCTAGAGGGGGCAGGGTGTCCCAATGCGCCCAATGGGCCTTCCATCGGACCCAGGCGTTGGCAACTCCGAGCGCGATGAGAGGAAGAGCAACGTAGATAGAAAGCTTTCGCCAGAGTTCTGCGTGCAAATGTTAGCCATAGTCCTTCCAGTAACCGATTCTCAAGATTCCGGGGAGTTGATTGCCATACCGGTGGTTTGGGCAGCATGCTGCTTGACAGCCCAGCGCTCGCGATTGAATGCATTGTCGGCTGCGCCTTGAAACGGGCTGGGTCCAGAGGAGTAGGGACGATGAGCAGCGAAGCGTTGAGCGCGAAGCAGCTGTGCCGAGCGAGTGGTGAAACGTTGAGACATCATCTTCGGGCGTCGGTGGAGTGGAGAGTTGCAACGGAAATGGGAGCACGTCGAAGTTGGATTGACGTCGAAGTACCTAGGTAGGTGAGGTTCCTCTAGTGCTTGGCGTGCGCTTTGCCGAATTAGACTGTCACGTGTTGCTGCTTTTAGCGCGTTCCTACTGTGACGTCTGCCTTTGAGGCGTAAGTGTGCCTTCACCCAACAACATACCGGACGACGCGCCGGAAGGAGGCCCTACGGATATGAGCTTCTAAGCTCAAGTTGTACGTCTCTAAATATCCGCCGCTGCGCTATATATCGACTTGATGGATCGCAATGCCTTTGCGCATTACCACATGGAACGTGAACGGAATTCGTAATCCATTCGGGTACCAACCATGGAAGGAAGCCAAATCCCTCGGTGGTATGTTCGATATCCTGGAAGCTGACATTGTGATCATGCAAGAACTCAAAATACAGCGGAAAGATCTTCAGGATCACCATGTGCTAGTTGATGGATGGGATGCGTACTTCAGCCTTCCAAAGGACAAGAAAGGTGCGCAGCAGAATATCATGGTGGTCATCATACTGGAGGTTGACTGACTTGATCTAGGATACTCTGGTGTTGGAATTTACACTAGAAAATGCAAATGCAACCCAATTCGCGCCGAGGAAGGTCTTCTTGGCGTTCTCTGTCCGCCAAACTCTGATGAACCTTACTGTGAGATGAATCCCGAAGATTGTATCGGCGGCTATCCAACGCAGGCTCAGCTAGAAGATCTGGGCGTTGATGTGGACGCGAAGTACCTTGACTCTGAAGGCCGATGCGTGGTTGTGGAGTTTCCGGCTTTCGTGCTTTTTGGAATTTATAGCCCAGCCAACAGCAATGGCCAACGTGACGATTTTCGCTATGGGTTCATGTGTGCAATGGATCTGAGAATCAGGAACCTTGTGAAGATGGGCAAGCGTGTGGTCGTTACAGGCGATCTGAACGTCTCACGGGAGCCAAAGGATACAGCGGCGTGCATGGAAGACATAACAAAGGGAGGCATAAGTCTCGACGAGTACATATCCTCGCCAAATCGGCGCGTTTTCAATCAGTTGTTGGAAGGGGGGCCAGTGTTACAGCCTCGAGATCCTGGGCGTGATTCGCCTGTTCTATGGGACATTTGCAGAGGCTTTCATCCAGAACGCGAGGGAATGTACACACATTGGGAAGTTAAAGTCAATGCGAGGCCTGGAAACTTCGGAAGCCGAATCGATTATGTTCTTTGCAGTCTAGACATGAAGGACTGGTTCGAGGCGTCCGATATACAGGCTGGGCTCCATGTAGGCATCCCCTCGTACTGGCTCAACTCTCACTAACACTTCAGGGCTCCGATCACTGTCCTGTGTATGCAGTTATCAAGGATAACATCGACTTGAACGGAAAGCCTACTGAAACACTAGATGTCATGAGCCTTGAAGGGGTTTTCAGAAACAGTATCAGACAACGAGAACTGAACACGAAAGAAATGCCAGAGTTCTGCGCACGTCGTATGCCTGAATTCTACAATCGTCGCAATATAAAGGACATGTTCACCAAAAGACCGTCCTTAAGCACCCAGAAGTCAGCAGTACTGACAATCGATGACACTGTTGCTCAGTCTTCCCGCGAAAGCGCCGTTGACTGTACAGCGCAAACATCAAATGGCAAAGGGGCCGGTAAAGCCATCCACGGCATCAAGCGCGCTCGACCGGAATCCACACAGAGCAAGACCATCAAGCGTATAAAGTCCACAAGCCTACCGAAAGGTCCAGCGCGCCCTAGCGGCCAAATGTCTATGCGGAACTTCTTCCAAAATGGCCCTCTATCTCCATCCAAGCCCAGTCCCTCTAGAACACCAGCATCAGACACCACAACTCCGCCCACTTCCACACAAGCTTCGAATGATACAGAGATAATTGGACCCGTCGCTTCCTTTTCTCCTTCAACCCCCTCTACAAAATCCATACATCGCACTTGCCGCACACCCTCCCCGACGCAAGCAAGATCGAGGACTCCCACATCAACAGCAAAGACTCCACAGTCATCGTATGAACCTCCTTTAGAATCTGGAAGCCCTCACGACGCAAAACTGTCATGGGTCAAGCTATTTAGCAAGAAACCTCCACCCAGATGTGAGGGACATGAGGAGCCCTGCATAAGCCTCAAGACGGGCAAGAAAGGTGCAAATCAAGGTCGAGAGTTCTGGATATGCGCAAGACCACTAGGACCTAAGGGTGAGAAGGAAAGAGGTAGCGATTGGCGTTGTCGCACATTCATATGGTCCAGTGACTGGAACAGCGCAAGGGCGTGAAGAACATCGAACAAAGATATTCGACACGCCTGTTCCTCTGGCCGTCCTCAAAAGTACCTTCTTAGTAAGCTTCGTTGTTCTTCAAGAGTCATTTCTTGGTATATCAACACATCGTATAGCCGTGAGAACGAAGGGTGTGGGCACGCGTGGGCTTGACGAGACAAGCCACTCTCATATTATGCGGTACATGCCATAGCGAATCATTGGATAGTAGAATCTTGCATATATATGCAGCAAGGAATATGTTTTATTGCTGGACGAGGGTAGGTCAGCATCTTACGACCAGTCACGAAGCGAATTTCTAATTATATTTCCCTCGACGTTCAAATACCTCAAAGTTTCCTATCACCTGTAGTTTCAATTCTCCTTGTAGCCACAATTCTCCTCGTAGTCACAATTCTCCTCGTAGTCCGAATTTTCCTTGTAGTCGCAATTCTCCTCATGGGCCCAACTTTCCTTGTGGTCCCAACTCTCCTTGTGGTCATGCTCTTATTACGGTCTCAGCTCTCTTTGTAGTCTCAACTCTCCTTGTAGTCTCAACTCTCCATGTAGTCTCAACTCTCCTTGTAGTCTCAACTCTCCTTGTAGTCTCAACTCCGGTGTATGAACAAAGTCGTTTGAGTTTGTGTACTGTGACTCTTCTCGTAACTCTACGCAAGGTATCTATTTGATTATGTCATGTTTGACAAGACAGCTGAATGATTCCTTTAAAGTCTAGTCCATTGACTTATCGACTGACTGATGCACGCCATCATGTAGTACCCGCGGCCCATCGACTGAAGCTTCCACACCACCATGCCAAGACTCACGATAACCCCTTAATATCCTTACATCCCTGAAGAAAGCATATACGAGTAGGTTTGCGATGCGCCTTAGAGATGGGAATAAGTGTAGCGCAAAAAGCGTCAAGGGTGAACCTGAGGTTTTGCAAATGTTTGATAGCGACGTTTGGTTCGCACGCCAAATGCACCGCGCACACTATGGCAGAATCTGACAAAATCTGCTACTACTGTTTGGCCACATGTTGATGCCGTCAGTGTGTCTGGTACATCAGAGCGTCATCCCCAGGTTCGCTGCCTCACCTTGCTGCCGCACCGCCACTCTGTCCCTGGCCGCCACGTCCACAAGCTCAGGCCCTCAGGCCATCACAAGACCGTCATAGCTACGAGCCTCACTCTTTGGGCTCACCGATGCCATTACGTATTCCCAGCCTCACGAATTAAGCACTGTCGCACCGATCTGCCGATCTTCAGGACGCTGCTGCCTGTCCCGTCCAGCCCCCCTTATGTCGGGTGTCACAAGGTGGAGCTCGAGCAGTCCCCGAACGTAGGAGTCATCTGGGTGGCTGGGAGACGGGAGATTGCGTTTCAGGCCATTTTGAAGCAATCGCCGAAGCCGGCATTGGTGCTAGCGCCGTGCAAAAATTTTCTGAAAGGCTGCCGCCCCCCCTCGTAGTGAGCGCGAGAAAAATCTGGGCAGCGAGGGCTCCCACTTTTTGGAGGGATGTGGGCGCCTTACTGCCTTGGCCTGCGAAGGCGAAGCTGAAGGTCTCCCAGCTATGAAGACAATCACATTGGCCAAGATGCTCGCGATGCTCGTGATGGCATTGCGAGCACATATCGTAATAGCACTCGGTCAAGATCCAGTCGTCACATAGCAAGCAAAAGACGAGCACCACAAGCAAAGCATCATGAGACCAGTGTTTTGTATTTGATGTTGATTTCATTGTTTTACTATGGCACTGAGCCAGATTTTCTACGGAATTGCTATCTAAACGCTCCATCCATCCATCCATTGCCAACTTTTCTCTACAGGAAGACCGAGTCCAAAGCCTCTGGCAAAGCTCATGCAAGCGTGACCAAGCAACACAGCCAGCCAGTCCAGCCAAGAAGAAGGAAGACCATGATGAGGGAGTTGACCAAACAATAAAGCAAACGCATGCATACCATTCCTTTCAATGTCTCGCCGTCGCTATGCCAAAGACTGCCGTCCGCTCCTATGCATCCGTGAAGAAGAAAGAAACTAAACCTGCCCACCAAGTCTTTTGCAATGAATGATGCTCTTTTCGCCGCTAGAGTCATTGCTAAACATGCTTCGAGTGACAGGACAAATTGTAAAATGTGATGGGATATGAGTATGGGAAAACAAGTGTAAGCGACTGCCGAAAAGGTCGAGTCGAGGGTGCAGTGGTGATGTGAAAACAATGGAACATTCGAAGTAATGAGCCGATAGTCCGAAATGGGGTGTGATCTTGTACCTGCACCACACGCTTGAGAAGAAAGTCATAGTCGTGAATCTTCGTGTCCGCAAAACTTTGTCTCAGTGCCAGCACGCTAGGCTACGTCACCCATTTACCTTTAGGCACGGCCACGTGCCGGACTTGAATAGGCTGATCACAACCGTTCCATGAACTTATCGTATAGCACATCGTCCAACCGCAACACAGAGTGGAAGTCAAACATCACGTTATGGCACTCAACAGACTGACTGGAGGCATTGAAGGTAGAATCATAATGATGCACGTTCCATGTTTCTGCTAACCTTTCCTAGGCCAGAGGCATTACTCTTTCAACATGTTGAGCAAGTTGAAACAAGACTTTGCCAATCTTCCCTATCAGACTTTCCGAGATTATTATGAGAACCTTGAGGATTATGCGAAGCTCGCAGCAAAGGTCAATCGAAGGGTGAAACGGCTTATGATACAGTGTGAAAGTCTCTACCAGAAGCCTCAAATCTTCCCACCAACCGAATCACGCGATACGTTCTTTGAGAATCTGGCACCCTTCCTTGAAAAAGCTGGTGTGATCCTTGAGGTGATAGAAAAGCTGGCACCGCTTGCGCAAGAACATCGAGAGCTGATAAAGCGAGGTCACACTGCTTACATGAGACGGACTCGACCAACATTCGTTTGGGGTATCAAGCCCTGGAGTCAATTCCTACGACCTGGTGCACCTGGCGCATCTTTCGCTTTCGCATCCAATCTTCCCCAACAGCAATTCAGCTTGCAGGTTCTGCCGCGCGGGGGCATTTGTATCTGGTCGACATGGCTCGCTGATGCGGAATCGGAGCTGGAGAAGGAGGAGCTCAATCGTACGGGCTATCTGTCAGATCACGAGGACTTGTGGCCTGATGAATATTACTGTACGCAAGGATATGACGGACTCTACCGCAAACTTTCAAGGGAGGCCGATCAAGAGGAGTCTCGTATAAAGCACGTTGGGTACGACGACGAAGAGCCTTACTACTTCGGCCCCAGATCTCTCGAGCAGTACAACCAAATGCTCTCAATTGCAGATGGCGAGCACCATCATGAATTCGAAACCGCAGACCTGGACCAATTCGAATACTACGAGATCACCACTTATATTCCTTCGAAGGGAACTCACAAGGTCCGAGAACCAAGAAGGATATTCCCTAAGCTGCTCTATACCAAGTTCGAACTAACAGAAATCTCTTATCCTGAGCTGAACCGAATCGTAGGACGCAAAGCAAGTCATGAGGAGGTTTACGGCTCAGTTCTAAGACGTCAAGAATTCACGACTCGCGCCCCTGAACCTGAACTTGAACTTGTTGATAATAACAAGCGCCAAACCCGGAATAGGTTTCCGAAAAGAGCTAGAATTTTGAGTAGAAGTTACGCAAAGCAGGCATTGGCATTCTATCATCGTTATATCAAGGATGCACCAAACTACAACCAGCGGGGTGGGGCTATTCCTTTTGGTAGGATTTTGAGTCGTCGTGTTAGCTTGAAGGTTTCAAAAGTCGAGCGAATTATGGAGTTGAAAGCCTTTGATGATGTTTGGTGGACTTTGCTTCACCATATGGAATTCTTAGAGGGGGTCAACAGGAATGACTTAGATAAAATATTGGGCGATATCGGCGACCATGTTTTGGCTGAGCTCGATCTGGGAGGCCTAGAAGCGTTGTTGTGAGGATTAATCGGGTTAGCGTGTTCGGGATAGGAAGTGAACAAGACAATGCAATCGCCGAATCTACCAACATTTTACACACAGAAAATGCAACAAGTGAATCTGCTCAAGAACGAATTCAAATGACGCTAGCAACCAGCCTCTTCTAATTTCTCTGTTGATATAAATCGAGCTCGCGAGGTGCAAAATTTTCTCCTCTGCAAAAACCTCAACATACAACTTCTCCAACATTTCCTCACCTCTACTTCTTCTACCTTGCTAAACCTCACTTTCCACCAACCTTTCGACAATTGCCTTTGTCAATCAATCGTCGCAATGTCTTCTTCTGATTTTGATCATGTTGACTGGGCTGCTGATTTCCTCACGCACCAGATGCAGGGCTGGAAACCTGCCCAATTCGCCCGTTTCTTCGACAAGGTTTCCATCGTTCAGTTCCAGCTCCCGCAGGACTTCAGTTTCGGCAATGACAACGATACTTACTCTGTCAATGACTTCAACTTGACTGCTCTTGAGCTCCAGGGCTATTCACCAGGCTTTTCTGGAAACTACAGCGTCGTCAGCTCGCCCTCGGTTGTCAACAGTCCTGAAACTGACACTGATGATGCTGATGGCTCCACTACTCTTCAGGTCATTCCAAAGGCTGAGCGAGTTATCAAGCCTGAGCAGAAAGATCGCCGCAACAAGAAGCTTACCATGAGAAAAGCAGCTGATCTCACTGTCAAGCGCCCCAAGGGTGTCAACGCTTTCATGTGTTTCAGAGGTTTGTGCATTGATTCTCATTTTCAAATGTTCACCTCAGCTAACTTATCCAGCTCACCATTGCACTGCTTTCTTCAGCTTGGGAGAACAGAAGCTCCGTTCTGCCTTTATCGGTCAGCTCTGGGCAGGAGATGTTTGCCGTCGCGAGTGGATCATCTTGGCCATTGCCTATTCCACCATTCGTGATGCCGTTGGCAAAGACAATGCCCCAATCAAAGTCTTCCTTGAACTCGTCTGTCCTTGGGTCGGAATTCCAGCTCCAGAGAACTATCTCTCAGCTTATGGCTACTCTCTCACTGAAGCCTCTGAGCTCGTGCAGCCTGCGCACTTCCCCAACCGCGAAGAGTTTAACATCCGCTCCGGCTTCACCGAGAAGGATGTCATTGAGTACTGTCAGTCCAACGGTTATCCTCATGAGCTTCCAGTTGAGGAGACCGCCTCGTCTACCATGGTCATGACAGTTGCCTCCGCGCCCCAGGAGATGGAAGTCACCAACATGATGCCCCAGCCGGTTGTCAACAACGTCGACTTCAACATGGAGTCTCTGTTCGATCACCAGGACTACGGTAATCTCTACACCCTCGATGGTACCTCCTTCGACCAGAACTTCACTGCCATTCCTCAGGATGTTGGTATCAGCTTTGCTCCCGAGACCTTCTGGGATCTGAACTAAACTGAGTCAACCTGCACAAGATCTCAGACTTGGGTCTTGTCTTCCGCATACTGACCAAAGCTTGCATCTTCGGCGCGTTGGGGCTTACACACTCTATGGGTTCACTCTGGTTTGTCTTCATGTCTTCACGTTGAGTTTGGCATAGCGGCGGCTCTTTTTGCTCAGATCTTGCTTTGAACTTCAAGGCATTATCACTCTACAAGTCCTGAAGCACTAACTGGCTTATTTGTAATGCTACTGGGTCACTATACTCAAGCACAAGCAACTTGCGTACATAGCTAGCGGCGTGATCATTAGGATCTCGTTTTTAACGCTTCATAACAATGAAATCGAATGCTATGAATCCTGTCCAAGATATCCGTGAAGCTCTCTCACACCTCAACCCTCACCTTCACCCTCATACTCCAACAGTAGTGTGAAGCCAAGGGTAGCCAGGGTTCAGGGCAGGCACAAATGACAGGGCGAGCGACAGTCGGCAACAAGCAGTGAGGATGACCGCACGGGCCACGAGCAAGCAAGGAGCCGAGGGCGGCTAGCACGGACCCCAGCAGAGATTGCGCCAACAGAACGCTTTTGGGCGGCAAAGATGCACAGACGCCAGACAAGGCTTCCGTCTTGCCCCCCCCTCTCTCCAGTCCAAACGACCAATCAGGGATGACAGTTCAGATTTCCTAGAAAAAGTGAGGGCGGCGCGGATTGGATGGCGGAGATGAGAGATGTGGGTACGTACTTGATAGCTTGGTACGTTGAGATACATGATAGATTTGGTGGCGGACGCGACACACACACACACTGACACAGACACCCACACACATATATGAGATGATGAGGGATAGAATGAGGGATGGGATGCGATGGGACGTGTCAGGAGTTTGCGAGAAGTGAGTATTTGGAATAGCAGCTGTTCCAAGGCTGATGATGCTGGCAGGACGGAGTGTTGCGAGTCGAGCGAGGGAGCAGCAGCACAAAAAGAGAATACCATGTAGATATAACCATATACATACACATACATTCACACTCCACGCACAAAACAAGACATTGATCCACGAAGAAATGCACGCGACGACGAGAAGGGCGGGATTGGCACATCGCTGCACAGCCATCTATCACTGCAAACACCCAGCTACATGCATGCATGCATGGACGGCCGACGACGCATAAAAGAAGGCAAAGAAAGTAGTAATTATGGCGAAAAAAGCAGATTGCACATTCCAGAAACTCTAAAAAGAAGCGTAATCTGACCGCCCGCCCTCGTGCCGTAGCCCAGACCGATCTTTCGTGCGTAACGGCGGCGATCTGAATGAAGACTAACACCGATATCCTGACATGTAATTCCCAAGGTTGATGTCGACAGAATCGATGTGATGCGGGCGGCAAGATGGAGCCGCGTCCTCCCCGCTTGTAACAGTGGTTGTGTTCTAGGTAGTTCCATGGATGTCGGAGTGGGAGTGATGGGACCCCCCTCCCCCCCCCTCTCTCTCTCCCCTCTCTGCTACCCTCTCCCTCTCCCAACAACTCTCTATATCTCTATATGTCTCTATATACTTCTATCTGCGTGTCGGTGTGTGGGTGTGAGTCATCTACGCATGGACAGAAATGCAGCCAGCCTCCCCATTAACATTGATGACCTCACATGTTGTCGCAATCTCATGTCGCACAGTTTCAGTGAAGAACCATCCGCTAAGCCAATCTGGGTAAGCGAGGGGAGAAGTGGGGCCCAAGGGTTCTTTCTATTCAGGGCAGCAATTGAGAAACGATGGGGGTCAAGGCGTCACGGCGGCAAGTGGGGGTCAACTTGTCAACTTTCAAGGGACTGTCCGACCAATCATAACACCGGATCACGAGTTGCGTCATCGTAACGTGATGCTGCAGTGGGTGAAATATGAGAATGAAAATGAAAATGGAAGTTACGACGATGCAAGTGCCAGGTGCAGAAGTGGCGAAATACCCCGTGGGCAGCTCGATGAAACAGCGCTAGGCTGGATGTAGAAGTGTTCATTCGCTGACTCGCTCTGCCTCACAATCCAGATGACAGCGAGGTTTTGCCGGGCGAGGATTCCATGCAGATCAGCTGCAAACGGCACTTTACCATCTAATTAATAGTGACCGCTGCGAATCACTCTGTCCATCATGACTACTACCACCATCCGTGATATCCACACCCAAACCACGAAATACGATGGTGATGCATGGCCTCGGGATATTGTTTGCCTGCTGCACATACACACGGTGCATGCGTTCGTCGGGGGAATTCCTGCACGCAGATAGTAGGGTCTTGTACCACCTGCGTATCCTTTGTTTGCTTTCCGTCCTGTGCATTTCTTCAAGGGTCTCGCTCGTCACTTTGTTTGCCTCATATCATACTCCTCTGCATCGGCTTCTGTATTGGTCTTGGACGATCGAGTCTACATCAGGACCACCTCCACTACTGCCTTGCACTTCTTGTCTGGACATTTCTTGACTATTACTTCTTGGTCCTCGGTGCTCTTCGCCAGCCGGACAACACTCCGACCAGAGGTAACATATCCAAGCCCATCACATCCCTCGCTGTGCCACTATGTAAGAACCACATCCCCATAACTGACCATGCTTCGCAGTCAGCAGCCTCGTATTACTGGGAAGCATGCTTCCACGCCTCTACCAGCTCATACCCAGAGATGAAGGCCGCCACCAGCACGCTCCGAGTCAGCGTGCCTTGTCCGTGCGAACTTCTTGACGCTATGTCTCGCATCCGCTCAGGCGCCGACGACAATCCCAAGACCATCTCCGCCACGGAAGTACATCGCCATGCCTAGCCTGTCATCTGCTATACTCTTCACCCAAAGACCGGTGTCTCTACCTCACTTCCACCAGCCATGACCGATCAATATACCTCAGCCTCTCCCAGATCCCCGCGCACGCAATGCCGAAAGCAACGGCGGACCAACAGTCCCTTCTATCATACTGCATGCCGTGTGACACGAAAAACGTCGATCCCACAGAACAGGGTTGACATGACTAGGAGGTGCACAAACGTCCCCGTCCGTAGAGCTTGGTGTTGGTTTCCATTGCCTCGCAGGTCCCTTGTCGAAAGGCTAGATGCAGCACCCTCTACGGGCTGTCGACCCGACGGCAGCAATATAACAGGTAGACGGTTCTTCTGTGCCACTGACACATATTGTTGTGTCTATGGTTGTCGTACGAGAGGCCTTGCCGATTCATATATCCCCGCTCTTGTCACTATGGTCATGTATGGCCGCCTTATTCGGATGCATGCAGCTGGGCGCCGAGAGTTTACAGATAGGAATGCTGTTTGATTGTCAAGGGAGCAAATGACAAAGGTATCCTCCATCTGTCAGGCCGCCTCCCTAACGACAAGCCAAATCCAACCATGCGACGATATTCTGTCCGTCGAGCTGTTCTTGGCCTCGCCAACAGGTTGTATGCCGTGTCAGATCCACAACTCCCGTCGACAGCCTTCTTATAAGATAGATGTACTTCACTTGTTCGTAGACAAAACACTTTGACTGTGCGTCTTGCTCAACTGTTGCTCGATTCGTCCAAAGTCATGAACAGACACAATGAACAAGCAGAGAACCAAGCCGAAACTGGCCCTTGACTTATGAATACGTACCTCAGATGACAGGACATCATCGTGCTACGCGACAGTACTTACGTGTATCGTGTCCAGGGGATGTTGATGAAGACGACGCAGAACAAAACTACATGATTGAAGCAGCGCAATGAATTCATCATTGTCTTAGCGGGGAAGGTGCGGACCCGCTAGCGCGTCGGTCCCCAGCGTCATTCCGGTTGTAACTGACAACCCAGCACAAGTCGACATCTCGACCTTTGACCGCAGTCGGGAAGCAGTATCACCTCTTGTGACCACGTCGTCCTCTCTCCACGGTACAGTACCGCCCAAACTCTCGTTCAGCAGATGGCTACGATCCACATGCCACGTACCTGTCAACCACCGTCATGGTGAGCCTCTCCGGCTTTCTGTTCATCTACGTCCTGGGCGGAATCACCTTCATTCCACTCGTTCTCGTCGTCGTTCTACTACACGCTCGTTACCTTCTCCCAGTCCGCGACGCGACTTCGGATACATCCCACACTACTACAGACAGACCGGGAGAGAACAGCAAGTCTTCGAAAGACGACGATAAGAGCTGGGAAATTGACTCCGGCAAGCTTCCGGCCGAGCTCAAAAAGCGTACACATGAGCCAGACGTCGCGGCCGGTTACTTTGCAGTATGTCGAGAATATGTGCCTGGAGGTGTCAATGGCAAGCCGCCAGAGCGAACGACACCGGCGGGCGAGGTAGTAGCCACGGAGAGTCCGAGCGTGTACCAGAGCATGTACCGCAGTATATTTGACCGGAACAAGAGTCAGATCCCTACATTGGACAGCGGTAAGACAGGAAGCAAGCCTCTGAAGAAGGCGCGGAACGTGTTCTTTGTGGTCCTGAGGTAGTTTTCCTGCTTTGAACTCAAATGGAATGTAAGGCTGAAAATTGACGCAGACATGGGCACTTGATGCTATATGACGACGCCGAACAGCTCGAAGTACGCCATGTTATATCGCTAGCCTACTACGACGTCGATGTATACGCTGGAGGCGAGACCATACCGGAAGGAGAGCTTTTCATCAAGCGAAATTGTGTACGGCTGGTCCGACGTCGAGCCCTTGGGACTCTTGACACCGACGCGAAACCATTCTATCTGTTTTGTGATAACTGCTCCCTGAAGGAAGACTTCTACCACGCAATGCTGGCGAATCAAGAGAAACGACCCGACGCTTCTGACAGCCCTCCGAGCCCTCTGCAATTCGACACGCAAGACATCGTCAAGCTGGTGCAAACACTTCATGCCTCTGAAGAGACTTTGCAAACCAGATGGTTCAATGCATTGTTGGGGCGCGTCTTTCTAGGCATATATCAGACGCCAGACATCCTGGATCATGTGAAAGCAAAGATCACCAAAAAGATTGCGCGAGTGCCCAAGCCTGCGTTCATCACCAGTATCACTGTGCAGAAAATTGATATGGGAGATGCCGCTCCAACGATTACGCACCCTAAGTTGCGAGACTTGTCGGTAGATGGACAGTTGACATGCGAAGCGGACGTGCAATACAAAGGGAACTTCTCCATTGAGATTCTAGCCGTTGCGCGCATAGACCTTGGAAAGAGATTTCAGGCTCGTGAGGTCCATCTCACTCTTGCGGGAGTCCTCAAGAAACTCGAAGGGCATCTGTTGATCCGGATCAAGCCACCACCGAGCAACCGAATATGGATATCCTTCGAAACAGCGCCCCAGGTTGAAATGTCCATTGAGCCCATCGTTAGCCAACGCCAAATCACGTACGGCGTCATTCTCCGCGCCATCGAAAGCCGAATCAGGGAGGTCATCGGGGAGACTCTCGTCTATCCCAATTGGGACGATGTACCGTTCCACGAAACACTTCTCCAGAGATTCAGAGGAGGCATCTGGCGAGATGATCACAAGCTGAGGCCACTACCAGACCAGCAAACCGATGCTGCCGAGCATGGTCTCGTGGACAAGGTGGACAAGTTGGACAAGGGATCGGATTCTGATGAGTCAGATCTGCCAGCACCGTCACAAAGCCTTCGCGAGAAGACAATGAGCATGCCCTCTCTAGTCGACACCGCCCCGAGGATCACGCATCGTAAATCGATGTCCTCCAAATCGGCCATGTCGCTAGACGGTACTCACACTGAGCAAGGAACTTTGACCAGTTCTGAGTCCAGGTCGAGCCCAAAGCCAAGAGCTATGCGATCGACATCCTTCGCCAGCGCTGCCACCCCTGTCGTCAACCTTGACCCTGCGACTGTGGAAGCCTTGAAACGTCCTGGCAAACAGAGTGTGGCCCAAAGCGCCATCAAAGACATCTCAATGCGATCGCCCCCAACTTCTCCTCCCGAGTCCCCATATGGATCACCACCTCAACCGTCTCTAGTTGAGCATGTCGTCAAGAAAGACAGCGTGTCTTCTCAGGAGTCTCAGAACGAGGATGCATTGGAGCCCGACTCTGTCATATCATCTTCCCCAAAGCGCTCAATGACGCAAGCAAGTATCTCTACCACCGATAGCTCCTCTTCACACGACTCAGGCAAGTCGAAATATGCCACAATCAACGCAGTCTCGCGAGCAGGCCTGAACCAAGCAACCATTGCGGCCAAGAAGTGGTTCGCAAATCGCCAGCAGACACACAACCAACCCAATGTACCCACATTCACGGCAAAAGACGCCGCCGCTATTCTACGCGGCGACAAGGAACTCGAAGCATCACACGCTGCGCCTGCACCAGGAACTCCCTCGAATCCCATAGGCCGCGGCCAACCACTACCTCCACCCGGCCAACCTCTTCCTCATCCTCCGAAACAGCACCAGACTGCCGGCGGCTGGTATCTCACCAAACGCAAACCCGCACCACAGTCTTCCGGCATGGTATCACATAGTCCTTTGATGCCTGCAACACCCACTCGTCGCACATCAAGTTCGGCATCCTCGACCATAGCAGACGCCACTAGCCTCGCCGATCCTGGGCGGGAAAAGCAACGTGATAGCGCGCCTGACACTCCCGATCTGGTTCCCACCGCGCCCGATCTGCCTCCGCGCCCCGGCTCGGCCCTTGATCCCGGACTTTCATCCGCTGATCAAACCCACGACATGTTCTCCATAAATACAGCTCCACTGAATGACAAAAGCATGAGCAGTTCCAAGTCCATAGCCGCGAACGAGCGTCGCAAATCTAGCACAGCCAGTCTTGCTGGCACAAGCACCCATGCTGCCCCTCCATCCTCGCCCCGCGCGCCCCCGCGCCGGAAGCGTCTGAGTGTTGCGCACGCTCGTGATGTAGATACCGGGCCTGATAATGGGCTGCTCGTTGTCAAGGCTCCTGTCGCGGACGACGTGAGTCCGCTGGCAAGTCCGGAGAAAGGCGTGATGGGTGTTATTGATGATCCATTGGATGTGGAAGCAGACAGAGTTGTGCGCAAAGAGGTTGAGAGTGCCAGTGGTGGGAGTGTCGATGAGAGCAGGACGGAGAGGATGGGACGCCACAGACACGAGAGGAGCGAGAGTAAAGACGACGATGCAGATGCGGTATTTTTGAGTGCAATGGACATGTAGGCGCCGCTTATGCATTGCGTACATGTACATACATATGCACGCACACAGCTTCTCCGTAAGTGTCTTTCAGTGTGTGTGTGTGTGTCTGGGGAGTGCAGCGACTCTCCTCGTTGTAATCCGAGTATACGACACCTGCGACGTGTTCTTGCTTGACGTGTTTGATCTCCACACCCATACCTACACCTATACCCACGCCCACGTCCACGTCCACACCTACACCCACAACCACATACATACCCACGCCCAACACCTACTCCCATGCTCGCAGCGTTCCATCCTCCTGATCGTCACCATTAATGTTCCCGATATTCACCCACACGCACACATACACATACCCAAACAACATCCATCCACATACCCACCCACACCCACGACATATCAAACTCACCCCCCCATTCCTTCCTCCCACGCCCCAAAAACACCAACACCAACACCAACAAACCCCTTGTCCCCTGGCTGACCCCTCGCCAAGTGGCATATTACCTATATCCATCCATCTACCAGTTCCAAACCCTGTCTCTATCTCTGTCCTGGTTCCTGTGTCTCCGTTGATCTGTCCCTTTTTTCGGTGACTCGTTATGTGTTACGTTCTGTGCTTTCGTGCTACGTTCTACCGGAAACCTCGAACCATCGAACCATTGAACCGCCCAGTCAAAACCCAACTAGCTGTTCTGAATGCTGCTAGAGTGGCAAATTACTGTCATGACCATCTTCGTCTCAACTTCTGCTCTGCTCTGCTCTGCTCTGCTCTGTTGTGCTTGACTCCATTCCAATCTGTTCCACCTCTAAGCTTTCCTCCTTCTCCACACACGCTTCAGACTACCACTCTACGCCTTCATCCCCATTCTCATCTTCATCTTCATCTTCATTCTCAACTCATGCCCTCCGTCAACGTTCCTCATGTCAGGTGTCAGGTGTCAGGTGTTAGGTGCCATGTCATGTGCGATGTGTCAAAGTGGCAAGCTTAAGTAGCCATCTGGCTGGCTTGGGTTTAGTCTGGATGCAAAGACGCAAGTCGCAAGATGCACGATGCACGATGGATGCAGATATTACTGCACATCATCTGCTAGGGGCCCTGAGCCGGCCGAGAGCAAGTGGTACGCGGCGATCTGTGAGTGTGAGTGGGAGAGGGAGAGAGTGTGTGTAAGACTGTGCGCGCTGTTATGGTGTGATGCGGGTAGATGCGGGCTGTGCCGTTTAAGTTGCCGTAATGTGGGAATGTGGAGACTGATCTGCAGTGGCTGTGATTGAGCCTTGAGCGAGAACTTGTTGTACGACTGCTGTAGTGAGTCCTGCAGGACCGTCATGCTAATCTCGGCATGTCAGAAAAAGCAGCCACAGTGTCCCCCCGCGTTCTCTTCAGAATCGTTGCAGACGCTGTATGTCAACCATGGCAAATCCAGGATTTCGGGAAAAAGTATCCACCATCCTCCTTCCCGCTTCCAAGGTTCTTTCGTGACGATTCGCGGGGTCTATGTCATGCAGCACAGGGGACGGGCGGCTTGAACATGGTCCGATTCTCTCTTACATGAAACATGATATTGACTTGACGACACAAAAGTAGAACAATACTTTGATATTTCTTGTCTGCGTACTAGGGAATGACTGCCTGCTCCTACATGAGATCCACTCGTACAATGGCTGACTGGTCAACAATCGCCACTAAGGGAAACCATCCCACGCGCACTCTGATAAAAGGAATTTGCGGCTACATGAAAGAAAACACATCATGGACGCCATCGTTGCTGATTGCTGTGTGCATCCTCGGGCTCATCTCCCCATTGGTGTTGAGGCTAGACTTGTCTGACGACCAAGCTCGGGGCTGATATGATGGCACCCCATCTAGACTTAGTAGAGGTGCTGTGTCAAAAGTTGTGATCACGACCATCGATAGTGTCATGCGTAGGCTGGAGCCGCGACGTCGAGGTTGGCGAACTTTCAGGCTCGTAGAGAGCGTTGGTTACGCTACTTATGATTTTGCTTGGGGAGGCAGTGGGCGTTCCAGGTTTTCCTGTGGAGACTCTTGGACGGCGTGCATGTTCGTGTTTACCCATACCTCCAAGTCCTGACTCAAGGTCCATGGTTCCATCATGTCCTACGCTAGATTGTCGCTCAGAGGCTACTTCAGCATCCTTGTCGTTAAAGTCTTGACCAGGGTTGGCAGTCTCGTACTCAAGAAACTTCACAATCTTATACAGGATGACCGCGAAGACAGCCCCGAGACCTGGACCAAGCCAGTAAACCCAGTGGTAGCTGGCAAAGTCACGTAAAACGACATTTGGCCCGAAGGATCGAGCAGGATTCAATGAGCCTCCGGTAAAAGGTACAGCTACAACAGCTTGTCAGTGAATTGCGTAGATCGATGGGGGAATTAAACATACCTGCGAGCTCCGCAATGAACAGAGCCAAGCCAATACCGAGAGGTGCCAGATACGTAGCTTTGTGCTTCTCAGCTGCTAACATGAAGATTGTGAATATAAGCTGGAATGTCGCAAAGACTTCGATGAAGAAGCCTTGGGTGACAGAAGTTCCAGGACTCAGTGTTGTCTGCACGGGCAACGGACCAGTGAGCACTACCGATACGATGCCTGCTGCTGCGATGGCGCCAACTATCTGAGCGGTGATAACGATGCAGCCACGGACGAAGTCAACCGCCCCGATGAGTACCAGCCCAAACGTGACCTAAAAGGCGATCAGTGCCTGGTCTGGCGCGTCAAAAAGGTGGACTCACAGCAGGGTTGAACATCCCACCACTGACACGAAAGAAGACCCAGACATTGACAGCGAGAGAGCAGCCAAAGGCTGCAGCAATGTAGAATGTGTAAGCTGGCACTGCGAAGCTGGCTGGCTCAGGACCCTCATCCTTGAGAGCAGCAGCAGCAACGTTGGCAACCTGGGTGGCAGAGAAGGCGAAGAACAGGAACAGGAACGTGCCAATGAACTCAGCAATCCAGGCTACGACATGGTTGCGGGCTGTATTGGGAAGCCAGCCAAGGCCCTTTGGGTGACGCTGGACATTCCCTTCACGAGTAGATGAACCGTGGTCCATGTTGCTGCTCATAGAGACTGGCGTGAGATGATTTGAGATTGCTTAGGAATTGAAGAGTGTGTACTTGACTGGCCGAGAAACAGGCAATCGACAAGGTGAAGGTGTTATGAGACAAGAAATGTAGGGGCTGCTTAGGAAGGCGGGAGATAGATGGTTCAGATGAAAGGATGGAGGAGTGTTGTCGGCGTCTTGCAAGACTGTGAGGAGAAAAGGAAGATGGAGCAGACGGAGGGGGAAAGGCTTCCTTTAAATGATTCCAGAGAAGAACGTATGAGGCAGGAACATAGCACTGCTACTGCCATCTTTACGCTTACCACAATTCCCACATGTATCACATCTACCACGCATCCATCACGCATCTCTCTCACACTGGTCATCATACATCCACTTGCGCCCAATGCAATGCACCAACCTTCCTACCGCGACTGTAGACAATTGACGCCCGATGACTTGTTGGAGAAGCTGCAGATAGAGTATCCACCGACCTAGGTAGCAATTCCTGTGCGCCTCTCTAGAACAGGCTATTATAACGCCAACTCTGTCCTACTCAGCCAGGTTGCTAGCGCTCATCCCAATCAACCATGGCGGTAGAGGTCAATCACAAGGCTTTTAGCATGGTTGAGACTTAGGGATGGTGCTTGTACATAGCCAGTTGATCGTGCTAGGGATGATATAAGGAGCGGATTGTGATTTGATCTTTGACATGCAAGCTGGCATGATGCGCTGTGCGATCAGCAATGACCTGGCAATGGTGGGCTTTAGGCGAGGAGAATGTAGGAATGAATAGACAAGGTAAAGATAGACAAGGACAAGACAGACGAATGGTCACAGCTCTTTCACGATCCACCTGCAGGGCTCATATCTTGGATACATGGCAGTGAAAAGTGCATACCGTTGTCAATCTCGAGGCATCCTCTCGGCGCTGTCTGTGCCGATGCAAGCGTTCAGGTGCAGGTACATAAAGCCTGAGATAGATATAAAGAGTGGGCCAGAGTAGGTAGTGGAGCCAGAAATTGCCTATTTGAGGTAGAATACACAGTACTCAATCCTTGATACTCAGGTAGCTGGCTGAAAAGAGGGTGACCAAGATGTCATTGCTAGTATAACTTATGTCAACGCCGGTGATATCAACATACTCGAGACGAGAGCAAAGCAAGAGTTGGAAAGGAAAGAAAAAGTAAAGCAAAAGCATAGGATCGCCGGGACTACTCACGTGCTGCTTCACACAGGCGCCATCATGCAGGCGCATGCTGCGATTCGAGTTGGCGGTCTATCGCTGATGATGAATACATTATCACAGACTTGAATCTCTAGTTTGTTGTCGATTGTCGCATTTGTAGTTATTTATAACTATCTATAGTGGTGGAGAACTGTGTTGTTTGTGGTATAGTTTTTGTTGTTGTTGTTGTCGTTCTTATTGTTGAGCAGTAGAGAGAGTACTCGGGACATGAGTCTACTAGGAACAACTTTAGCTACTCTTAGACTCATAGAGGATGTTGGTGAAACTAGAACACAGGACGATGTATGTGAGCGAGCGGTCATGCGTATGCGGCCGCGTTGAACACACTGACGAGTGTTTCAGAAGTGACTTGGACTGATGACCGTGGCCTAACGACTGCTGATGGTTGACTGTGGATGTTGACTGCTGCTTCATTCATTATCATCTCGCCTCATGAATAAGCCATACGCTTGACTCGTCGCTTACTCCTATGCATCGTCAAAACAGCATGCTATCATTATTTATATGCTGATGAATGATGAATGATAATGTAGTTGTACTTCATTTCTAGCCGCTTTGAGCCTATTGATCCTTCTCCGCTGTCGCCAGCCTTGCGATGTCTGATTGGCCACAGTACATAAAGGCTAAATTAGTGTGGCGGTGTAGCTTCCACCCGACCACTTCACATCAACTCCACTGCTATCCGCCTTCAACTCTTGACTCTTGTGTTCGTCACTCTGTGTATCCGCCCGCAAACAATCACTAAGGGAAATTCTTCCGTAGCTTTACGTCGTCGCGGCGTCTGAGGACTCGCATTGTCTCCCGAATGTTGACGACTCTACAATAACCCACTCAGCCGCCGCCTCTCCTCTGCGCCCCGCCTGGAGCCTTATTCCCATCATGCGACCATTCAGATTCCTCTTTACGCTTCTCTTATGCCTCCTCCTCCTTACTATCCTACTGTGTATGCGAAGCCCTGCGCCTAGCAACAATGCCAACCTCATCCATTCTTTCCCCAAGACGAAGGGCTCTTCTCAGTCTGTCTTCTCGTGGTCCACTCCCTCTATCCTCTTCGCTCCGACCGCCAGCATCAGCTTGACCGACGACAACACGACATATTTTCTGGCAAGACCCGCCATGTTTGGTCCTACACTTCCACCTAAAGGTCTCAGTGGTCCCCTGTGGGCTGGCAGTGGGTTTACCGACGATGCTTTTGCTTTCGGAGGTTTCGTCGGTCGATCTGAGGGCGAGCTCGGTTGCAGTGACATACCCGACTGGGAAGAAGGCGACGAGCCGTATATGCATGTGGCAGAGTTCGACATGGAGGACTGGCGGAAGAGCTCAAACAGTAAAGCGACTCCAAATCAACTCAGAAGAAGAACGCCGCGGTCCAGGCATGAAGCTGCTAGGGACGGGCCTTATGCCTCGTTGAAGAACTTCGATCCTAGCTTGCATGATTCATCGTCTCAAAGCCCACAACATTCAACACCGCGTCATGTGGAAGAGAAAGAGGCAACTATGACAGCGCATGCAGATATCCAATCGCTTCAAGAAGGAGCTGAGATAGCTGGAAAGGTTGTTTTGCTGAGCCGCGGCGGCTGCGGCTTTCTTGACAAGGTTCTATGGGCGCAACGGAGAGGCGCCACTGCTGTGATCGTTGGCGACAACCACAGCGGTGGAGGACTAATCTCTATGTATGGACGAGGGGACACAACGAATGTATCCATTCCAGCTATTTTCACCTCCCATACGACCGCCCATCTGCTTTCATCTCTTATACCATCTGGGGTTGATGGAAAGCGGTCCAGGCCGCAAGCGAGCGGATCGACACACAATGTTCCTGGATCGTCACGCTCGTCACCTAAAGAGTATTTCAAATCCCGCTTAGAATCAAGAAGCGCTGTCAGCAGAATTCTTGGATCCTTTCAACGCCCCAAACAGAGCTCACGTGACGCCAGTTCTAAGGAACACGAGTCGGTGAGTTGGGCATCACTCGAGGACATTGCCAAGGAGAAACCATTCCAGCCAAGTACAACACCTGTTCCATCAAACGATGACAACTTCGTTATAGGCGTCGATGACTGGAGAGATCCCGATATGCTGTCTAAAGAGAGCAGCACCCCGACGGGAACCACCGACCACAGTGACCGCACTTCCGACGAGCGCTTCAAAGGAGGAAGCACTGTGCCGGGAAGTGGAGAGTATGCCGGTGCAGATGAAAATGGACACTCAGGCTGGTTTTCCTCATTCCGTTGGCGTGGCGGAGATGATAACGACCATACCTCAGACGACAATCTCCACCACTCCTCGAGCACGCCTCTCGTCCCTGACGAGCCTGAAAATCTACACCACGACGCGCTCTGGGTAACCCTGAGCCCCAACAGCATGTCCACAAATCCGTTCTTCGATACCCTTCTGGTACTCGTCGTCTCACCTCTCGTCACATTGACCGTCGTATACGCGCTTCTTCTCTTGCGCTCTCGCATTCGCCGCCGTCGCTGGAGAGCACCAAAGTCCGTCGTCGAGCGTCTCCCTGTACGCACATACCATACGCTCTCTTCATCCATAGGCATTCTTACGCCATCCCCGTCTGGAAGCCCACTTTCCTCCCCAATCGCCACCTCTCCAACGACTCCGCTACTCACCAGTACTCCTCGCCCGGTACTCACCACGCGCCGCTCTCGCCCGCGCGCACGCACTACTCCAGAAACACACGCATCTTCTTCCTATGACACAACACGCCATCGCAGCCGCTCTCCCGACAGTGAGAAGCGAGAAGCGGGATTGGCCGAATGGCGACGTCGCTATGGCGGCCGCCAGAAGGAGTGTGTCGTATGCCTCGAGGAATATGAGGATGGAATCAGCAGAGTCATGAGTCTGCCATGTGGCCACGAATTCCATGCAGAGTGTATAACGCCATGGCTGACGACGCGCCGGCGCACGTGTCCGATCTGCAAAGGGGATGTGGTGCGAAGCTTGCGTCGGAGAGATAGGAATTCTCCCGATCCTGACGGTGGCTCTGATAATTATTCCGATGCCGATAGTGACGATGCCCGAGACACACGAAGATTCAATATGGAAGGTGAGCTCGTCGAGCAAGATGAACAAGACAGCGTTGCCATCAGAAGAAATGACGAACCGGCCGCGCAGCTACCGATGCGTGCCGAGGATCTGTATGCCGCAGATCTGGAGCAGGGTGCGGGCGAGCTCAGACGTGATGCCGGGGAGGGGGTGGTAGAACGGGTCTGGCGTGCCGTGGAGGTATTGAGTGGGAGTGTGAGAGAAAGAGGATGGTGGGGGAGGAGAGAGGAGGCTGACCGCGATCGGTAGATGGCTGTTTGGGCGTCCCCAATAATTGTGATGATTGATGAGTCTGGGTATTTTGAGTTTGCGTTTCTGCATAGCGCCGCATACTGGGTAAATTGGGTGTGGCCTTGGTATTGATATTGGATGAAGTGTGTCGATGGACTGTGAAACACACTACGCACCTACGATGCATCTATACATAAGTAGTATATACCCACCTCATTCCTCGTTCCATATTTGGGGGCTGGCGTTGTGGCAAAGACGATAACACTGTCGTATGTATCGTAATCGAGGATGCTTTCATATAAGCATATATAGTTGTGTCATGAGGGAACCAATCGCTAAAGCTCATAGAGCAGGGACGCACGTTACGATAACATTGAGGGTTAGGATCTTATACAGGTCAGACTAGAAGTCGATGGACGCGATGAAGGCGTTGCGTTGTACAGAGAACCATTGATAGACCATATCGATGCTTATATTCGAAGCTACCGAAGCCAACGATACTCCCGAAGGAATGCAGTAGATGCATATATCTACTCCATGCTTGCCTGCCTAGCTGCCGAGGGACACGTATGCTGCAGCCGTTTTTGAACACCTTTCCTTTTCCATATTCATGATCTATTCGAGTGCACCGTTAGGGTTACCATTCACTCCTCTTCCTCTTCCTCATCACCACCGTCCTTCTTCTCCGCAGCCTTGGCCTTCTTTCTGCGCACACGACCGAAGCGGCCGCCGCCGAATGGCGAAGTAAGTGCGAAGTCAATGTGCTTCTGGGAGTCTAGACGGACGACAAAGGAGGGGACGTTGACGATTTGCTTGCCAACTCTGCAACACATATTAGCTACACAATTTCATCTCTACGCGAACTGCTCGTTGGCGAGCTGGAAGGACATACCGGATGTGCCTCTGGCGGATGAGCACACGGGCATGATGAATGGACTTTGCGAGACCAAGCTTGTAGACACAGGTCTGCAGACGACGCTCCAAGAAATCTTCCACCTTAAGGGCGAGCACGTAATCGAGCTTCATGCGGGATTCGTCGAGGACACCGACACGCACGAGACGACGGATGAGGGCGTTACCTTCGAATAGGCGCTTGGGGTCCTTCTCGTCGAGGGTGAGAAGCTGACTGCATAAGTTTTGTTAGCGGGCGCATACTTAAATTCGAAGCGTTATTCGACTGGTTATCGTGCGCAGTCGTGCGAACGACGTGAGAGATGAGAGAAAGGAAAAACGTACCGGGCAGCACGACGGATCTTGGAGAGCTGAAGCATGACACGCCACACCTCGCGCTTGTTTCTCAGACCATATTCACCGACGAGCTTCAATTCCGTGTCCCTATAAACCCAGCGTTAACCTTTTGTGCCGCGACATGAGTGCAGAGCAAGCTGCGACTCAGTGGCCGGGGATCACATACAGACGAGCCGACTCGAAAGGACGACGAGGAACCTTGTAGGTCTTTGAATAACTCCTGGGAGCCATTGTCGCTGTGTTGAGGTGTTAGTACTGATCGATGAGAAGTTCGCGAAGTTCTGATGGGGTGTGGTGGATTTGTCGTGCGCGCTTGCACTCGCTAAGCCCGGAAAAACTGTTTTGCCGCACACACAGAATTGGACCCGGGCCTACCAACACCAATGTGTGTACGAGATTTCGACGACAGCAACCATTCTAGAGATTTCGACCAGCTCAACTGTACGCATGCCAACCTAACATCGTGGAAGTAGCTTGCATACTGACTGCAGACTAGCTAAGATCATTTCACAATGGGTCACTCAGCTGGTCTTCGCGCGGGTACCCGCTATGCTTTCCAGAGAGGCTTCAAGAAGCGCGGTACCATTCCTCTATCCACATACCTGCGCCAATACAAGTACGATATCAAGAATTCTCTGCGCCAAACGCACAATTTGCTCACGAACCCAGGGTCGGTGACATCGTCGACGTAGTCGCCAACGGTGCCGTACAGAAGGGGTCAGTATTCGCACTAATATAACATAATGATGCGAACTAAAACTCACACACCACACAGCATGCCATTCAAGGACTTCCACGGAAAGACTGGTGTAATCTATAACGTCACCCCAACTTCCGTTGGTGTTATCCTCCACAAGCAAGTCGGCAACCGATACATCGAGAAGCGCGTAAACGTCCGCATCGAGCATGTCCGCAAATCTCGCTCGCGAGAGGAGTTCTTGAACCGCGTGAAGGAGAATGCCGCGAAGAGGAGAGAGGCGAAAGAGCAGGGCAAGTCGGTGCAGCTTAAGCGCCAACCTGCTATGCCGCGTGAAGCTAGGACTGTGTCGACAAAGGGTAACTGGCCGGAAAGCGTCGTCCCTGTGCCATACGAGACCACGATTTAGGTTGGTTGTATGGGTGGGTCGATGGTGTTACGTGCGTGGGTTATGGGCATTGCGATGTATTTACCATGCGTAAAAGCGGGATCTTAGATTACCAAGGCTCCGAAAACCAGTTCAACGTATAACCGTCACGGTTTCTACAATACTCTCAGAGGGTGTTGAATTGTTTAGTGGTGCAATCTAGGTGTGTTGTATTACTACTTGAATACCCTACCCACCAGAGATCGCTGGTCAATCAGGCTCTCAATACCTGATTTTGTATCTCCTGCCTCACTGCGTCTCTCTTTCGTAAATTAACCTGGTCCTCTTCAAATCCTGCTGGTGTTTTCTCGGCTACAAACCCCAACACTTTCCATTCTCCAACTTCGTTGTCGTACAACTTCTGTTGTAATACAATGTTCTCCTTAGCACTGAAACTGCGGCTGCTTAGTGTTGTTATTGTCCCGTCTAGTTCCCTCCTGAACCGTTTGTATTGTTGCTTTGTCCGAAGTCGTACAACACACTCACGACACGCCAGGCGTTGTTCGTCAGCCTCGGGGACTGCCAATAAACCAGCGTAATCCGCCACCAGACATGGTTTCTCGAGAACTTCTGTGACTTCCCAGCTAACCTTCTCTTTGGATTGACGCCTGTTAACAAATTGCTGAAGCGTATAGTAGTTAATGGGTGTAGTAATCTTTTTAAGCTGTTTCAAGCTTTCAGGAGTGCCTGAAGCAAGGGATTCAAAGTACTGCATGTGCAACTTGACAGCTTTTTGAATCAGCGGGTTTTGATATTTGTTGTACACTGGCAACAAAGAGGTCCAAGACCAGCCGAGGTCTACAGCCTTTCTTGTGCCTCGTATGCGATCATAGAATGGTATGAGGGACTTGAAAGTCCAACCGGTGAGATCGCGATATCTCCACCAACAGGTCAATATCCTAAAGAATTATAAGCAGGGTCTTCAATAGAGTTATATCTGCAGAACCGAAACTTTTACGTACGAAAATTGGCCCTTAATGCGCTGAATCAAGTATAGTTTCGTAATCGCAAATCTGGCCTTGGGCTGCTGCCACCATGAAGGCAGATCTGATCCTGATGGTTTGACGTACATATCTAATGTGAGACGAATGAGCAAGCTTCGCAACTGTAGACACACACCAAGGACTAACCTCCAAAGAAAGGTACGTCGAATGCCATTTCTTGATATTGTTGCTGCACACGTGCCTGCTGGCTTTGTATGTCTTCAGTAGTCCTTGGTGAATATCTGGATTCCGGGAAAATTCTCGTGTCGAGCGCATTTGCTCTTCCGCTCGATTTTCTTGAGCTGTATCCCCTAGAGACATTCGGTATATAAAGCCATGGACGTGTCTTCAAAGCAGAGCGATTAAGCCAGAGCGACCGCGGTATTGTGTGCGACATGATGAGAAATGCTCGATAGTTTGAGTAAACGATGGAGGGAACGGTACGCATGCAATTCAAATTCTGGCTCGGGCCATCATAGAAGAACGTGGGGTGGTGATGCGCTGTTGTCAACACGGTCAGTCAATCAACTATAAGGTAGAAGACGATGCCCGGATGATAGACATACGAGTAAGGAAGAACAGTGGATATCACGGCTGCTACTGCACTGCTGTCGATATCTGCGACATCAAATTATGAAACTACGTGACGAGACTGACAGGAGCAGCACACTACACCGTATTAAGCTAGCGCAGAACCACGAGGTCACCCATGAACCTCACGACCGTCACACGAAGAAGCCAGCTCGACTCCAACTACGATCTGCACCCGGATTTCACCAGGCAAAACGCTTCCCTCAATTTTCTTCCCAGTCACGCTTTCGTTCCATTGGGTCTCATGCATCTTCTGAAGTTATACATTTGCTGAAAGCTCTTGTTCCTTGGAAAGTCAGGTGCATCACCCAATGTCTGGAGAAGGGTCACTGCTGCTAGGGCGCTCTAGGTTCGTTCAAACCGCGGAGCAGCATTGAATATCTCTGGATTCCTATTCTCTCATTCCGTATATCAAATCCTGTTGGTCTCTTTTGTTGATAGTCGCTCAAGCCTCGCTCCAGCGCTCAGGGTTCCGGCACGGCAACGCAATGTCCATGAAGAAAGTACTGAAGAGAACAATAACACGTCGAGCCTGCTACAGCCTCCACCTTCGCCAGACGCCGGGGACCAGGGTCTGCCTAAACGTGATTGCAACTATTGCGCATATCTAAAGTTCATATCTAAGATTCTCCCATCTTGCTGCTTTCGAAAGCTTGCCCTGCGGCTTGACCAGCAGTGTTCTGTCGACAACCTGGCTTCTCCCCTTAGATCACGGCCGCCTTCTCCGCCGCCTTCATATACTCCTCCTGTTTCATCACACGATACTTTACCACACACAATCCTGGCGGGCATACGTCCACCACTGTCGACAACACAGTCCGCCCCTCCAGCAAATTCTATGAAAAATGCGTCAAGTTCGGCCACCGCAATCGATACATCAACGTCTGGCCGAGCTGGAAAACGCACTAAATCAGTGTCAGCTCTTCACCCGCAAGTAGCCGTCATTCTAGGGGTGCCTAAAGTCTGGCATGTCTTCCTTCAGGGTGCTCGTCTCATGGCAATGAGTTATTCTATCACTTGCTGCTACTGGTCTCTACAGATTTTCTTCGACCTCGTTTTTGTCTACAGCACAACTCCACCCAGGCTCGAATTGCGCGAGACTGAGAATGGGTGGACTCTGGAAAGGCGTCTAGAGGTAGCTTGCGTTCTGCTGGCCGCACTATGGGTCTGTGGCCCCTAATAGTCTTCTAAGAGCAATGTGGCTGACTTCTGAAAGTGCTCGGCATCTGCGTACCTATCATTCTTCTTCACGGATTGCCTGATGTCTCGATGGTGAGCCTTCACACCACATGGCTATCCTTCGCTCACCCCTAGCTTAGGCTCCTGAATTATACTCCGTTTGCGACACTCCTTCGCCTTGGTATGACAGACTTTCTTCTTGGTTATGTACCCAAGCTCGCTTTGGCACGCCTTGGAGCCTTCAAAGTTCCCTCACGCCTTGTCCCATCATGGATCCTCATCACTCTCGTGAGTTTACTAATTCATTACATCTACCTGGTCGTTTGTCCAGCTTGTCTACCACGACTCAAGCTTCGAATGGAATATATTCCTGTGGATGACCGAAGGGTATAGCTTCCTCCAATCGAAACCACCGAAAAAGCCTTCAAGTCACATTCATAAAGCAACAAATTGGTATCAAGTCTATTGCAACGAGCTAACTACGACTTCCTAGACCGTTGCTATTGCGTATCACCTCACACATGACCTTACAAGCATCAAGCGTGAGACTGAGGCTACTAGGAAGGTTTTGTTATTCGCCATGACTGTTACGTTGTTTGGCTTAATCTTGCCGCATCATGTTCCACTTTCATCTGAGCTCTAAGCATGATATTTGGGTTAGCGCCACGTCATTCCAACTCTACGATCCGCTGATTGCTTGCTTAATCTGCTACCTACTACCTCTTGACTGTTCGAACTGTTCCATGTTCTGTAAAGCTAGGGTAGCTTTTGTTACTTTACAGTCTCATGTATTAGAGCTAATTGATTGAAATAGCTTTTTTGTTTATCTTTTGACTACAACTGTCGCCACAGGCTGTGGTGATGTACCCTTCTATATGACAAACGCCAATGAACACACATTACTTACTCATTCTGCAGTCAGCTTCACAAATGCTTCCTGGTACTTCTCTCCGGTTTGTCTCACTACGTGGTCGGGCATGGTAACACTTTCTTTTCCTTTTAGCCCTTCACTCGTGAGCCAATCGCGCAGAAACTGTTTGTCGAAACTAGGCTGTGCGCCACCCGGCTTATACTCGCTCAGTGGCCAAAACCGGGAGCTATCCGGTGTAAGAACTTCATCTATAAGGACAATCTTGGGTTCTGCGGAGGACGTCTCAGGGGCAGCTGCGAATTCGAACTTGGTATCGGCGATGATAATGCCTTTGGTGAGTGCATACTCATGAGCTGCAGTATATAGGGCCAAAGATAGCTCTTCGATTGCCTTTGCGTACTCTGCACCCACGATATCTTTTGCTTGGTCCGGGTGGATGTTTTCGTCTTTGTCGCCTAGTTCCGCCTTGGTGCTGGGCGTCCAAATCGGCTTGTCAAACTTGTCCCCTTCGCGAAGGATTGCACCCCCTGGGCCAGAGACTTTAATGCCATGCACTGTGCCTCTTGACTTGTATTCGGACCAGGCGGAGCCGGTGATGTATCCTCGCACGATACTCTCAAGAGCAAAAGGCTTGAGGCGGCGGACTTGCATGCTTCGTTTAGACAGCATAGCTACGGAATCAGGAGAGAGCTTGTATGTGACCGCAGCGGGCAGATCGGAGGCGAGGAAGTGAGTTTGTAGGCTTGGTTCGACTCGGGATAGGTATGAAAACCAGAAGGATGACATTTGTGTGAGCAGAGCACCCTTCTGGGGGATTCCCTAGTACTACAGTCAGCATGAAGTCGATCATGTATGCAGTGTAGCTCACATTGCGCATGATCACATCATATGCAGATATGCGGTCGCTGGCAACAAACAGTAGAGTGTGTTCATCAATCTCAAAGAGGTCTCTAACTTTCCCTGAAGCAACGCGCTTGAGGGAACCTTGCAGGTCGATTTCCACAAGAGGTACGTTGGATGCCATGTTTGTCAGTAATGCAGGAAGCAAAATTAGATTTCTAGGAAAATTTCTCTCTCTAATATATGCGACAGGCGTAACACATTCCTGTGAAGCTGTTTGCGGAAGTGTTGCGGGCAAAATAAAATTGTGTCACTCCATCTGCCAGGGCATCCCCGCGCCGCCCGCAATGAATCGATAAGTTAGCCTGGGCCTAGCCTGGGAGCTCCATGCACTAGGCGACAACGACACCTCTTCTTCCACACTTCACTCACCCAACACACACGGGAAATACTCACCAATCTCCAGACAATAACGCTTCACTCCTCTCTGTATACTCTGCTCTGGTATACTGTTAGCTGTCGCAGCCATGTCTGACGATGACTTCATGCAAGATTCCGACCAAGAGGAGTAAGCTCGTCCATTTCCGATACGTCACCCAGATATGCTAAAACATGCACAGCTATGATTTCGAGTATGAGGACGATGATGACGAACAAGGTGGCGATGTGAATATCGAGAACAAATACTACAACGCGAAACAGTTGAAAGGCGACAACCCGGAGGAAGCCATAGACGAGTTCCTGGGCATACCTGCGCTGGAAGAAGAGAAAGGAGACTGGTTCGTGTGACTCTGGGTTGAGGGATTCATGCAGGGCTAACCTCAATGCATAGGGGCTTCAAAGGTCTCAAACAGGCTATCAAGTTGGAGTTCAAGCTAAAGCGTTACGCAAAAGTCGGCAAATATGCACTTGATACCCCATACACACTCGCTGACAGTTCTAGGCTGCAGAACATTACCAGGAGCTTCTTACCTACGTCAAATCGGCTGTCACGAGAAATTATTCGGAAAAGTCGATAAATAGCATGCTTGATTTCATTGAGAAGGCTGCCGAAGACGACGAGGCGCACCAGTGCATGGAGAAATTCTATGCGCTGACATTAGAATCGTTTCAGAGCACCAACAACGAGCGCTTGTGGCTGAAAACGAACATCAAGCTAGCAAAGCTTTGGTTGGAGCGTAGAGAATACCGACTACTAGCAGACAAGGTTCGAGAGCTGCACAAGACATGCCAACGGGAAGATGGGTCAGACGATCCAAGCAAAGGGACCTACTCGTTAGAGATATACTCCCTGGAAATTCTCATGTATGCGGAGACAAGGAATAACAAAAGGCTCAAGGTAAGTGGGTCCGACCAGATACCAGGCTGGCGGGAATGTTAACGAGCTGCAAGGCTCTCTACAACAGGGCATTGAGTGTCAAGTCCGCCGTTCCACACCCGAAGATTATGGGAATTATTCGGGAGTGCGGCGGTAAGATGCACATGAGCGAAGGTAGGCTTACGCCAAAACGCTTCCTCAGACACGGTCCTAATGTGAGCCAGAGAACTGGAAAGGGGCGCAGAGCGACTTCTTTGAAAGCTTCCGGAACTATGACGAAGCGGGCTCACTACAGCGTATCCAAGTGCTGAAATACCTCGTACTAACGACCATGCTGATGGGGTCTGACATCAACCCGTTCGACTCACAGGAGACCAAACCTTACAAGAACGATCCTCGCATATCAGCAATGACAGACCTTGTAGACGCGTACCAGCGCGACGACATACACAACTACGAGAAGGTTTTACAGAACAACAAGGATCTATTAGCCGACCCGTTCATCGCCGAGAACATAGATGAAGTGACGCGGAATATGCGAACTAAGGCAGCTCTCAAACTCGTCGCGCCGTACACCCGGTTCACGCTAGAGTTCATCTCAAAGCAACTCAAGATCTCGCTAATAGAGGTGCAAGACATAATCAGCTTCCTGATTGTGGACGGCAAGCTGAATGGGAAAATCAACCAGCACAAAGGTACAGTGGAGATCGAGAACGGAGTTGATACGCAGAGGATACGCGCGCTAGAAGGGTGGACGTCAGCCATCACGGCGCTGAATTCCGCTGTTCTGAATGACGGAGACGGTTTCAAGCCCGATGACTCCTCGTCGTCATATTCAGGGGCGCGAGAGGTGGGACAAGCAGGCACGTCGGACGACTTTGGACTGCGAGGAGGCAAGTCGGGCGGAACGCTTGGGAAAGTCAAGAGTGGAGGAAAGCACAAAGGGCAGTCCGGAAGGGGCCCGGGAAATGGGTTCAGGTGACGAGTTGATACGTGGACGCCCAAAACATGTGGAGGGTGGAAAGGGACCACTAGGAAAGGGCGCCGATGGAAGAGCAGAAGGGACGGAACAGCATTGTGGCACCGGAGCCAATCAAAAGCGTGTCTAGGAGAGGTGTATCTTGGAATACGTCAAGCCTGGATCGATTGGGCGCCTGTGGTGCAGGGCAAGGTTGTGCAACGCCCTCCAGGCAAGACCTTCCCGAATAGACCAGCTGTGTACGCTCAGTCTTTTCTCGCGACACAGTCGCCGGTTTGTGTCGGGTAGCACGGTCGGATAGACTGCGAGCATCCCGGACGCGACGTTCGTAGCAAAGATAGCTTGGGTGCACAGTACACGGATATCCTTGATGACAGGCGGTTGGAGCATATGCAGATTCCCGTGGCCGTGCTCCCTCGAATTGAAAGTGTTCACGCGATATGTGGCGTCTGCGTATCTGCACGTTGCAGCGTCTCGTAAGATGGTTGCTAGGTCGCAAGGCTATTATTATTGAGCAGTCCTGGCATGGTGTCGAGTAGAAATGATGACTGGTTTCCAGCATAGTGGTTTGGAGCGCGTCATGCAAGCTTTGTGATGAGGGCATGCCCGGGCCGGAAGAGCCACTGGCAGCGCAGCGGATCCAGCGGGATGTAGGGACCCCCAGCTGCCTAGGACCGCCCCGAAACCGCGAACAGCGTACATCCTGGATAGAATGAGTGGTTCGGCGGGAGCGTCATGGTTCTCGTGCGTGCGTCTGGCTGATCTTCGCCGATTGCCGGAGAGCCACAAGTTTTACCTCGAGTGCAGCAGAGTGGTGGCGAAAGGGGGGAGGGGGAGGGGGAGGGGGAGGGTGGAGGATGGAGGATGGAGGAGACAGGGAGTGTGTCGCGCCGATGAATATCCTGGCGGGCATGTGGAGTTTGTACCTCGCTGTGCTCACGGCGACAAACATAGCAACGCAACGGGTCGCAAAGCCCTGGTCAAAGGAACACTTGACGTGAAGAGTTTGCACCTGAGCGTGGATGCGTGGACGAGTGGCTGCTTGTCTCTGTCCAGCACGCACGCTGTGTCGCGCGGTGCTACGCTCGGCAATCGAGAATCGTTGAGAGGCGTGCGTAGTGGAAGAGATCTCTGGCTGTGCAGAGTCAGACAGCAGACACTAATTAGACACGGTACAGCAGAGACCAGATACTAGAGACCAGATAGCAGACAGACATACGACGAGCATTTGGATTGCATATTCTGTTTGAGGCGTGCTGACCGCTGGCCAATGACGGCGGCTGAGTCTGACTGCATATCCGGATATTCCTTCTTCAATTCTGAGGTTGACTGATGCATGCTAATGGATCCATACCTAGCCTATCCTCCTCGGCCTTATTTACCCCACGACTTTGAACGAAGGATGGGCAAACGGTTATCCCACACTTGTTGATTGCTGGTAGACTGACTGCGCTAAAAAAAATGGAAGGCTACCATGAGATGAGAGTCCCATCGTTATCTTCTTTGGAAAGCATTTAATTAGCCTGCCAAGGACCGTGGGTAGATTTAAGGCATGCAGGCCATGTCATGCCACATTCACAAGCTTTGAGTGAAGCTCGTTGCGACATGGAGTGAGATATAATATTATGCGCATACTAAGTAGTCCATAGTATAGTCGCAAAGTACTATTATGGAATGGATGGTCGAATGATTACAGCGCTGGACTGAAGTAATTAGTAGTATCGGGTAAACAAAGGGAATGGGAATGCCGGGTGGGGCCAGGGTCCCGCCATTGTGCCTGGTCTCCCTCCCGTACTTCTCCCGTTTTCCCGTTCCCCGTTCCCCGTTTCCCGTGTCTCCGGCGACGTTTTAACTTTGAATGATGGCGGGACTATGTATGTAATTAGGAGAGGAGAATTGGGGCGTCTGGCATGAGCATGAGATGATCCCGCACCCGTCAGCCGAGTGCGGGCGTATCCGGTGCTTACTAGTGTAAGAGCGTCGCGCTATGGTCAAGGAAATTCCTCCGATTGCTCGACCATTTTCCTGTGCGCTGGCAAGCCTGCAGCTCCATGACTGGGGGTGCTGTGGGGAACGACCTGGAAAAAGCTTGCGTTCTGCAGTGCAGTTGGATTAGTGTGCAGAAGGGGGAAGAGGACCATTCACTCTGAGCTTGTGTGGGCGCGGCATTGAGGGATGGATTGTTTGGTGCCTTAGTCTTAGTATCACGGACAGATGGCTAGTATCACTCGCACATACGATACATGCTGGATGCGTGTCGACGTCAGTAATACCGTCAGAAGAAGGCTCCATGGATGCAATACGAGCTGGCATTGCTCCAACTTCGGTACTCCTGCATCTTTCACTTTCTCACTCTAAACTCTCTTGTCTTTCTCACTCACTCTCGCTTTCACTCGCACTCACTCTCCGCCTCACTCTCTATCTCTCACATCTGCCCGGCGGCGGACCAAGGACCAAGCAATTGTCCGCAATCGTTCCACACGAACACCTAAGCAAACCCACTCACGGTCACGGTCACGGTCACGGTCACGGCTGTGGTTACGTGACCTTTGCTGCCAAAAAAATCTCCAGGTCGCACCCAGCTCCACGGCCGCCCCACAGGTGGTCGACTGCATGAGCGGCAAGTCTAGCGATGCTGAAAGACGATTTGTCGCCGTCCTCGTGAGCATTGAGAACTGGAGTTCAGGTGCAACGAAGGCCTCGCCGTTTCGAAACCAGCGGGCTCTGCGGCGCCCAAGAGGTGTAGCAGAACGGATTCGTACCTGAGAGCCTCTTATTGAAGACTCCACACCTCAAATCCCCAAGCCCGGGTGCTGGAGCAAGCCCTCGCGTTAGGTGTATTGGTGGTGTGCTGGGATGGAAAGGGGGGGCGTGTGTTGTTGCACGAGAGCACGAAGACGACATTCTCATCTCTTCCCACGGACGTGGTTCTTCACATACTAAAGTCGGCCCTTCATCTCTCTCGCTCCATGGATGATCGAGGTGAGCTACAGAAGTCCTGCTGCTGCCCTCTACCCGGTTCCTGTCGTGTACCTGCAAGAAATTGAGAGACCAGACCACTGAACGGTCTGCAGTCTGGTTGCTTGCTTGCGTGCGTGGTGGTTGCTTTAGCTGCCTTCTTTTGCCAGCAGATCCCGTTTCTCAGAGACAGATTATCATTGTCTTCGTCTTGGGATCCTCATCCTCGTCGGCCTCCTTGCTTGTCCCTAACTCCCACCACCTCGTCATCTAGCTTCATCCTCGTCGGCCCTGTCCCTGCAAGCACGTAGAGACGCTGCACGCGAGTGGACTTGTCAACGCAACTCGACTGCTACTTATCATCGCAGATCGCCGTTTGTCGTCCTGGGTGTCGGAATCTTGGATCCAGAACATCGTGTGTGTGTGTGTGTGCGCCGCGTGTGGTTGCGAACAGCCCGACGACTGACCGGGTTGGGCTTTGATAGATCGATTATACGGAACGAAGCACACAATAACAACAACAACACCAACACACATACATACACAATGCTTCAGCACTTCCCGTCGACGTACTCGGGGCAGCAACATCACCCTCATCCTCATCAACATCATCACCACCGTCACCATACACAGCAGCATTCACAGCACCAGCATTACTCGGAAGCAGCGCTGGCATCCTCGTTGTATGGGACAAGTCCAACGGGGTCAGTGCAGCAGAATAATAGCAGAGGAGGAGGAGGAGGATTAGCGTTTCGGGGGGCCACCACCACTAATCCCGCAGAGCTTCCCGGCGCGTCTCATGCCCATTCAGCGGCAGCTTTAGGCGCCCGCACTCACGGTCAAACCGCCCAAACCGCCCAAACTCTGCCTCACTCGCTGCCCCATCATCACCAGCAGCAGCAGCACCAACAGCACCAGCAGCAACAGCCCCCGCAGCAGCACCACCACCACTACGGGCAGCAACAGCAGCAACAGCAGCAGCACCACCACCACCACCTCAACACCACCGCCCTCCTCCCTCATCATCTTCAGCATCCCGCCCCACCCTCCTCCCTCTCTCTCCCCTCTTCTTCCGCCCTCGTCCCCCACTTCAACTCTCAATCCCACCAGCTCCTCCATCTTCATCACCAGCACCACCACAACAACAACCTCGACCACAGCCGCTCTCTCTCACATGCTGTTGACACCATGGCCGACGACCAGCAGCAGCAGCAGCAGTACTCTGAGCAGGATCTTGCCAATCTTCAGAAGCTCTCTGCTCAGTATGAGCCTGAGATCACGGTGCGTTCTGCTTCTTCCACGTCCTAACCCTTCATCGCTACCATGCCACCATCGTCGTTGAAGCTGACTTTCTACCTTTGTAGGGGCCAATGGTGAGCAAGAGACTGTCCACCACGTCCATCACCTCCGAATATGCCAATGCAGACCCTGTCTATCAGACAAAGACTGCTGTAAGTTGCGTTGTTTGCCTCGTCTACGTCAAGCGTGGAGTTACTGCCCCAAGCTTCTTCACTCTCGACCTGTTGCCAATACGATCCGTCAACTAACAAATCCCTAGGCTCTTCCGCAGAAGTTTCACGAGTATCGGACTGTTCGTGGCGATGGTCACTGTGGCTGGAGAGGTAATCACTTCCTGACCAATGCTGCTGCTGCAGTCTCGTGAACATGGGCTGATCATCCTGCTTACAGCCGTGGCCTTCACCTACTTCGAGACCCTCCAACGCCTTGGAGACTTGGGCAAGTTTGATGAGGAACTCGCAAGAATAAGCTCCATGCGCAACCTGCTCGAGCATTCTGGCTACGATAGGTATATGTGGGAGGACTTTGAGGCAGAGACACTTGAATGCCTCCAACGCACACGTGATGCCGTCTCCACCAATGACGATGGACTTGCTCTCTTGAATACCTTCAACGATGAAAGCATGTCCATGAGCATCATCACACATCTCAAGGTACCTTTCCTTCTCCGCCACTTGTGCACACATCCTGCAAAAATTCAGCCTCTGACTCGCCCTAGCTTCTCGCAAGTTCGTGGATGAAGACGCATGTTGCTGACTTCGAGCCTTATCTGGACAACATGACAGTTCCAGAATACTGTTCAAATCATCTCGACCCAGTTCAGAGCGAAATGGACGATATGAGCCTCAATGCTCTCTACTCCATCCTGGTCAAGCCTGCTGGTATTAACTTGGAGGTCATGTACCTTGATCGCTCCATTGGCTCAGAGATCAACACACATCGCTTCGAGGTCGACGGCGACGTTAGCGGTCCCGTGATACACCTCTTATACAGACCGTAAGTTTTTCGCGCATCCATTGTTCGATATAGAACTACGCTGAATAGACCTAGTGGTCACTACGATATTCTATATAGAATTCCTCCTCAGCATGGAGTTTCTCAGGCGCCGCTTGTGCCTCAGTCAGACGTCTACGTTGGCTTGATGAGTCGGCATGATCAGTTCATCCCCAGACACCAAGGTGGGCCCGATGTGCTCACATTACTTCCTGGCATGAGTGGACCGAGCTATATGCAAGGCGGATGTTGGGGCCAGAATGTCGATTTCACACCATCTCCAGTGTCTGCAATTCCCGGTAGCTATATGCAGCCATTGCCATCATACAATGCTCCACCTCCAACCCCCTCGACGCCATCTGTTCCACATGCACAAGACTATGCATTGCCACCGATATCTGCGGCTGGTCTTCAATCTTCCATGGAGCTCCCCTTGAGAGGCAACATGAGTAATGGGGGTCCGTTTCGTCCGTCGATGTACACCTTCGATGGCATGTTTGGAGGCATGCCACCGCCAACATCAACATGTCAGACCTCCATATTTCGCAAGTAAGTAACCCTCGTTTGTTCTCTCTGTCCATCAAGGCTTATATCGACCAGCTCACACTTCAACACTGCGCATTACCTGAATCCAGAATTTGAGCCAGAGCAATGGGATCCTTCTCAAGAATATGCTACAACCAACAGCCATCGAGTCAAGCAAAAGCCATAGCACATGGTGTGAATATCTTGGTCTTGCCATTTCACGCTAGAGCCAACAACATACACCCTCTGTTTGAGCAGCACGTTCTCGCCTATTCTCAACAGGTTTCGGTCCACATTGATTCAAAGAACTCACACAAAGTCGGATACACGACCTCACAATCTCTTTCCACATCATTAACCTATCAACATCATTAGCGGCATGTTATCTCGCTTCTGGAATCGCCTGTCAGTCCCCTCAAATGCCTCAGCTCATGAGAGCGGCGATCAATCCACTATCACCTCGGTTCCCCTGTCACGACGTCACGACCCTACAGAAGACTTATTTGCCTCAAGGTACCCTAGCATCGACATCAATTACCTATTCATCACTCTATCGAATGCTACTAAAGCCGGTAATATCACGCCTCACACTTCATCATGCCTTATCGCCCATATCGGTCATCACATTTTGCGGTACCTTCAGCCGTCCCGTTCCGTCCCGTTCCTGGACAAACACATCAGCTCAAATGCGCTCTTAACATTTTCTTTGATCTTCTTTCACTTTTACATCTGCATTTTAGCGCGACGGAGCTCTGGCGCTGCGTTTTTCAAGGCAGTTTTTTTTAATCGAAAACATCGCATTCCGACCTCCAAACTGCTCCTTTGTCTCATGGCAATAGACACTGGATTTGTGTTTTCGCCCTTCGTGCTCTTCCGGGCCTGTCTATTCCGGCTTTGGCCCTCTCAGGTCCTAAAATATGGGTATTCGGTGCGCAGAGCGGTATGCGAGGAGTGTGAGTGGAGTGTATGAATGGAATCGCGTGAATGTGGAGGGAACATGTATGAGGGGCCACGCAAAGCCTCGGTTTCGGTTCTTATGTGGTAGCACCACTAATTGGATATGCAATGATATATCCCTGGCGACACCTCGCTCTGCTGCTTGATGTCATGCGTGCTCTAGTGAGGGTGTATGGGACGGAGATGTTGACGCAGAACGCCGCAGATCTTACTCAAACACGTGTTTCGCTCAATCGCTATTGTCTCAATCAGCCCCCTCCGGCGACATCGGTCATCTACGAGTTGATGACACAATCTTGGTCAAATACTGGACTTGATTTTGCCATGCAAGGGATACCACCTCGCCCTCCTGACGTCCAAGCTGACATAAATACGTGCACAAGTGTCGAAAAGACAATTTATATCTTGCAAGATGGCAGTCGGGGCTCGCAGAGTTGGTTTATGTGACTCAGAAGAGCACTATTACATATCGGACTGCTATAGTCAAAATCAGAACTCGGAGCACTCGTGTGTCCACGAAGTCTTCAAAAATAGCACGGCTGTTTCCTAGGTCTGTAACGAATATAATTGCGATTAAATAGATACTAACGAAAGAATATATATAAGTAGAGAGTGTGGGTGCTTTAAAACAGTGAAGGATCTTCCGTTGCATCGAAACCTAGGTCTCAATGCAGTGAGAGAATCATCCACGTTGCCAGCTTTACAGTGTTTCCAAAGTCTTCTTGGGTCATTCCCCGTCACACTTCACATTCCTTGTTCCGGCGTAGCGTCCTATCTCAGTAGCGATGATGGTGCGAGTAGTCCGGGGTTGGTTTGTCTGGAATGGGGAGTTTTAGATGGCAGGCTTCTAAACCGCCTTGAGCGAATAGGAAAAGAAAGACTGAGGCAAGTGCTCCTGCCTCCCACCGGCACTGTAGTAGGTAGCAAAGCTGCTGGTCCCATGGTTCTCCAGCCGGGCAGCATTCGAAGCAAACTCCTCGGCCCACGTCAGCGTCAGGGACATCTTCTGGTTCGTTCTGCCGATCACGGCGTCAAACGTGGCCGTGACAATGCCGTCGACCTTGTTGACCCACGAATGGTCGATCTTGAACGGCCCAAACGAGAACGAGCCGTCGCCCTGGACGAGGTTGCCGTTGAGGTGCCCGGTCGCGCCACCGTCGTCGGTGATGTAGTGGTAGCTGATGTCCCAGACCCAGGTCGTGCCGGCGGCGATGCCGTGCAGCGCTTGCTTGAGAGCGAGCTGGATAGTCCGCTTCTGGTACGGAGAGCTGATGAGGCTGCGCTTAGCCAGTGCGGTCGTGTTCTTCTCGTCGAGCTCCAAAGCGGGGATTACTGCCGCCATTGAAGAGACTTCGAGACCTTTCTCCAGTCCGGTGGTGATGGCAGGGGCCTCGGCTTCTGGCAGTGAGTTTGGTGCATTGTCGAGCGGCTGGATGGCTGCTGCGTCGAGGGCGGCGTATGGAGCGGCTTCGGCGGCGCAAGCCAAAGCGACGACAAAGAGTGAGGAGATGCGCATTTTGAAAAGTAGGTAATGAATGTATGAACTTTATCAGATATGAGATAGGTGTAGAGAATGTTTATCGAGTACGATTTGGAGAATAAGAAAATACTCTACGGGGAATGAAGTCTTATATGTCTTTCATCAGAAACGTGCAAAGACCTACCTGGGTCAGCTTAATTGACCAATGTTTTCCTATACGACCTTTTTACGACGGGTTTCCCAGTTTCTCTCACAATGTCACGCCGTATCCAATCTCCCTTGAAACGTCCTTGATTCTAGGATTCTCTGTCTCTCTCTCTTTCTGTCTCTTCTAGAAATTTTGTTTCTTTTTTTTATGTGGAGTTACGGCGCCGCTAGACAGCAAGAGGAAGCCGAAGTAAACCTAACCACCCGATCCGGATCAATGGAGTAACTCCGAGAACTTGACTCTTGCCGGCCAGCCGGGTACGAGGGACACCTACCAAAGTTTGCTGTTCTACGCAGTGTTCCAGGGTGTCATGTTGGCTTGGTGAGCTGTTGGAAGATAGTGGGATAAATCACTTGCGTATTTTTAGTATAGTTAGAACCTATCAGCCTACTTGAACACGCAATGAATGTCGAAAATATGAAAGTGTTCTCTCCTCTTAGAACACAGCGTAGATCCCCGACAGATTCTTTAGTGACTCGTTGTCGTCCATGCAAATGCTAGCATGTAAGTGCTCACGAAGACTATCATATGCCCCCTTACGTACAACGTTGATATAACCTCAAGAAGCTACCACCATCCGCTCGACTGCCTCCAACCAGCATGCTGTAATCCGAAGGCCGCAGCAACAAAGCTGCTCCTATACCATAAAGTTAATCCCTCTACCCACAATAGACGCTTCAAGAATGCCCTAGATGACTGACACCCGTGCGGACCATCTCATAACCTTGACAAAAGAGCTGCAATTCAAATCGACATCGCACAGCTTACTCTTACACCAATACGAGCATGTCGGTCCTTGCTTCCACCACCGCCGGTGATGCCAAATCCGGCAACTCTCTACCACACCTGTGCTGTGTTTGCTCTGCCCGGAGATTTGCTTGGCTTGAGCCTGGATGTCCAACCGACTCATCAGGCCTGAAATCTGGACAATGCGTCTCCGCCCCAATGTCTTTCTGTGAACGCCAAGCACAGGATGCAAGGATGTCTGACGATAGGTGTCGAGAAAGCTACAGTAAGTACTACGCTCTCCAGTGGAATAATGTCAAGTCACGAACTTAGTGTCTTACAAAAGCGGGGAGTTCCGTGCTTGGACTCCTTGACTACTTCTGGTGATCCGGTGGTTATCATGGATCCTTTGGTTTTACAAAGTGCTTGAAAGATTGGGTGCTGACATATAGGGAAGGGTACACACCAGGACTGAGACATCCTACCAAGACTTTTAAGCAACCCTTCGAGTTTCGACGGACAACTGATCAAGGACGAAAGTGGCATTGATGGACGCGTGGCGCGGTTCCAGTAGCATGAACATGCGTACACGTCTTCATATACTCAGACGGGAGATCTTGCGTATTATGGGTGGATTGTGCCGAATATCCTACCAGTCTTCTAGGGAAAACAGTCGGATCATTGACTGAGCCATTCTACAGACGGACCCTCCGCGATCCGCGTTCATCGAGACTCAAGCCCACGCTTCGAACAGTCCACAGCTACATACGGGTACATCCTCCCTATCGAACTCTATCCTTGATAAGCGACTCTATTCTGGACCAAATATAAGCAACCTCGTCCGTCACGCTCACCTATGTATACCTCTATCAAACATGAATAAACTACCTGACTACATTCATCATATCTAAATGATGCCAAGTTGTAGTCTCAATATAACATCGGTTCGCATGTTTGGAACATCACAACCTTGCTACCTCGACCCTGATCCACCATGCCAGTCCACTCCCTCCTCCACTGCCCATATCCAGGCCGTCGATGTCAGAGCCTGGCACAACACTGCTGGACGCTTTCCATCTCTACATGTAGTCTGATACCCGTCTGCACATTAAGCCATGATGGAACGAAGCTCTATATAGCAACCCTACATGGGAATGTTTAACCAGACACAGATGAAAATTGAGACGTGTCAAAGACGACATCAACGTGGATGCGAATGTGCGGATGGACTTCAGACTTGACTTATGCTCGATCGATAGGAGACTATATCTGGTAAATTCTCCGAGACATCCCTTTGGACCTCTACTTAGCTGGAGATCAGAGTGCGTTATGACTGATATCCGCCTCCTGTCCTGAGAGCTTGGGCAGAGCTGAAGCCGGCCCTCGCATCGATGGGCACGAAATAATATCTACTCGAGATAAGGGTCAGACATGAGGTCGTGGCTGGAACCAAATCGATCTATAATCGATCTGCGGATGTGCTTCCGCGTCCTTGATGATACTACTCAAATCCTCATCAGCCAGTTTCCTCTTCTGCAGCTCAATGCATCGGTGACGCATATCCTTTGTCTCCTTTGCCAAGACATGCTCTTTGACTGAGATGTCTTCGAAGCCGACCAATGCGTCGTCGCACGCAAGGACACTGTCCATAAACTTCTGCTGATAGAAGTAGCATTTGGAGAGTTCGATGAGCGTTCCAAGACGGTCTGGGTGGTAGCTACGGATCCGGAGCGATGGGGTCTTCTTTTGACGCATTGAGACATCGAGCAAGATGGCTTCGGCTTCTACGTAGCGATGCTGACGGATCATAAGCATGCCTAGAAATTGTCTTCCGAACAGTGTGCCGATGTGGTCTTTTGAGAGATTTCTCTCAGCCATATCGAGACCGGCTACGACGAGTGTCTCAGCGGCTTCATGATGTCCAATAGCACTGTGCGCCCGCGCAGTATGGACCATTGCTAGCAATGTGTAAGGATGCCCCCTGCCGTGCTTACTTGTTCGCTTCGCTAAGATTTGAAGCATGGTATCTAGGGATTCAGCGTAGTACTCTTGGCTGATTCGCAAGCCTATCTGGGCCCGGGTTTCTTGTGCAAACAAAAGATCGTCATCATCTTGCTCTATCTGACACGAGCTCTGCATACCGACTACGGCTTCTGTAGCCAACTCGTACGCTTGCTTTAGATCCTGATGGTCCCAGAAAGCTGATACGAAAAGAGCCAAATTATGTGTGGCTTTCAATGTGTCTTTGTGCCCTGGCTCCAGGTATTTTTTGAAACCCTTTACCACGTCCAGCTGCATAGTCTTGGCGTCTGTCATGAAACCTTGTTGCCAGAGTATTTTACTATAACTATCCTTTGCTCGAAGCGTTTCTGGATGCCATGAACCGAAGGAGTGTAAGCAAGAATTCAGGACTGATTTCTGTAGCGTAGCAGCTTCTTTTGGGCGGTCTAGATGTCGGTACGTCTCAGAGAGCGCAAGGGATATTCGTCTCGTCTTCTCATGGTTTGGTCCTAGCAATTTAAGAGTGTAGTCCCTGACTTGAATTTGTAAGGAACGAGCGTCATCGTATCTCCCGCACGACATGTACACGAAACTGAACTTGGCCTTCATCAGTGATCGATGGGGACTCATGTTTATCTTTGATTGGAACCATGATGACCATGTTCTTCCGCGAGATCGATTCCGCTCGAGGAACTCCTTGATTGCGATTTCGTAAGTCTTGAGACTGTCCAAATGTGGGAGCAACTCGCGAGCATAACGACTTTCAGTGCTGGTATTCTGCAGTGGTGGTAGAAGTATCGAGGCAGAAATCATCATTCCAGCGGCCTCACAGCGAAGCGCTTGCTCAGAGAATGTTTCAGCTCCTCGTTCGCGGGCCCATTCATGCACAACGGGGTGCATAGAATAGTTGTCGTTCACTTGGTCGTGGCATATAAGGGACATCTCGACAAGTTCCTTCAACGCTACACGTACACGAAGAATGAACTGATCCTTGTCCTCAGCATTGATTGCTTGTCTGATGACGGTTGGATATACGGGTGGATCTTGCGGCATGATAATGAAAAGGCGAACTATGTCTGCCATAGCTTTGATTCTTTCAACCATTGAGGTTTGGACCTGTGCTCCTTCTTTCTTCTGGTCAGCGGCCATGCGAAGCTGTTGCTCAGCCTCGAATTTCGAGTTGTTCATCGCTCGTTTGAGGATGTCGAATCGAATGCTATCGCCGTGCAGAAAGGCAAAGGTATGAAGAAGCTCTATAGCGTCTCGCGCGGCTTCAGTCTGCTTTGACTCTATGTGGCGATAACATATATCTAAAGTCGTATAGACCTCCCAGAAGACCTCGTAGTTTCTTGCGGTATTCATGCTCTTAGTCGGTCGTCTTTTAAACTGCCAGTAATTTCTATGAAGGATGAGATAGTCTCGAAGCGTACAGATGCCACTGCTGATAGCTGCCCCAGCACCTCTGATTGCAAGAGCCAGATGCCCCAATGTCTTCGAAATGTTTGAGGCAAGAGAAAATGTGTCGACGTCCCAGGGTTCAGGCTGCTCAGCGGCTCGCAGCAGCAACTCTTTTGCCTCATCTATAGCCAGACCACCAAAGTCAAATGAGCGACTCCCAACGTTGCCGTGGACTTTAAACCGAGGATTCCGGGTAGTCACCAGTATGTGACCTCTATTTCCAGGGGGAAAATGATTCTCTAACGTCATCGACGGATCATCCGCATTATCAATGATGAGCAGCCAGGGGAATTGTATGTTTACAAGCCAATAAATGGCGGCTTTCTCGTTTGGCTCAACTCCAGCTATGGTCGCAATCAACGAGTAACTTTGTTTGATGAGCTCCTCAGACCTTGCATTAATGCAAAAGACGCCCCAAAATCTGACTTGTCAGTACGCATACCACAGCTGCAATGTAAACATACCTATCGCGATTCTGTTCAGCAAACTTTGAGCAAAACTGTGTCTTGCCGGAGCCTCCCATTCCATATATGACAAATCGTTTCTGTTGTGCCGTATATACCGTCGATCCGATAAAGGTACGTGACAGCTCATCCAATCTGTCTTTTCTGCCAGTGAAAATACTGCTTACGGGCTGTGGGACTCGGAAGTGCTGATTGACAAAGGTTGACGGCGGTGACTGAATCGGCTCTACTGTATCTCTTAGTAATTTCATCGTAAGTAGGTTGATGAGCTGGTGTTGTGAATCCTGGCCTGTGCCTTGTGGAAGTTTTTCGTGAGGGACAGATGTTTCCTCCAGTAATTTTCGAACGTCATGGGAAAGAGCTTGTAGAGTGTCATGGTTGGTATGGCCAATGTGTCTATCAATGTCAGATCATGGCGTTTGCGAGATGGAAGAAGTGTTTTACGAGTTGATCATGTGAAAAGCCAAGCTAAGGAGTAGTTGATATCGATGCAATCTCTCTCGACATTGTCGAAGATCGGGATCTTTGGAGCGCTTGCGAACCGTCTTTTTGAGTGCGTCCAAAGAGTGTTTGACTGTTGGTCCGTCTTGACCAACGATGGTAGCAGCGTATTGTTCAAGCTCTACAAGTGTTGTCGTACAACAAACTAATGTCTCTCCAGCACGGGACCATAGATCTCGGAGTTGAGGGTTTTCATGGTCTGGTGAGCATAGAGCTCGTTGTCGATCGAAGACTGATCTGATGGATTTACTGACATCGCCTAGTGTTTCTACTTCGGCCTGTAGAGTTATGAAGTCATTCTCAAGAGAGGCCACAGAATCTCGATAATTTTACAAGAATATGACAAGGCGTACGGAGATGTCAATGAGTCCGCCAGCTCCAGCAATAATGGAGAAGGGGTCTGCCATTGTTCAAAAGCCCGATGAAGGTGCCATTGATGTAGCGATGGTGAACGATGTTGCAGCAGATGACAAGGCTGCAATATCGATCCCACCTTGTGATTGTTCTCACTGATGTCTGGACGGGTCTGAAGGCTAGGCTATTCGAGTAAGCCATGGCAAAGCTGGATCTCATCAATGACAGCCAAGGCTGAGACTATGCCATGCTTTTTCATGGAGTGCACATATGCAGTGCTGCGGCATATAGCTTGATGTGGCTCGTCAACCTATCACTTACCCATCATACATTTCAGCTGCAAATATGATGATGTGTGAGCGAGAACACAGCGTATCAAGGGCTTCAAAAAAGCCTGGTAGGCCCTTCGTCGTCCATTGGAATATGCTGTGTGACATTGGCGCATTGCAAGCATTAAAGCGATCTGAAAAGGAATATGAACACATAGATGCGCGTCTCAGGAAACATCCATGGATTCCTGCCGCTCTTGCCAAGGCCGGAGCCATCTCCGATATTCCCTTCACCACTAAGATACAAGACAATTCCGTCCCGATCATCAAGTCTTGCTTCGACGAACGCAATGCATTAAGCACCTGGGGCCTTGCTGGCCCTCCTCTCACTGGCTAGCTGCAGATGGTGCCGCAATGTAGGCATACGTCTGTAATAAATGTAATGCTTTTGCACGATGGAGGATGCCACTGACCCGAGTTCGAAGTCCACAACTCGGCCCATCATAATACAAAAATCTGCGGGGCTCCTGGCCGGTACGGATCACACCAGCTTTACTCTCGGCTGAATGTGCCAGACAAGACAGGTACCAAAATGCCACGTTTGATACTGGCTCTATGCGCTATGCTGTCGCTGTTTGCCTACAAACTCTGGCTAAAACGCAAGAAAGAAAAGGTTGGTTTGGCTGACCAGGCCAAAATTTGGTGTCACGAGGCTGGTAGCTTGAAGCTTCAGACCTCGTTTACAGTGATCATAATAGCTGACAGTTGTCAAGATTCGCCAGCGTTTTTCAAGAGACAATGGCTGTCAGCCTCTCCGAGATTGGGATTCGCATTGGCCCCTGGGCCTTGACCTCTTACTTAAAGCCTTTCGATACGCTCGCTCACATCAAATCCTTCAGTTCTTCCTCTCCGTATTGAAGAAATCTGGAACTACATGTCAGCAGAGTTTGCTGGGAGCGACTGGCGTTTTGACCATAGATCCAGAGAATATTGAGGCTATTCTTTCTACAAAGTTTGAGGATTTCGGTATGGGACTGCGAGCACCGACGTTCTACCCACTGCTTGGTTCCGGTATTTTCACCCAGGACGGTGTAGAGTGGCAGCATTCGCGAAACCTATTGCGGCCGCAGTTTATGAACAATCGCTTCCAGAACTTCGAGCATATCAAGGAGTGTGTGGAAAATCTGCTCAAACATGTACCCGACTCAGGGGTGGTTGATCTTCAACCTCTTTTTTTCCGCTTCACATTCGACACCACCATGTTCCTACTCTTCGGCAAGGCCATCTCATCATTAGACTCAACGGAAATCGCGAACAAAGAGTCAAGGTTCGCACATGGTTTTGTCGTTGGCCAGGATTATCTTGCACATCGCGGCCGCCTCGGTGAGTTCTACTGGGTGCTGAACGACCGGACATTTCGCGATGCGTGTAAAACATGCCATCAATTCGTCGATGAAGCAATACAATCTGCCATTAATGACGCCACTAGCAGCACCCAGTCAGATGGAGCAGTAAAGTCCGATATTGATGACCATCGAGGTGTGAGCAAGAAAGAGTATATATTCATCCACGCACTTTTACGAGAAACACAGGACCGCAAGGCGCTACGTGACCAATGCCTCAACATCCTCCTGGCCGGGCGTGACACGACGGCCTGTTGTCTCATATGGACCTTTCGCCTGCTCGCTCGTCATCCCAATGTCCTTGCACGGTTGAGAGACGAGATCAAAGCAATAACAGGCTTAGGGCCCACCGCCGAAACACCGACACGGGCGCACATCAAACGTATACCCTATCTCGACCTGGTTCTAAAAGAAGTACTGCGGTTATACCCCTCTGTACCAGTCAACTCACGTACCGCCCAGTGTGATACCGTCCTACCAGTTGGAGGTGGCCACGACGGGAGGGGTCCAATTCTTGTACGTGAGGGGGAAGCAGTGGGATATTGCGTGTATGCCATGCATAGAAGGAGAGATATTTACGGCCCGGATGCAGATGAGTTTCGACCCGAGAGATGGGAGGGACATGAGTTAAGCGAAGTTGGTTGGGGCTATTTACCTTTCAACAAGGGCCCCCGAGTATGTCTTGGTCGTAAGTCACTAGCCTTCGATGAAGCTTGCCCTTTCACGCATATACTGACCGTGTATTCACCACCAGAGGATTTTGCTTTATTGGAAGCGGGATTTGCCATCATCCGGATCATTCAGTCGTATCCTGAGTTTACAGTGCCGGCAGATGAAAAAGAATTTAAGCTTGGTGATGAAGGACAGCACCTAACATTGGTGGTATATCCTGAAAAGGGGTGTCGCATAGTCTTACCACCACAAAGATGAATAAATGCATTAAATTCTGACTACCCATCACATAAGTGGTATATTCGCAGCCAAGAGAAACGTCATGCACATCATTGCCGAATGGGTCACCACGTGCTTTCCAAAACAATGGGACCAGGACAGCTTCAATGTAATCACCTACCCCGCCTCCTCATTCAATGACGATATGAAGCTCTTGTGGTATCTTTGCACTCTCAACATCCAATAAGCTACTTCGAAAATCTACATACCAGAATCTCTGACTCCTCTCATACTCCTGAAATGACGACAACAAACACCGCTGGAAACCCACACCTAACCCGTGCCTATGCCGTCACCTCGCCAGAAGAAAACAAAGCTCTTTACGAAGATTGGGCCGCCACATACAACGCCGACGTACTCGACGCCTCACAAGAATATGTCGCGCCCGCCCTCGCCGTGCAAGCCGTGGTATCCGCAGGCGGCAACACAGCAGGCACGATCCTCGACGCCGGCTGCGGCACCGGCTTCGTTGGCATCGCGCTCTCGCAAGCCGGCGCAAAAACCATCGACGGCCTGGATCTCTCGCCCAGCATGCTGAAGATCGCACGGGAACTGGGCGTGTACAGGGCCTTGGACACGGCAGATCTGAGTAAGAAGATTGAGAAGGAGAGTCATGCGTATGATGTGGTCACGTGCGTGGGCACGCTGACGCATGGTCATGTTGGTCCAGACCCGGCGCTGAAGGAGTTTGTGAGAGTGGCGAAGAAAGGGGGTGTGGTAGTTGCGACTGTGCTGGACGATATTTGGGTTTCGGGTGGGTATAAAAAGGAGGTGGAGAGATTGGCAGAGAGGGAGGTCGAGGTAGTAGGGACGGAGAAGGTGGATTATCGGAAGGGGGCGAATGTGAGTTGTCGGATGGTGGTGATGAAGAAGAGGTGATGGATGCGTGTAGTACAGGTCAATAAAGCGGTAATGAGCGATTTGCGAGTTCATATCACTCTCTCCTCCTATTCACCCTCTCACCCACCCGCTAAGCCCGATGATTTTCTCGGCCATAAGTATCGTGCCCAGTATAATTACAATTGAACTGCACTCAGATACTCGTTCACGTGAGACATCTTAGTATGACTTAGTCCACGATCTATGAAACGTTCTTATAGTGAATGCCAGTGTACGTCGAGTTCGCCGTACGTAGATGTCTGCAAGACGATCAATGTATGACATAACGATGTGCGAATCCCGCGCTAGAGCGAGTACTGATACACTGAGCTGACAGATACGTATCCTGGAACTTCTAAGCTTCGGATTCTTACACTTCGTTGCCTCTTTTCCACCTTCCTGCTTGCCTCTTTAAAATACCCAACCCACGAGGATGTCGTGATTGCTTACAAAATCAGGAGTCTTCCTCGCTTGCGAGGAGCTCTTCTCTCTCCTCTACGTTGGTTCTAGTATCGTACGTCCCGAGTGATGCGTGAGTAGTCCCACTCATAATCTTAGCCATAGCAAGTCCCTCCTCTCTGCCCTTCCCTTCATCAATCCACCAAATGAATGGTGCAGGCACCGCAATGAAAAGCGCAATAAAGAAGAAGCCCCCTCTCAAGCTTCCTGTTGCATCAGCAATCCGTCCTACCACTGCGGGTCCAATTATGGAACTCCCTTTATCTGTGAATGCATACAACGCGTAGAAGGCCGCCTCATGCCCCGGGGGTATGAGGTTCCCATAGAACGAGCGACAGTAGGCTGAAAACCCACCGAATGCAATCCCATGTATACTCGCCATCATATATAGCTCCATTGCAGATTGAACGCCACCAATACCGATGATATGGACAAACGGCAGATAGCCAAGGATGCCGTTGATCGGGATGACTAGAAACAGGACTATAGCAGCAAGTATAACAGTCTTTGACTGCAGATTATAGCGAAGTTGGAACCTAGGCCACATTAAAGCCCCCAGAACACCAGATCCTGTTGCAATGAGTGCGATTGTAGCGACGCCGGCCGGACTCATACCAAGTTCAGTCTTGCCGAAGAGCACAGCAGTGTCTGCCATTGTAGCGAGTGCATCTGATAGGAACACCCATGCTGCAAGAAACTTGAGCATCTGACGCAGTTTGCATGCCACTTTGATCGTCTCCCAGGTAGATTTCCACGAGAATATGATGTATGCAAGCCAAGAGAATCTTTTCGCACGCAACAGGGTAGGAGGAAGTGGAGGCCCAGGTCGGGGCCGCAACCAGCGGAAGGAGAGTACGCTGAATAGAAGCCACCATACGCCGATTGCGAACAACAGGACACCTAGGGGAGCTGTAGACACGTTCGGGGAAAGCCGTAACATAGCAACCAGTACAAGGAATCCGATGCTCAGGATCTGGAAGAGAAGGGCAGCAGAGTATCCAATACCATACCCACGAGCACTAATCTGCGTTGATACTTTCAAATCAGACAGTTCCTTTGTCCTTGCAGGCTGATACTCATTCAGCTCGTCGATGAATTGCGACGAGACACCAGCATTGTTCTGTGCATCCTCCAACGTTGCCAAAGGTATCGCCAAATCATCATCCAAACCATCATTGATCCGCGATGTTCTGCTCTCACGTGGATGATGCTTCGCATATACAGGCAAGTATGCGTTCAACAATACAAAGCTTGAGCCCAAGCACGTGACGCTCACGACAATGAGCAGCGGCGCCAGGAGGTAGAAAGCGCGTGAAACGAATACTAGAGAACTGCAGCAAATAGAGCCGGTGAATGCGAGTGCTGTGAGAAGCTTCTTTCTGTTGTTCCCTATGTGAAACGTCAGCACCAATATTTACGGTCAGGCTGTCATGAAGCTGGAGGAAAACCAAACCACACGTACCGTAATCTGCCAACGCACTGCTCGATACCAGAACCACTACCTGCACCAGAACTGCAAGCGAGAAGGTATACAACACGAAACTTGACGTGGTAATTTCGAAGCCGAATGGCGATATAACGCATTGCTCGTCTCTGCCAGAATCATCTCTCGTACCTAACCTGACTCTACCCGAATCACCACGAGGCTCAACACAGGACACGCCATGATCTGATCGCAAGACGCCATTTTCTCTTGCGAGGGACTCTAAGAAGACTGGTAAGAACGAGCCGACGCCACAGATCACAAATACTTCTGCAGCCGCGCTGTACGCGTACCAACCGCGAAGCTCAAGCGAGGTTGTCGGGCGTGTATCTTCACCCTCATAGCGGGCAGTGTGAATCTCGTGCTGAAGAGGTAATTCGGTCATGCCATCAGTGGAGATGAAGACGATGGAAGATGCGGTGGTCGAGGCCCTGGGCGCGAGGTTGAGGTTGAGCCTGAGCCTTGGGTCTGAGCCTGCTCACACGCCAAGCCACGATACGCGCATGTGGGATGCACGTTTTGGGCAGATTTGTCCGTACATTGCTAAAACACTGCGTCTGATAAAGAAAGCTGTACAGCACTAGCAAAGCTAGGAAGGCTTGGAACACATAAGTGAGGACGTGTCGATGCAGAATGCACTTCTTGTATATAATAGTACCTAACCCGTTGCCGCGCTGAGCCAGCCAGCTGACCTCAGAACCACCAGGATTCTCACCCAGGAGCCCCTAACTGCACTTTCGTGATGTCCACATGTGTGTTTTCGTGCCATCATCTTATCGTTAATATCATATTTCCAGCTGCGCCTGTCCTGTATATCCCAGATTTGCTCGCCAGGTGTTCCACACGCCATACAAATGTACCACAGCACCAATCACTACACAAACGTGGAAGATTTGATGCGAGGAGCCGATGATGTCAAATTTCCCTTTCGTACTCAAGCTTTCCGGGATACGTGTGGCAAAGAAGAATGCGCCAATGCCATAGGCTACACCCTCTGTTAACCAATACTGCATGCCAGAATACAGTAACGCTTCTTCGAGCCCGTACGCAATGACACCATGGAAGATAGGGGCTAGGCCAGAAAGCGCGGTGAGTACGAAGACTAGGGTGCGGATACCTCGCCATGCTTGTCCTTGCAGCTTGGGGTGCAAGGTGAGTACGCAAGCAACCGTGCTTAGGGTGGTGATCATCGCCCAGTACAGCTTTTGGATGTTTGGATGGCGATAGAACCCGACGTAAATACCAGAAATAAAGCTCGACTGAATGAGGATCAGGATACCAAGATAGTCGACTTTCAAGCTAGTCTCCGAGATCCACTGACTGTGGTTGATGAGCGTATGGTAGGAGCTCGATAGCAGAGCAGTTGTGAGAGCAGCGAAGAGATTGAGGTTGAAAATGATGCGATCAATGGGTGAAGCTTCGGGAAAGTAGTTGTTGATGAGCGTCTGGAGTTGCCAGAATATACAGACAATAACGATTGCTGGAATCAGATGGGTCAAGATGTTGAGTGTTTGGTTATGCATGATGAAGATTGACGACGAGAGGCAGGCTTTGAATGAATTGGAAACTGGGCGATAGCCGCGCTTGATGTACGGGTTGTCTTGATACCATGGTGGTATGTCTTCGTATTTCAGCAAAGGCAGGGGTGCCTCAACTGCCTTATCATTGGCAGAGTCCTGTTTGTGCTCTAGATTCTTGATCGTGGCATCAGTAGGTTCCTGATAAGTTTTTGCATGCGATCTTCGTGTAGCTGTCGAGCTCATATTTGCACGGGTGCGTATATATTTTCAGTGAATCTGCGGGTCAGATGTCCAATTCCGAAAGACGAACATGAGCATAAAAAGAGCTCAAATGGACAGCGAGTGAAATATGGGTGACGGGACACGAAGAAAGAAAGGGGTGAATGAAGATGTAGTCGGGCGCTAGGCAGAGGTTTCGAGCGCATCTTGTTGGCGCGCGCGGGGCCGGACAAAGCTATTAGGGCGCAGAATGGCAGCGGCAGCTCAGATTATCATTATTAATGAAGCCGCCGGAGTGATCCTGGATGAATTAATGTTGGGATCCTGTCAATGGAAAGCGCATATTGTGGTGCGTTCCTGGAGTCTTCTTTTTGCTGCTGGCCAGCAAATCTGTGCATGCCGGTGGGTGTTTTGCAATGGCATCACTAACCCACGGCCGGACGCCCTTCAACCTACGATATCCTTGTCAACGAGAAGATAATGATAAACGAAGTTGCCAAAACCCTATTCGTCGATGGTTCCACAGTGCATGTGATCGAAGTAATGCACGTGGCTCCATCAGATCGATTATTAGGTGGCATTCCCTTGCATCCCTGGACGTCGTCTTGGACGGCCTCGGGTGGCCAATCTCGGCGTGAAAATGTCCGCCTCAACACCAACACTAGTACATCACCAGAATCATCTTCGTCAGTAATGATGAAGGGAGCACTCTTTGCCAGACGTCGAAACAAGCAGTCTTTAGCCTCCCAGCGGAACAACACCGGGCCTAAGGTCACATGATGGCGCGTTGCTGTGCGGCAGCCCATTCCAAGTTCCAGGCGCGTCCGCGGGACCGCAAGGATGTAGTGAGGTCATCATCACTGCATCGCCCACTGAAATCCCTCACAAACAACAACACCAAACACCGACACCACCGTTTGCGCAACAATTGATTGATCGGTCTTCCTGTTCATACAGTACTTTGTATCAACTGTATTACATCCGCACTTCATAATTGCGCAAGATGGTCTCCTCGAAGGGAAAACCTACCGATCCGAAGCTCCGCGAAAAGGTTAAAGAAGGCACGTGATCCACTCATACATTTCTCAGCCCAATCGCACGAATCGCGACTAACAGAGACCTCCACAGAGATCAAGAACAAGCCCAACAAGGACGGCGGCGGCAAGGGCCAATGGTCCGCATGGAAAGCCACGCAGCTCAGCAAGGAATACGAAAAACAGTATGTAGACTTTCTCGTATTGCGCCAGAACCTCTATTCTTCTATGCTAACAGTCTCCAGAGGCGGCTCTTACGAGAACGAGTCCGGCTCCAAGAATGAGCCGAAAAAGGGCGCCCCAGAACCCAAGCCTGAGGCCAAGAAGAAGGATGAGACCGCCAAGACGGACGCCAACAGCTCCAAGAAGGATGCTGGCGAGAAGAAGGCCAACAGCTCTAAGAAGGTCGACGCCCCTAAGAAGGAAACCAAGGCTAAGAGTGCACCAAAGAAGAAAGCGGAACCTAGAGAGGGCACAAGGAAGAGTGCACGGCAAAGTGAGAAGAGGGGTGCGGAGGACGAGGCAGATGGTGGGGAGAATAAGAAGAGTAAGAAATAGATATATGGGGACTAGGCACGGTCGGGGGCTTTGGAGTTTGTGGAGCGTTGGCTAGGGCTTTAGATACCCGGATAGGTGCACTAGGATTAATACCATAGGATATGTAATTATTGGATGGGTGTTAATTAGCGGGCACGATGTTCATAGAAAGCGTGTGCTCGTTTTGTGCAGTCATGATAGCATTTTAAATTCCTATAAGCCAAGAAGCACCGAGCGTCCCCGGTGGCAGGCAAAGGAAACCGTACAAGGAGTGTGTCTGTCGAGCCCAAGTCTTCATATTCCTCCCCTTAACCTCCACCACATGACCTTATGGCAGTAAGGCTAGCAGGCCATCATCACCATTGGTCAGGCCTATTCCTTGTAATACCCACCCTTGGTCGTGCAATCGACCTTCGAGCTGGTATATGGCTTGGTAACAGTCACGTAAGATGTGGTCGGGTAGAGAGAAGTGGTCTTGGACGTGCTAACGATCACAGTGGGCACCTTGGTGACAATCGTGGAGTGCTCAGTCTTGACGGTACTGTGGATTTGTTAGTGATATACTCTTCTCAAAGGAACGACTTTATTTACGTGTGAGGCTTGGTCACGGTCTCGACGTACGTGTCGTATTTGGTACCAACGGATGTAGTGGTGATTGTAATTGTTTTGGCTAACAGATGTTAGCAAATATCCAAGCATGCGCGTAGTTCAACTAACTGTAGGGTTCGGCCTTAGTCTTTGTGTAGAGGTTCGTGGTGTAGTCGACAGTGGTGTGAGGCTTATCGACAACTGAAGTCTTTGTTACGTAGCCAGTGGTGGTGACCGGGACATAAACTGTCTTAGTGGATTCGATTACGGTCTTTGAAGTCTCGACCTTGCTGGTCACGTAGAATTTGGTGGCGCATGTGGTATACGCTGGAGGTGGAGGTGGTGTATAAGCAGGCGAGGCAGCGACAACGGTACTGTTAATTGTTAGAGAGCTGGTTGGTTGATCAATCGTAGATGGCGTAAAAGCCTACAGATAGGCCACAAAGGCGACGAGGCTAGTGTAAAGCATGTTGAGATATATCGACAATCCTAATGAAGGAGTTTGATGACTTGCTTTATGGTGAAGCTTTGGGAGCGAAAGACTTGAGCGACTGTCGAGGATAGAGGGTTTGGTCCTTGGGTTCCTTAGTGCTTCAATTGAGTGCGGTTGTCTCCTCTACTTTATACTTGTCAAGTCTGAGCCTTCCGAAGCTGAGCCAAAATTAGACAATGGAACCCTATGAATGTGCTACATCATTTCGTGAGCATGCATTGAACAGCACCATACATTCCGTCCGTAAGCTGGGCATTGCTTCTCAGCTCGATCTTGAACCCCTTGGCATGATCCCAGATCATGATTGACCCAGATACGCGGAGAAGCGAGGTTCCATGAATATGTTGTAGTCTGTGGTAGGACTAGCATACGATGCATATATAGCGCAAGCTGTGCTTCGTCACGACCAAGGAACCATTGTGTTAGTACACGAATAACCCATCTGGATGCTTACAGTCCAATACACTCAGACCCAGCAGGGTTGGCACTTCGAGTTCAGTGCCATCGTACTGCTGGCGGGAGGACATTCTTTGGTTGGAATATACCCTAGAAGCTCGTATTCCACTCGAGGTGAGGCTGGACCATTGTTGGCAGATCGAACTATATCGAACACCTCCTGGCTACGATTCAGTCCGGGTATTTCATCTCGTAGAGTCGGCCTATAAGGTGGCTTGGCTAATTGAAGCTCTAGCCTGTCCGGATTCCTTGGGACTTGGACATATTCGCGCACTGAGCTTATTCGATGCTGGCAGCTACGTGTATGGAGCCATAGTAACACAACATCTCGCATAAGACAAGTTAACCACAAGTCTCCGATCTAATAGACTTACGGTGGGTTAGCTCAGTCAGAGCCAGGTGGGTGCTGTCTGCGCCTTGTGAGTTTCGTTCTGTGACTAAAGAATGACCGAGCTCTTGAAATTTGACTCCCATTAGAGCGAGCTATGTAGGTTTCCTAATTGATAATGCACAGCAGTGGTCTCGAGCAGATTTGTTGATTCACTGGCATCTGCAATGCTCATTCGGTGGAGAACAGTGTGCGAGCGACCAGCCTCAGTATCAGATAGAAAGCAGCTGCAACAATTGAACTATTCGTCAGTCCATCAAGAATGTTTGCAAGATATGGTTTCCGAATATGTCTCGACATGGCAGTGTTCAGATTCAATTGAGTGTCGTGGATGTAGAGCAGAGGGCGAACACTAAGCTGAAATAGGCTAAGAGGTCTCCTCGCACGGACCAACACGACGAGCCTTGATGATTTTCTTAGGTTGAGCTTCTCGATCACATCCCTTTACTACATCCAAATCATTTACAAGTCCAATCGTAAGGTTAAACCTGCGGTGCTTTCCACGACTATTACTGTATCCTCCGCTTCTTGCTCTGTATTACTTGTCTCCCTGCGTTGCTCCTTTCTTGTACCATATTTGTAGCACCTGTTCTTCCGTAAAGCTGCATCTGCCTGCTTACGATTGACTTGACTTTCAATCCTTCCATCTGGATCTCGAACCACTCCTAGACAACTTGGAACATACCCTGATCGCCATGGGCCTCTTCTCGAGGTCGGCGCAAGCTCCGACCCCTGAAACCTCCCCTGAGGCACGAGCAGCTCCGCCTGCTGTCCCTCGTACGCCTTCCGAACATGAACCTCCTACACGGCTTCCATGGTCAGAACCCCGGAAACCACTCGTCATGTTCTTCGCTGGCGCTGCGTTTCTACTGCTCTCGACGACTTTGACAAAGAAGGCCATTATGCGACGGTGGACGGCATCGAAACCGAAGTACTACCAGCCAAACATGCAGCCAAACAAAGTGAAGGGAATCATAGAAGCTGTGGAAGCATTACAAATAGCAACCCTAAATGTCATGAGTGGAGCTATCATGTTTACCGGAGGCGCACTTTGGGCACTGCAGATTTCAAATAAAGAGATATTACGAGCGCGGTTAGGTGTATTCAAAGCCAGTGTGGGACTGGACACATCTGGTGGACAAAGCAATGAGAATGAGAGCTAAAGAGAAGAATAGATGTGCTATTTAGCTGACGTTCTTCCAAAATTGTTCAACTCATGATACCCGATTTAGAACTCAATGTACCCTCGCAAGTTGCGACGGCATGGGGACTAGATGCTACTCATACCAGCTAAAGCTGCGGCGAAAACGGGGTACATATAAACAAGGCGGCGAAACCAGCATCTTGCAGTCTCGAATGTATCCATACGATATGGTGGTGGACGTTGAAAATAGATCAAATCATGGTCTTTGTACTTGCGCAATCATGTGCGCCGGTATAGTGCGAGAATGGCTGCATTCACGGAAGAGAAAATCGGGTGGATGGTCCACTGAAACGTCAGCTACGTCGGGCTGCATGTTAACTGCATACGATAATACGAAAGTCACGACATTGTTAACGCACCAAGCTGAAGAACACGAGTCTTGGTCGTATTGGCTCCAAGTTCTACCGCAACTTTGGCCTTTCCCCTGGAGTCGATCTATTGTGTGCCAGTCATCACAATCAAGTACTCCTGTGTCCATTTTCCACTCAACAGTTGCCTGACCCAGAATCCGTCGAGCCGACGTCGAGAGCTGAAAGGACACGACGGCATGCCCATACGACTCATTCCTTTTCATATCGTTAGTAGCCCTGGATGAAAAATAATGGAGTATTTTCCAGGTATGACTTTTCACGTCTACACTCCCATGCCGACGGTGACATCATACCACACTTCGAGCAGCCGAGCGATGGGTTAATTGCATATGGTGACGGCCGGGTCTATCTTCAACGTTCCTATACACATATTTCAAGGTGCTATGTAGGAGTATCGCAGTCTACCCACATTGAATCTTTCAACCTCATGTATTCGATATCAGTCAGGTTGACCTCAGACTTTCTCGCATCGTGACCATATATACGCGCTTCATGTGCTTGCGGACCTCCGATGATATAATCTCAGATGCATCAGCCTGATCGTACACATCTCATTCATTGCATCACATCACCAGCTCAAAGCTTCGAACAATGGCATCCGAGCCTGCGGACTCAGAGAAAGGCGGCGTGCGCGAGGAGCCGAACATCCACGTCGAACTCACACATGCCCACCTCTCTGCCCAAACCATCATTGATCGTGTCAAAAGCCCGAAAGCAGGCGCCGTAGTCCTCTTCGCCGGTAAGCCAACAAACATCTGACCCCCGAAAAGTACCATTAACCATGGCCGTGAAGGCACAACCCGCGACACCTTTGCCTCCAAACCTGTCTCCCAACTCGTCTACCAATCATACGTACCTCTCGCACTCACCACGCTTCTTAGCATTGCGCGCGAAGTCAAGTCTAAACATGACCTAACCGCAGTTTCGATTGTGCACCGGCTTGGTGAGGTACCGATTGGCGAGGAAAGTATTCTGATTGCGGTGAGCGCGCCGCATCGGCAGGCGGCGTGGCGCGGTGGCGAGGAGGCGCTAGAGGAAACGAAGAAGCGGGCAGAGGTGTGGAAGTTGGAGGAGTTTGTAGGGGAAAAAGGTGTATGGAGGGCGAATAGGGACGGGGCGGTGGGGGAGAAAGTAGATGAGACCGGGGAAGGGAACAGACAAAGTAGTTGAGAACAATGTTTACGTCAAATTCGCGTGATTTTTAGACTGACATCTATTGCTATAACATGCAGACTACTCTGGAGCTACGTGTATCTGCCAGAATTTTGCGATATTCTTGTCCTGTGCTTTCTTACGTGCCTCGCTGCGCTCGTCTTCGTTGTACTGTGGATGCGAGACTTTTTCGGCGAGGATGCCAGTCTTTTTGCCGTGTCGGACGAATTCTAGGAATTCCATAGTCACGGCGACATATTCCCTCAGTCCATCTACTACGCTGATCGTTGCGCCAGTCGTCCATCGTAGGAGCAGGGGTTCGATGATCGGAGCATCCGTGATGCTGGGATGGCTGGTGCCTAACATAGTAGTAAACCAACTCGCGCCTTTGCGGTCCAACACGCTCTGCACAATCTCTTTGACGGCATCGAAATGTGGGCGGCCAAAGAACACGCTGATTTTCTTAGACCAGGAGTTCGAATGGACAACGAGGATCGGAATATCGATCTTGGAATTGAGACGTCCGCTGCTCTTGCCGGGATCAAACATTATAGCTCCTATAGCGGGCTGCTTTTTGGATGGCGCTCCCTTGACGGCCTGCATTGCGCCTGTCGCGCCGTAGGAGTGGCCGCTGATGACGATTTGATTGAGATTTAGGCGGCCTTCCAATGACTTTAGATTGTGCCCTTCTCTCCTCTCGTTTAGTCTCGTTATCCGGGGTGCATTGCGTTCGCTAATGGTTCGTAGAACTGTGATAGTTTCTTCAATCTCGGCCTGCCTGAAGTCGAGCTGCTCCTTCTTAAGCTGTAGGTCTTCCATCGGTGGATCTGCTAATAGGTCCTTTTGCGTGAAGCTGTAGACTCTCTTTTCTCCGTCATCAGACTTGACAATGGATCCAGGACCACTCCCATCACGATGTTCGATGGCCGCTACAACGACGCCGCGGCTTGCCAGTTCTCCACAGTACTGCGTGTAGTCCGTTCGTTTGCTCGCTGTGCCATGTGAGAACACAATCACAGGAAACTCTTCTTCACTGTCGTTGATTGGTACTGCAGGCACATCAACGAGTGCGGGAATCTTGATGCTTCCCGCAAGAGCCCACAGTCCAAATGTAAACAACGGTCTTGTAATGAAATTATTGATATGTGCCACTCTGGCATAGCCTTCTCCTATAAAACTGACTGGCTTCGGTACCCAGAGATGTTTTGGCAACTTTGATTTAGCGCCTCTCTCTGCCGGATAGTAGAGACTGAATAGTACTGTTTCGAAATCAAATGCTGGTAATCCAGTATCTTTGTAAACAGTCTCGCTGATATTTCGTCGTTCCTGCACAGGCACTTCAATATCTACTGTTCCAACGTCATACGGTCCAGTATAAGCTGGTAGCCGTGATGCTAGCAATGGCGAGCCTTTCGCGAAGCAGTAAAACACGTAGGTTAGAAATAGTACAAAGAGAATGTATTTCCAGCTGAGTCGTGGCCGCAATATCAATGGTACCCTCCGCAGGATCGACTGCCATCGTGTATTCGAATGATCCAGCCATCGCGGTTTATGGCGGGTCCCCGGTAACCCTGATGGCGGTAGTGGGAAATCAGGCTCGTCAAAGCCTTGTGTCAATGTTTCCATCTCAACATCATCATCCCTGTAGCCAGGAGAAGTCATGATGAATTAGCCTGGTATTAAGTGATAATTATTGGAGTAAAGATATGTGTCGGTCGGCAAGGAAGAGTTCCGGAGAGGCGGTGCTCTTGGCCTAGGGCCTAAGGTGTATGAGGCTGCAATTCTGCCTTACGAGAATGAATGCCGAATACTGGCGCTTACATTCTTAAATAGCAGACTATACTGTGTAGAAGCCATTAACACTTCGAAGCTCGTCTGATGCGAGATGCAAGCTAATTAGTCTGATGCAAGATGCAAGCTAGTCTAATGCGAGATGCAAGCTCGTTACAGCGAAAGAGCTAGTAACATGGAAGCTGCGAGCAGAGCTGTAAAGATCGTGTTATGAGGAATTGATAGCGTTTGGGGAGTCGGAATTCTGCCTTATAATACAGTACATCAGTAGACCGAGCTTCAGAACTCTCATACGAGGCTCGGGGGAGCAGTTTGACTTCTGATAATTCGAACGAGTCATTGTGTGCCTGAGGCTCAAGCTCCTTGAAGCTCTGCCAAGATCCATCCCACACCACCAACTCCCTAGTTGATTAAGGCAGATACAACCATTGACGTCCAGCAATGCAGATCTGATATCATTGTCCTGTGGGCTCGTCCATCAGTCCATACACCTTCTCACATTGTCCTTCAACCCGCACTTTCAATCAGCGACCGAAGCCCCAGACTCCATGTATGCGTCCAGGTTCCCCGCACGTCGTGTGAAGAGCAGGGGTCATAGGCAGCGGATGCCGGTCGTCCATGAACATATCATCAAGCGAAGATGTGATGAGCAGTAGCAGGAAGAGAGCTGGCGTGATCTTTCAATGGCTTCATAACTACCAATGTCCGCTCCCTCCACGGATGTCTGTCTCCATTCGAGGTCTTGACCAATCTCTTCAACTCCAATCAACGTAACGCCAACGGTGTATAAGTCGTTCATACCAAGATGGCAACTCTGACAGATGATCGGACCTCCACGGTTGATCCAGCGCTTGCGCAAGAGGCGCAGATACCTCTCCAGACCTTCGAAATCCCTTCCTTTCCTCCTGAGGCGCAGGGCTTGCGGGCTTTGATTTTAACATGCGACATCAAAACCGACGAATACACCGAGCTTCTGAAGACACATGTCGTCGAGACACCATCTCTTCCGAAGTGTATCACAAGCCTCACCCTGGAACTTTTCAGCCTCGGCTACCCACCAGGCTTCTTAACGACGCTGGCTAAAGCCTTACCAAATGTGAAAGAGCTTGTTGTCTATAGCCAGATGCTCGGTGGCATCACAAAGGACAGCGAGGCAGATGCCATACAAGCTTTCCAGGAATGGAAAGAGTTGCGAAGCTTGCATCTGCTTGACGTCTTTGCGAAACCGCACTTCTTCCAGAGAATCGGCGAAGGGTTAAGGAAGAGAGAGACCGGCTTAATGTTTCTTGAAATCAATTATACGTTCCGACACGAAGACGAGAACTTTTTGACGCGCGTTCCTGCAGGTGAACTGCCGTTGCTCATAACTCCTGGTCTCATAACGTGCGCGTTGAACCTCGCACCGTCGGAAGAGACCCAGGATGAGCAGGATCCGAGCAATCTCTCTGTAAAAGGAGATAAATCGGAGATTGGAAAAGATGGAGTTATGGCGTTCAACAAGACTCTCTCTCCCGATCTCGTTGAGGAGCTCACGAAAGAGGAGAAGCCGAAAGACTTGCGGATGTTGAATATCACGCTCTATACCATCGATGTAGACCAGCTGATCCAGATCCTGAAGTATCACAAAGCCCTCGTGATGCTTAGCGCGACTCTTCATTGCGAGCCGACTGAGGGGTGGAAGCAAAAGCTTCTAGAGGCGCTTGCACTCTGTCCTGAGCTTGAACAGGTCGAGATAGTGGGCAACCCGAGCTTGGAGTTCGCAATGCTGGTATGTCCTCGATGAAGCCCTCAAAGTCCAACGTGATTTTCGAAATAGTTGTTCTGGCCATGACTCCGGGTGTCTCACACGGAGACTTATAAAAAAGCTAACATTCATATCAATCCAGATGTCCAATCCGAAACGACGTCCGGAAACCATCTCGAAGACCTTCCCGTCAGAAGCCGACATGACAATGCTCTCGATATCGTGCCCGAAATTGAAAAGCATGGCGGCAAACATCTTGCGGACGACCTATATCGGAACTGCCTCTTGGAAGAAGGTCGGAGAATCCTGGAAAGGAGGCATTCAGAAACCAGACTCTAGCGACGAGTCCAAGGATTCCATGCCAGGGCCTGGGTCACAGATATATGCGTCAGCATGAACCGTGAGAGAGTTTTGCAGTAAACAAGTATGCTACAAGGCAAAAGCAGTGCAAATGAAAGAGGAGTAAGTTTGAAGCAAAACTGATTGTTAGCATCGCGTTGACTCGATTTAGGAGATTTCAGAGAAGAATACCAAGATGCATGTACAGTCAATCAAAGCTCAAAAAAGTCTACAACACAATGCAGAAAACAGACGTGCAATGCAAAATATCACATACCACAGGTCTCCGCAATCTACCTGTGTGTTTTTCGTGTACTGGACCTTAGGCAACAAACTTATCCGGAAAGCGAAGGGTTTCGTAGTCTGCAATGATGCAGAATCCAGCTAAGTCCATATTGTCTTTTTTACTTTATGCTTTCCTGTCGTTCGTTATGCTTCCAGAATCTCACGTCTTCTTTTGTTGAATATGCACTCTGGCTTTTGTCATAACACTCCACCGTCCTGAGATCTGGAGGTCCACGCAGAGCTTGGTGTTGCTCTAACTCAACAGCGCGGTACTATGGTCTTAACTCGTCGCGTACCGGTTAAGGAGCTCATCTTATGGTGTACCTGTCTCTGTCCACTGTTTAGAACTGCTGTAAAAGGTTTGTGGTTATACTGTATACCAGTGTTGCAGTTATGTACACTGTCGCAATGTTAAGGCGGAACACTTCGTGAAGGGCTTCGAAGTCAGGCAATCTGGGTATTGCGCTTCTGCTTACCTTGATTTGGATCGCTCTTGGAGCCTAGATCTCTCTGTCTTCGAACGCTGCATCTTCTTTCGGTGGTATTGGAGGCGGAGGAGGCGCTGGGAGTGCGATCCCGGACACGTCGTATCCTGCTCGCGCCATTGTTGCAGAATTGAAGTGGTGATGGCTTTGAAGTAGAACAGGGTCTTGCTTGATGATGACAATGAAGAGCTTGGGACTTTCAAACCTTGGTGAGATGGAAAGAAACAAGAAACTGTCTGCAGCCGTGGTTTTGGCTGTTTTCGGGAGGTGGTCACAAGCTACGAGAAGTGGAAAACCTCAAGTCAGGTTTACGTCAGGCACCACCACGATCGAACAACACCACAATATTCACGCGACCTAAGCCAACCTGCAATACATTTGCAGGCCTGTGTTGGTCATGCTCCGGGACTTCTGCTCAAATTCTAGCCTCTCCTATCGTCTCGCTGTAGGCTCTCTGGTCTGATCAGGGGCTATACTGTCTCGGCAATGCACAAAATATAGGTTACCCAAATTGAAGCTACTTCGCCTTCGGGCACTTGGTCAATATGTAACACTACAGAGAAGATTAGCATGGCCCCTGCACAAGGATGACACGCTTAATCAAAGAGAGACAAAAGATTTTTTTTGCACTTTCATTCAAGGTTCGATTCTCGGTCCAGTCTTCTTGCCCGGCTCGCATTTTTGTTCACTACAGGCGCACGTCTTGCTATGGCTTTGATATCAGCGTACGAGAAGAGCCTATAGACCCGGCTGTTATGATTCTCAAGCTCAAATCCCACTTTCAGTCAATTTGGCGTAGAGAAAGTACTTCCACAGTTGTTACGGCGAGCACGGCAGATGCAACAGAACTCTCACATTTGATAGAGCACGAAGCATAATCTTCCCAAGAGCAGATCTCAGGGTGAACATAACAGGAGTAGACTGTATCTAACAACTCAGTCATGATTTTGAGGATCTCGAGGCTATGAGGACAGCCCCTTCAGCTACAAGTTCAGAAATGAACACTTTTCAGAGACTGACGGCGAGGTCTTCTTCTCCATTCCAGTCCACCCAACCGCAATCGATAACACGACTGTGCAGAGGAAAAGTCCACTCAACCATATCGTCTACTGTGCACGAAGCCAATTCTCGAACTGTTCTCGGAGAACCTCTCTGCTGCTAGCCCCTATACCTCATGAATAAAAGCTTCGATCTCGGTGTTCCTTGTCCTGTTAACTGCCACATTGCGGCAATCTCTGCCCCTGCAACTTACTTGTTGTCACCCAAACAAGCCCTAGTGGACTGTGCGTGCTGAGCCCCGTCCCCATGACTATATATTTCGCGAATACCCTCCCTGATCCTCTCTTTCCCTTTCTCTTCAGCACAAAGCTCAAGGAATTTCTCATAGCAAGCTCAACTCTAGCTCCGACGACTCGACAATTTCCTCTCTCGATAAACACCATTACCTCTCCCTTCTATCTTTACATCTCAACTCTTTTGCGACTTGCGAGCTATCACTGTCTCTCTAGGCATGGGGCCTATGCAGCTGCGTCAATACACAGAGCTTCCTTCTCACCTCTCGCCTCTTCACTTCTACAGCAAGCTTTACAGCTCCTCAATTTCTCGCGTTTGCCTCAACATCAGTATGGTCTCGTGTTGCCAGTCTATTCGGGTTCTGAATGAGCTTAAGACGACTTTCCCCCGGCTGAGTCCGGTTCGCGAGCCTGATCCTGTTCCTGACCTTGCGAGTAAGTCACGGCACCTTCACAGACATCTTCTGCTGTCTTGATCTCATGCTAATATCTCGCTGGGTAGTCGATCTTACCGTCAGTCGACCTATGGTGGCTGAATATCACATAAAGACCATTCCACTACTTAATCATTTCGAAACTCCGGCGAATCTGCCACATACTCAACATAGACCCTCAACTTTCATCAACCAATCGACTGGACCTCTGACAACCTTACTATATGACCACTACCTAAACGCCACCTCTATGCATCCTACCGAATATAGTTCCTATGATGCTGGTCGTGGTTGTGTGGCTGGGGTGTCATGTCCAGTTTCTACGGGTTGGGTCTCTAATGACAACTCCGACAGCTTTTGCTTCACACATGATGGGGGTAGTCCTGAGCCAAGCAGGGCCCTATCGACGCTATGATGTCAAGGAGACCTGACCCCTCTCTCTCTCTCTCTCTCGATCTCTGACGGGTAAGTCTTTTCCCCCTGATACCCTTCATATGTCTCTCCTCATTCCATACCATTCACATTCAACTCTTCCATCATGTTACTCGATGAAAACACAGTGCTGACTTGTCATACATAGGCCCCTTGCGGGTCCATCTGCTGCCTCATGTTCTCTCTTCCTCGTCCTGCTGGAGCATTGGTGCCCGGCACCTCGCCTTTAATTCAATCAAGCCTTAAAAAGGGACTATGTCGGACTCCAGCCCTCAGCATGGCTCGGCACTTCTTCGTAGTGTTGGGGACTAGTAGCCAGCAATGGTGAAGCCAAGTTCGGGTCTTTTGTATTGAATAGTTGGATCTTGTAACGAAGGTTTCCGCTTGTATATATAGAACGATGATACTCTCCTCTCCTACCTACTTCTTTGACCTGACAAGCGTGATGATTTCTTTGTGATATTCGGCTTCTCCATCGTTGTACTTGCTCCACACTGTCAAACTATCTCGCTTTGTACATACTCACAATGTGTGTCGTTTCGCCCACACCTGGCATTTGCCTATGATTCAATACCTTGGTACGAATCACTGGTATTGTCCGTCGAACAGGTTCGTTTGGCCTTCAGTTGCACCCGTAACGAAAACTATCCAGAAAATGTCAAGTCATCATCACTCAGCTAGCGCCGTGCTCCTAACCGGTCAAATACTGTACACACAAACACAAAAGCATAGTCACCCTGCATTGCTTGACATCTCTTTCAGCACACGGGTCCCGTACGACTCATGAATATCTTGGCTTGTACCAACGTGCATCATCGCTCTCCTGAACTAAACAAAACACCCTACGCACAGATATCTAGGACCACTCAGGCCTCATACACCAAGATCCATCGTGCTATATCCCATACCGTACGTCTCCGACGTCCCACTTCCTCAGCTCCTGATCCGTCTACTGGATCAAACGACTGACTACTCCTCTAGCAAATCTTCATTATGACCACCCACTCTCATAGATGCTTACGCCCTCATCGCGTCCTCGCACATACCCAGACGAGAGCTAGTAGACATATCTATCTGTATTTAAGGCAAATTCAACAACATACCTACTTTCGCAAAGCAGATCAGGCAAAACGAGGGGTGCAGCGGCGTAGGCAAGGTCAGCAAGACCATGAACATGTACCAGTCCCGAGTAGAGCTTGTGGTAAAACAATTGGGCATATCATAAGACCATATGAAGACCGTAAGAGGAGGGTTGAGAAATGGCGACACGGTTGTATGTCTCTATCTAGCAACCCATTACCTTCTCTGTCTGTAGACTAGCATACTCACGCACGTAGTAGATATGCTAGTTGGCAGTCCAGAGACAATACGTCCATGTATTTAGCATTGTACATGATGAGGAAGTCCAGATACCAGACACTCTAGAGACACAAAGATAAATCTTTTGAAGACCAGAGCTTGAGACAAAGACCAAGAATATAGTCCCGAGACGAAACTATAACAAGCACACTACCACCACCCTCTCTCTCTCTCTCCCTCACGCCATTTCCATTCAAACGAGAGAAAAAAACGAAGCACAATGACACCAAAGCGAAGTTCTCGCATAAAGAAACCCTCATTATGTATACACTCAATCCACGGATGCCTTTGCAAAAGAGAAAAATGTAGCGGCGCATGAATCATACCCTACGCGGAATTGACAATTTGGTGAAGGGGTAGAGATAAACGTATCCCACCCGAGAATCAGGAGATTCGGACTACATAGGAGAAGTGATAGTTTTTCTAGCACTAGACGTATCTATATATCAAACATAGCATATTACCTGTTTTGCTACAAGGACGTTAAGGTGGGTGTGTAAGTTTGAGCAGCGTGTGTGCGTTCGGTGGCCGATATAAGGCTGGCGATTACGTCTCTCCAGCTCGATACTGCATGACCGGACGCAGTCTAGTCCAGTCCAAGGCTTTAACCGAGGAATGGATAGGTGTGGTAGAGACAGGGAAGTACAACAACAGTTCCAGATATCGAACGGACACGTAAAATGGCATGCATTTCTTCTCATCACGTCAATCTATATCAGTAAGGGACCAGGCTTACGAATCTCCCCTAAACCTCCCCCTAAGCCCCTTTAATTACTCCCCACCTTCACGGCCAAATTTCTTTCCGTCGAGCACCTCATCCCTTCAATCACTGCGTCTTCTTCTCGCCCTTTGGATGCTTGATTGTCAAGCACCAGATATCCAAGTAATCGCAAATCGTCACAATCACATCCACGACCCAACTTCCGTAAACGCCAAAGCCAAGCCCAACACACATGAACACAAATGCAACCTCATACTCCTCGCCCAGCGCACTCGGCCACCCCAATTTGCCGCCTCCGATCCCCTTTTCGGCGGTGAAGGACTGGAGGACAGGCCCGAAGCTATCGAGGACGCCGAATAAGAGAGGGAGGATAAGTACATTCTGCATGGGGAACGGGGACTTGGTGACGTGTGCGGTGATCATCTGGCCTACGCTGTACGCGTTGATGAGTCCGACGTAGAAGACAAATGGCACGAGATGCGAGTTCAGGATGATAGGGTTCAGGGCCAAGTACATCGGTATCAGTACCCACGCTGTGGCAAACGGTAGCAGGCCAAGCAGCGCGACACGAGTCCTCTCACCCCTTGCACGCCGTGCTTTGAGCACGTTGTGCGCGGATGTGATGGTGTTGAAGACCAACACAATACTGCCGTACACCATGTACCACTCGTTCCAGGCGAGGTTGGCGAAGATGGAAGGGATGTAAGAGGATGAGATACCGAGAGTGGACAACATGGGTTGTTGCCAGAAGGAGCCACCCCCGAGGTAGGCGGTGAGCGCGTAGACGAAGCAGAGTGTGAGAATACCTTCGACCGGGCCAGAGATTATACCCAGAGTGAGTACATGTGTGTGGTATTCGTCCCAGGTTTGGACGTAGAAAGTTAGAAGGGCTAGGAGTGTTAGTCTTAGACAGAGCGTATCCTGCGAGATTGGAGATGGTTCTCACATGCAAAGAGCGTCATGACAGTCTTCCAACCTTGTCCGAGGTTGACTGCAGCTGCGAAGAGCAAGACTTCTAGGGTTGTGTTCAGCGCATCAACGCCTAGGTTCTGTCAGTACGTATTCTCTCATCTGGCTCTAGCCAACTAACCATGATCAAACATCTCCCCAAGCGGCCCGCTCTGCCCTGTCCTTCTTGCCTGTGTCCCATCAATCGCATCGAATGTCTGGTACAAGAACAGTCCAATCGCCCAGCTTGCATATACCCACGGCGGACAGTCCTGGTCGAGTGTGGGATTATACCACAGCATAGTCAAAAAATTAACTATAACGAATGCGAAGCCGGAGAGAGTGATCTAGATATCATCAGTATGCCATGTATCTTCCTACAACTTTTGATATTCCGCTCTTCCTCTTATCTCTTCTCCTCTCCTCCCGTTTCACCCCCTCAGTACGCGTTCCCCTCAACTCTCTGATAAAAGTGCAACTTACGAGATTCGGCCTGATCGAACCGTTAGCCACAGCTCTTCTCAATGACCAGATAGGAATGAATACTCACGCCATACTCATCGGAAACATATTAATAACCACATTGGTGTAAAATGGCTTGAGCACATAGCGGCTCACCAGCGAGTGGTCAACACCCGAGTACTTGTACTCCTTGAGCCTGTGCAGTTTATCCTGGCGTACATATACCATCTTGCTTGTCTATATAGTCTGTCGTGTAGTATCTCGACTCGTTAGGCCCGTCAGGGCTATCCGTCTCGTCGTCTTGCTGTCTCTTAGCTGTTCTTCTTGGCACTGGGGTACGCGGTAAAAGCACGGTAAAAGCGTCGATATAGGAGATATGCCGGTACGGTTGCGTGTAGAGTGGTATGGATATGGGCTGCTATGGAACAGCTCGCCGTGTTGTTGTGCGCTGCGCTGTCAAAGAATGCTGATGACGTCCCCAGGTTTTCAGGGCCAACTTTTTCCGCGGTTCAGGGACGCGTAAGGTCCACAATGACGTGAGGGTCCGTGCGCAACAGATCCCTGAGAAGCATGTGAACACACTGCTCGAGACATGTATCCAGAAGGATGTACACGAGTCAGGTCGCATAGAGCTGTCTCTAAATGAATTGTGTTTTCAGTAACTATAAATTGCTTCAAACGAGGTTGGCTATTTCCCTGACTTAGCAGTGTGGTCGAAGCTATAAGAGCTCCTGAGAAAGACACTGTGCCTATTCTGTCTTACTTCCCAGGCAATATCATAAGAGCAAAAATAACAATACAATCTCTTTTCGAATGTCATTTCTCTGTTCCCCGTAGCATGCACCAACCCAACAACCGCCTGACTTGCTCGCCTGATTGATTCGAACCCAGACTTGAGTAGTGGAAGTACAAACTAACACCCTACGCTCAGGCAACTGGACTCCACGGCATCGGTACGAGGATGCTGCTCTTCATGTTCTGAATCAAGGGGACCGTCTTGTGAACGGTCTCACCCCAGCCCTCGACGCTCCAGCTCATCTCTCGGCGCTGCTTACGCTCTTCCAGGTTGGCAAACTGCCAAAGGTGGTGAACCGTATTGAGATCTCCAACCTGCACGAACCATGCTCCTACGCCCTCCATAACCTCTCTTCGGGCCTTGAGTCCCTTACGCCAGTGTGTCTCCCATTCAAGTAGATTGCCTGGGTGTAGGGTGTATGATCGCAGCTCGAAGAGCCCGCCAAGCTGTCTTGGAGGTGTTGTAGGCCAGAACGAGAATTCTTGCATCAACGACGTCTTCTTGCTGTGGATGAGGGTCTTGAGCTTACGCTCAAGATCAGGGTATTCTGGGTGATGATGTATGGCGTTCAACGATCCGTGATAACCAGCATATTTCTGGTATTCCCAGATATGTACTGCATATTGACGTTAGCTCGCGAAGATCCATAAACCAATTTTTAAGCACGATTATTTCACTTACCAAATGTATCACAGTCTCCAACTTCTGTCCTCCAACTGCCCACCAAATTGACTTTGTTCTCGGGTGCAGAAGCGACTTTGGGATACCACTTGCCGACCAGCTCCATGTACTCTTCCACTTTCTCGGGCTTTACTTCGTGAAAGACGATCGAATGAACATATTTGCCGCGGGCGAGGACTTGTGAGAAGCTTCGCTCGATGTCTTTCTCAAGCTCTCGTCCCTCGGGGGTCCCATAGATGAGCTTCGATAGCGGACCGTTCTTCTTGCCAGCGCTTTCTTGTTCTTCACGCTCGCGGGCTTCTTCTACGTTTACAAAATGATGTGAGCCAGCGGTCTTTACAGAAGCTTGGGGGTTAGGGGACTGGAATATCTGCATCCAGGTCCGTAGAAGTATACACAGATTCATGCCTAGACGCAGACACAGAGAACGACCCACTTTCTTGTTGCTCCTTCCTTTTCTGGGCCTCGATTAAGCCATCACGGAACTGCTTCAGTCGTTCGTCGAATTGGGCAGCACCGTCCGGGGTGATCTCAGCGAGCGCAGGAGGACGATGAGCTGAGAGCTGTGCAGTGGATGACAGGGGCCGTGTAAGGGAAGACTTCGCACTTGTCCGAAGACGAGAAACGAGTTGACGTGACAGCATCTTGACTGAGAGTAAGAAGTGAAAGCAGGTCAAGAGCTGCTGAACGGAGAGGGAACGGTTGGGGATGGAGCTTAAGCAGCGGAGCACGAACGAGGCCGATCAGAGCTCGAAATGTGGGTGAGAAGGGCACGGAGCCACAAGAAAACAAGTAGAGGTCGTGTGTAATGGTAATGAACGAGTCGAATGCGAGAGAAATGTAATTGGGAAGAGGAGAGGAACAGATAGACGATGCCTACGTCTTGATCTCTTGGACGAACGAGTCGCGGTAACGACAACGAGGGTGGAGGTAAATGCCCGGTATTGTATATCAGTCTAACCCGATCTGAGCTGATCCATTCACGCAGACCCACCTGCGCCTCGATCCACACACACACACACGGACGCGAGCCTGATCCATCTGCGTCACTAATTTACTGGGTACTGTAGGTAAGGTACTATTAAGGTTCCTGGTACTGATGGGCGCTCCGGTAGTGGTAGTGCATGAAATAGCACTGCGAGGGCTCGTGTAGGGCCATACACAGATAGACGCGGGCTTTCATCAACGCAATACATCCAACTATTGGCCTGTTCAGGTATAGAATGACAAAGACGAAATAGAGCGCTTTTCATTTGTGGCCGGCCATGTGGTCTGGGGTATCATGCAACCCCGCAATTCGCTAACAACGGCCTCAGCCGCTTCCAACCCACCCACCAGTTCTTTTCCCAGCATGTCAGCAATAGCAATACACGGGCATACTAGAACAACCAGAGACTGCTATCGAATATCAAGCTATACCGGGCCTTATTTATCTTGGGTTCAACCTGTTGTACGAAACGAATGATCAGGGACGTGTTACGGAGTGCTTGCATCGCCCGATGGCTGTACCCGGCCGGGAAGGCAATTTCATAGACAGTGTATCAAGTATACGCAATATGGATTGTTTCCCAACTAGCGAGGCCTCAGCCTGCTATCAAGATACATATAGACGCTATAGATGCATTCCAGGTCCACATAGCAGCGAGGGAAGAACGAGCTCAGCACAAGTGCCCACTTCCACGCTATGCTGCTGGAATATCAAAACAATGCATCGTGTCCTGCTCCCAGCGACGATGCAGCTTTGACAAGAAAAGCCTAAAAAAACTCGTCACACAAGGTCCACTCCATCCCCAGACTCCAAGTATGCACGGTACCCCCTACGCCGTTCCACCTGTATGCTCCAAGGCTGGAGAGAACAACCCATTCCTGACGCCGAGATGCCCGATATGAGCCCCAATAAAGTAGAACATGCCAAAGCAGAGATGATTCTGTCATCACTCTCCGCTTGTTCAGCAGGCAAAGGTTTGAATGCTGGTTGTAAGACTAGGGTTGTATGCGAGAGCTATCACCAGCAGCAGTAGAGTTCCTGGCACACCCTGATCAATGCGGCCGCATGATGTTCGAAGGACGGACATTGGCCTTCGATACCTTTCCCGTCTTTGCCGTCTTCGCAGTTTTCATGACTTTTGTAGATTTCGGAAGTCTCGAATGGATCATTTTGACCTTTTTTATGTAGGTCCGCTTTTTTATAGCAGGGTTGGCAGTATTCTTACGAGCTGCAGTCTTGGACGTCTTGAGGACTGGTAAAGCTCTGATCTCGTTCTGCAGCTGCTCAGCGAGCTCGTTCGCAGTCTTGTCGGAGCCTGGAGTCGGCTCATCGTCATCAGTGTCGGACATGACAAAATCCTCTTCTTCATCCTCAGACTCGGTATTCCTGAGGATGTTCAATGCTTTGAAGAAGTTACTGATCTTCTTCTGACGAGGACTCAATCTCGTACCCGCAGTGAGATTGGTTGTCATCGTCAATTTCTCACGCTTCTTTTCATATGCCTTGGAAGCAACACCGGATTTGATTACGGGCTGACTAGCTGACTTGGCGGGCTTGCTGGCAGTCTTTTCAGCTTTGGTTTTCTTAAGTGTTTTCGATTGAGCAGCTTTCGGTTCCACAGCTTTCGAAGGCTCCTTGGTGGGCTTCATGGCCCTCGAAGATGTTAAACGTTTTCGTGCAGCTGCTTTCTTCTTCTCGGCCGCCTTCTTGACTATCTCTGCGCGCCGAGTGGCCTCGTTCCTACTGGCATCCTGACGGCGGGCACGTTGTTTCACCTCTTCGGCGTGGCGTGCTGTAGCACGTGCTTCACGGCTTGCCGACTGAGAAGCTTTCTTTGGGCTAATGGCATCAGCAGCAACCGCAGGTGCCATGAGTGCTTTCTTCGAAATCTTTGAAGTCACCGATTTGGTCTCTGTATGCGTGTCCTTGTTGCCACGCTGTTTTTTGGTAGCAACGCCACCTAGCGACGCCATCCCTTCAAATGCAGCTTGAGCAGTCCGTTTGACGCCCTTAGCAACTTTTGCCACTTTAGTAACCATGTCTTTAAGACGAGCACCGTCCCTTGGACGAGGACCAAGGATTCCACGGCAGTTATCAGCTCCACATCTGCAGTCTTGTTTCCAGCCCTCACTGAACGCTCTGCCGGCTGGTAAGTCTGGTGGATTTACAAGAGGGATTTGAAACTTACTCAAAATTGTAGTCATAAGTCAGCTCGTGACCGGCGGGGATATGGCCATCTTTGGCGAAGAGAGCCATGCGAGGCTTCCCGCGGACCAACCACATGATCATCTCGCAGTTGGGGTCGCAGGAATGATTTACGAAGCGTGCCATTGACCCCTTGGTGGCATCAATGATCAAGCCGCCATCAAACGTCATCAGATAGTAGCACTTGTGTGTGTGTCAGTGTCAGCTCCTGATGAGAGTAACTTTGAAATTTACCTCGTTATTTTTGTACTCCTTGCGCATGCGCCTGTCGCATTCAGTCTGATCGATCATTTCTCCGGTGTATTCCATAATGATTTGACCAGGTCGGAAAGAGCGCATTGCGCGCACACCATATCCGCGATCTTGAGTTTTGACCACTTCTACGCCGATATCGTACATGTTGCCCCTTCGTCCTTGGGTTGAAACGCGAGCCTCTAGACCTGCGAAAGGCCTGTTGTTACAGTTGTCTTTACCTGGCTTGCAATTCTTGTCGTCACATTCGAAGTTCATAACCGCGTTGAGGCAGCTATCGGGATCACATAGCTCTTGACATTCGCACATAGAAATGGCTTCTTGCTTCTTCCTTGTACATAATCTCTGGTAGGCTTCGCGGGAATCATCATCGACAGCACGGTCTGGACCATATTAGTGTACGCGCGGTAATCACAGCGGTGCAGACTCACTCTTAGAAAGTATTTTCCAGCCTTCGACTCTTTCCCCTCGAGGAAGTGGATTGAGAATTTCCCGTGGTAACTTAAAGTCCCTTTCTTGCATAATGACTTTTGCGCCATGGAACATGGGAAGAGGAAACCAATCGGAGCCTTTGCGCGGAGGCTGTGGAGTCTCTCCAGCCTTTGACTTCTTTGCGCGGGCATTCTTGTCTGAATAGTCTTTCTCAGGGTCTGCACGTTGCCCTATGTAGATACCCTCGCTGACAATTCGATATTTCTGCTTTTTTGCTTGTGTGGCAGGTTTTGGAGTGGGTTCCGGGGTTGTGGCCGCGGTCGCGGTCGCAGGGGACTCTGTGGTCGCTGCACGAGCACGCTTTGTCGGAGTTCGCGGTGCTGCGTCAGCCTTCTCCGACAAACTCGGTCGCGTTTGAGGCTTCGTGGATGGTCGGACAGCATTCGTGCGTGATCCGATAGTTTTTGACGTTGCTGACGTCGCCGCAGCTACTGCATTAGTGGTCGCTTCCTTCACAAGATCCAAACGCGAGGAAGTTCGCCTTAGATTCTTGTCTGAGGTGTCAGTGCTGACTGTATTGACTTGACTGCTGGCAGGACGCGGTCGAGGTGACGTGTCGAGTTTCCAGTAATCACCAAGCGAACTCGCTAGAACTTTATCGTCGGTGCTTGTGTAGTCTTGCACTGGAGGGGGTACTTCTGGGGCCTTAGGAGTAGCTTCAGCAGCCTCAGCCTGCATGCGAAGGTACCGAAGCGGAGTGTGAATGTTCGTGCCAGCGAGAACTTGTAGATTGTAGGATCCTACACTATGGCGGGCGCGTGAGCTACGGCGTTGGTCGAGTGGCGGCTCGTCTTTGTTCGCGTCGGCAATATCGCTCGGCCCTGAAGACAGGCTTGTCGGTGGAGTGGACGAGCCATGCTTAACGCGAATGGAGTCGTCAGTGGCATCGCCTAAGTTAAATGAGCCAGAGGAGACAGTAGATGCCCTCTGCTGGCGATCTTCGCTCATCTCAAGCTCCATACTGTGATGTGAGGCTTGCAACGCCGAAGTGTCGCGAACAAACACGTTTGAGAAGGCTTGAGAATGAGAAAGGACAAACGCGCTAATAAAGCAGGAAGGGGTGTGAAACGTTCGGGAGACGATACTTTCACGCCAAATAGTCCTGCACCAAAACTCGGAGTGGTGGTGCAGCACTCACGGAGTTGAGGTGTGGAAGTGATGTTGATTTGCGAACAGTGGATGGGAGGAGGACGGAGGACGGACGGAGGTTAGTGGTGCGCGGAGAAAGCCTGGGGCTTTCATCCATAACATCGTTTGTAGCTAGCTCTACCTGAGGAATATGGGCCTGAGACATGCCTTACTTCGCTTCACCTTCATCAAGAACTAGTTCTTGGCTATTTATAAGACTATTGGGCCTGTTTGCTCTCGAGTGTCTTGGTTTGTCTTCATTGATAACTATATATATCGCCATCGCATGCTATGGGTTAATGGAATGAAGGCACCCCTGAATGATATGATATTCATGACCAGCCGTCACTTATAACACGTAATCACACGTGTCTTTCATCCTGAGGCATACCATTATGTTTACAGAGGTCCCAATATCGGGCCGTACCAATGGTATGGACGCGTCTTAGCACCGTCCTGCTTAGGAATCTTTGCCGTGCTCTGCATCAGTGCGAACACACTCCAATACTTTTAGCCAAGCACGATTGAAGGCAACATCAATGAGCGGTAATGATACCTAAACTTTCAGGGTTCTACAATATTTGACTGCCGTGATACACCAAGTGAGCCATATTCCTCTTCCAACGTCGTTCAAGTATGTTCCGTAGTCACCCATTTAGTGAACCTGGATCCATTCATTCTTTCTCGTTCTCTAAGTACTTTTTATATGGGGAAGTACAGTATATCCTGATTGGAGTTGATTTTCCCCTTCCATTGCTATCGTATTTTCGCAGCAGGACCATCCTTCTCGACTGTGCTGGGAATGTAATGAAATTGTTGCACTGGGAGAATTCTAATGCCATACGAAACTTTTCCTAATCACAACATTCAATCTTCGCCCGGACGGGGACGTTATTGCAACACTCGGAAAAGGTCACCACTCAGAGCGATTCATAGCGAGGGTGGAGATGTGGCACCAGCGAAGCGTTTAGGTAGATCGTGGACGTGCCATGTCCAGCTTTAGCCAACAACATTAATCAACTATCTATTCAGATCAGTTTTGACAAGGTGTCGTTTCACCAATTCAGTCTTGGTACCCGATTTCCGCAATACACTTGTTGTGTACTGTACCTGCTTCATTGGCCCAAACAGAGCGCAATACATCAGCCCGGATAATTAGCCAAGTGTTACCATATAAACCGCTGGATGTATGTGTGATTTATGGGAATTCACTCGCAAGGACTCCTACTGGGTCAAAAGGGGGGGCAGCAATGCACTCTTAATTTCCACGTAAACGGGCTGCTCGGCTGCGCTGGTGGGTGGGAGTCACTGATGTTCTCCCAGACCGGGACTCAGACGACTGGACGAGCGTACCTTGCCGTTGCCACCACAAAGATACAATAATAGTACATCATTAAGCATCACTCTGACAAGTCTCTGTTCTTTCTGCTGGAAAAACACTTCCCGTGGCCTACGAAACCTTCACGAATCGAATGCAGCAGGCTTTACTATCACTCATCCAATGACTAAAATCTGCATGTCAGGCCACACTGAGGCATTTAGAAGGAAGCTCAAGAGAAGAGGACCGTTACACGCTTTAGAGAAGTCTCAGATCCGACAAAGATAAGAGGCAAAACGTAAAAACCTCCCTCAGAATACTACCGCATCAGAGGGTATTTTGTACACTGTAAGTAATCACTTTTATACATCGGGCCTGATACTGATCCTACACTTTGAAAAGTGATATAGCTGCATCAAAATAGATTCAGATCGTGATTATAAGTCCAGGCAGACATTCTAGGAGAATTTGCATTTGATGAAAGGATCTGTGCTCATTCCACTTTGAGATTCACAAACGTGGGCCAAAAGCTCAGTCTTAGCACCTATAGACCAGCGACCGTTCTCAAATCTACCAGGATATTATCTGATCAGAATCATATTCCATCGGAGTTATGGCCCGGAAGGCCATCATCGAAACGCTCAAATTGGACATCGGACTTGAAACACCCACCGCTTCTAGCGAGAACTATCCATCCTAGATTTCCAATGACTTCCTCAACTTGTCCGAACAAACAGGCAAACATGCAACAAAACTACACTGCACCCGACTTTCGCCTTTCGACCTCTTTTGCCAACACATTGGTGTCCCAAAACGCCTTTCCTTCGTAAATGATGAGTCCATCAGTACCCGCCCCCTCGACTGCTGGGCCCACGAAGAACAGCATCAACCTCGGCACCACAATCACTTCTCCTTCGATCGGATGCGCAAGCTCGATCTCAATCTCAACATCCCATACGAGTAGATCACATATCCTGCCTGACGTATCAGGGGTGTCTTTAATGACTCGGAGGGTCTTGTATCTGTGGTTCAAGGTCTTGAAGCTCCCGAAGAGGGTGACGATCCACTTCCAGATCGTTTCTCCACCGTTGTATACTTTTCCATCTCCATTGTAGAAGACACTGTCCTTTGCGTACCATTGCAGATAAGAGGTTTCATAGTCGAGTGAATGGATCACTTTGACATATTTGCTGATGAATGACACTGCTGCTGGGTCGCTTTGTGAGGTGTCGCCCGTCGATGCATAAGATCCAATGTAGCCAATCTCAGCCATAGCAGACTCTTTTAGAAATGTACGTTTTGTTCTCGTGGATTGGTTACTCTGGTCTTTGATATGATTATATGTTGTCTTTCTGGGGAGGCAGTAAGGTTTGCAGTGAGAGAGCACAACGTCAGGACAATGAAACCAAAATCATTGAAAAGAAAATGATACAAGATATAACACTGGTATCCTGGCTCATATCTTATACTCTCACCTTCTAGACTACCACGATGTCTCTATGCTGGATCTGCTCACTAATCTATAAAATTGTGTGGTTCATAGCATACTAATCAACACCTAAGCCATTTCAATGGAGCCTGAAATAGTCTATGGGATAAACTTGACGGAGCCGGCCATTATAGGCTGTTGCAAGGCTGTCAGCACACCACTCGGTTAAGAATACTAATCTTAAGCAGAGGAGGATCCTCAGCGACACACCACGTACCTATAAAACCACAAAGCTTAAATTGCATGAGTAATTACTGGTGCATTTAAGCATCCCATAACGAATTCTTGTACAAAAAATATATACGCACGTATCCGTAAGTCTCATGGAGATTAGTATATCAATCACGCCCTGGGGCCCTTCACTCCCTTATCCTTGGAACCGTCAATCGCCGATAGTTGTACTGCGGAGCGTTGATGCATCCGCATAGGCAAGACGCAAGCTGAAAACCGATTTTGACGTAGATCTTTTCGCGTCAAACCGTAGCTCTTGGGGTCAATTTCATGATCATCAACCATAAAGATGACCTGTACGACTCAAGTATATGAGATTGTCCGATCTACGCATTTTCCACGTGTGCTATAGTATACAAACCATGACACCCTACATACAAACTTCTATAGCTTCACAGGCGTTGATCATGGACCTTAATAGCAAAGTTTGAGCAACATATGCCAAAAACGAACTTAGAGCCCAGGTCGAACGTCACTGAAGCTCTCGCTCGTACAGTCTCAGTTTTCTCAACCCTTTGACTAATCCACTATCTATCGATCATATCGCGAATGACGATCTGAACTATGAAGACCACATCACTGAAATTACTACTTCTATCATCAGTGCTCACATCTGTAGGACGAAAATAGAAGCGACCAGGTATGAAGTTCGCAAGCCATCGATTACCACTTCTAAGTACTAGAAATACAACTCCCAGTGGCAACCAAGCGTCACCTCTGCTGCTCCAACATTTCATTATTACTCGAATCAATGATATTGCCTCGTCCGGCAGGACCGTGGAAACCACCAGGCGAGCTGCGCACATCTTGCATCTCAACAGCACCACCTCCACCTTGCATCTCGTTTTTCAACGGCGCAGTCCTTTTACCTCTCCGTGGACCAAACCGCTGATCACCTTCTTCATACTCACTTTTGAAGCGCAAATAAGTCGGCGCGCGTGGGCGGAGCAGTACAGCCAAAAGGTTCTTTAATACACTGCCTTGTGTGAAAGGTCGATGGCGATCTGTAGCGACGAACTTGTGGCTATTGAGATATTCGCGAGTTGTTTCTCCTCGACTAATGAGGAAGAGATGGTAGCCCAGGAGCGACGTAGGGTAAGGGGTGATGACGACGCCGTAAATGAACATGGCAAAGGGCACTCTCCAATGATTAATTGCTGTTCCGAAGGAGGAGGCTTCGAGATTCATCCAGGTAAGCAAATGAGCCAAGCTTGCTCCAAGCAGAAAGAAACCAAGGATAGTTCCAGATGATACAAACACAAAGAAATAGCGGTAGTTGCGGCGGCCAACGCAGTTGTTAAGCCAGACACAATGGTGATCCTGTGTCTCGATACAGTTGTCGCAGACACGACAGTGATGGGCACGCGGTGGACGCCATATATTACAGCTTTTGCAATATTTTGTAGGCACTTCCATAGCAGCGGATTTAGAGGTTGCGGATACGACCATAGTCCATTCGGTAGTGGCTGGTCCGACCGTCAAGGGGTCCTCGTTGGGATTAGATGGAGGGAATGGGTGTAAGTTTCGAGGTAGAATCTAGACGCATCAGCAGTGTACATTGATCGACACGATCTGTACTTACGCCGGGGTCTGTAACAGATGCATGAAAGAAAGAAGACAAGCAGATTAAAGCAAGGTATGCAAAAATGATGGGTATCGCTGGAGAAACATGCTGCCATAGCCACGGCGCACTGTTGGAGTCAGTAAACCCTCGAGCTGCGAATTTCGAAGACTTACGAGAAAGCAAAAAACAAAGCAGAAGGAAGTGCTACTAGCAACCCAGTGATGATATTTATTGGGCGATCTCGTGTATTCTGTAGTCTGCCACCCCAGCAGAAGACGGTGTTTCCAGAAAAGTATTGGTGATTTTTCCCTAATTCTCTCCGGACTGATTGTTTCAAGGCTTCCTTCTTCTCTTGTGTAAGTCGTGGAGAAGATGCCGCAGAGGCTAACTTCTCGTGTCCCTGAGGTCGCGGTACTGACGGAGCACCGCCTCTGCTGGGAATAATGAAACTAGATCGAAATGATCGTGGAGACTTGCTTGGCGTCTGAAGGGTGTTCTTGAAAGTTGATGACAAATCTAGATGTGCTGGCCTATGCTGATTCGAAATTTGATTGGAAAGTGGAATATGCAACGGCACTACACTGTCTCCACGACTCCTAACAGTTTCTATGCCACTCGGGGATGTGTTTGCGGTAGTGCGGTCCGGAATGTCAGATGTGATGTCGGTACCTCTTGATGGGGGAGGTCGTAGTTCCGACTCCTGTAGCTGCGCAAGATTTCCACCTCTTGTCGTCATATTTGATGTCATACTAAGTCTATTACTGCCCGTTTCACTCTGCTGTGCAGACATGTCTCCGGTCAGGGATATTGGCCTTTGATCACGCTGTCGTTGCAATTTCTGCGCACTCAGAGGACGAAAAAAGGCGGACTGTTGGACCGAGGATACGTGTGTTCTGTTGGCAGTGCCTGCGCGAGTGTTGCCACCAGATGTCCCAGAAGGTCCAAATGGGACGAGACCTGCGCCTGATTGTGATTGTGATTGTGAGGATTGTTGCCATGATCGTCCTTTAGAAGAATGTGCGGTGTTGGAGGGACGTCTTGCAGGGGATAATGCGGGCTCTCCAACGGGGCCGGTCTTTGAAGTTGTAGAAGGTGACCTCTTCCCAGCCGGAGCAGGAGGTTGATTCTCATCGTGAGAATCGGCCGGCACCGAGGCGCTGTTGGGGAGGCCGTCAGTCATTGAGGCGATAAGAAGACACACGTAGAGTGAGAGAGTGGACGCGAAGTGATGAAGAGAGACGTGAGAGAGGGACTAGAAAGAGAAGGCAAGCATGATGCGACACGGGCGAAATCACATTTGGCGGCAGTGTCGGGGCGACGACGAGGTTGAGTTGGACGTTGGAGAGAAAGAAGGTTCAAGGCTTAATAGTGGGAAGTTGGAAGAGATTACCGAAGCGACGTGCCCAGAGGTGAGTGCTATTAGGTGAGAGGTGCCTTTTCCTGTCTCAGGGGTGGGCCGGGATCAGCGATCTACAGGCACACCACCACGAACCTAAAAGCTGCCGAACCACTACCTAGGCTCTCCTAGGTACGAACAACACACAGCGACGATTACTTCTCAACCATAAGAACTCTCCACCAAGATGACAGACAGTACTTACCATGTTCCAATCTCATATGACGTGTAACTTCATTCAGCAGCCGCTGCTCTTTATGTATAGCCTACTGTACTTATTCGCAGGCGCCTGATTCAGCATACATCCATACCATACGTTGGACCGGGGGCCCCCTAATTATCGAACAAAAAAAAGAACCCATAAAGATCATATTGAACTTTCTGACTATGAGAGAAGAGTGCTTGAACAGATGTCAGTCTCACACTCCATGTCAGTGATATGTCTTGTATCTGCAAGCAAATAAATAATACTGCTCGTACATAGTGTTATACAGTACTGTACTGGAGGCTGCTAATAACATCATATCTAGATTATATATCTTGATAGAGTTCATGAGCATACGCTTCTTATCATAAAGTTCACTTACTTCGAAAAATGATTTGTAGGTAATTAGCTATCTGGATATATATCTGGTGTTTAGAAACTGCAGGGCAAAAATTACCCATTGACCCGTGTTATGTAAGTAAGATATCATACCTAGCTCCTCACATCATCGCAAAGCTCCCCTCTTGAGCGCAACCTCTATCTCCAACGTCCACACTCCACTCTGCCATCATGTCCGCCATGATCGCTCGCTCAGCCATTCGTGCCGCTCGTACAGCAAGGCCTGCCCAGGCCCGCACTTTCAACACTTCTCGCCCATTATACTCCAACCCAATCACAGGCGAGGGCAAAGAAGAGGGAAAGGCCGCGCTCAAGGCCGGAGCTCGTCGTGATCCCGAGCTCTACGTACGTGAACCTTGGCCTGAATCTGTCAAATTGAAAATTTGGGGATTCCATTCATAGCTGACAAGCCTCTGATAGGTCCTATTTGCTATTATGACCGGCGTTTTTGGTCTTGCTGGATGGCATTTTTGTACGTTCTCTACCCAATATTGCATACCCTAACGGCAATCACGAGGCTTCTGAACCACGAAGTGCTATCGCATACTAATTCTGAACAGCCCGTAACCCAACGTCGTCCTCTTCCGAGAGCGCTGTTGGCCAAGCCGCCCATACTGAGCCATGGAAGGAGGGAGGCGGAAAGGGCAAATATCAATTCCACCCCGGTGGTGATAAAAATGCTCCCCGCAAGGATGCTCCTTCCGCTCTCAATGTCACGATCATTCCAAACGTCAATCTACCTAAATCCTTACATGATCAATTCAACAAGTACGGCAAGGAAGACTGGTAAATTATAGATACCTTGACTGGGGGACGGAAAGAGAATCATTAGAATTGCTTCGAAAGGACGCATGTACAGTTTCGGCGCCAGGAGATATCGTTGATGTAGCATAACAATCGTTCAATCAAGTACCTTTCTTTGTAATCGCGATGGGCCGTTAAACTACTCGAAGTTGCGAGGAGCCACACACTTGGACAGAGGAATAACTGGACGCAAACATGACCCTCGCTGCAATTGGGTGCCAGAGCACCATATCTATCTTCACCGATCCGATCCGTCCGGGCTACCACACCAAGTACAAAGTAATAGTGTTAGTTCCTAGGCAGTGCGTTCATTATACGGTCAAAAGCCAACAAAATCCAGATACCAAACGTCTGGCTACTGGTAATTACATGAGAATATCGCTAGACCTGCTATCGTACTGGCACTTCCTGCATACGACATTCGGAGTTTGTCTCATGGCTATTTGAAGCTACAACCAATTACGTTAGCCTGAAGCTGACCTGCGCGCCACCTGTGCCACGATCGCCGTCTGGAAAAGCCAACCGCACCTCCTAATAACACGTGTTGAGATTCTATACACAATTACATATTGCAGTAGTTCTGCTTCCTAAGACCTTGCAATTCAGGTAACCTGACACTACCGGACGCCTAAATTGGTGTCTGTGAAGAACAACTTTCTACTTTTTCACACTTGTCTAGCCCTACGTAATTAGCGGGTCTTTGTCTGGACACGAACGCGAAAGCACCTCTAGGCAGTTCCACAAACCATAGGGGCTGGCAGCTGAAGCGTCCTCTCCTGCCACAATTCACAAGGCAGCTTCATCTTCGTACATTCTTTTAATCACACTTCCTTAATTCCTTCGTATCCACCTACTTCTATCTTCACTGCTTAGTTGGACTATTCGAATCCGCAAGCCTGGTATGAGCCATCCTCCGTAGACCGTCCACTATCAACAAGCATTTGCGCGGCCTCATATCAAGCCTGCGAATATGGCGCAGAAAGCTGGACAGGCTCTGCAGCCTCAGAGTAATACTCCAAGACGGACTGGAAAATCTCCATCGCGCTCTCCGGCGAGATCACCGGTGCGAATGCCTGCTCAAGGCAATGGGTTCAAGTCGCAAGAGAAGGTTAAGAATCGAAAAGATTACACTTCCGAGGGCGTAACAGATCACGACATATTTGATCTTCCCGGGTCAGACTGGCAATTGCTGGCGGTATTGACTGTCATTGCATCTGTTGTCAGACTGTTCAGAATCTACAATCCCAGTAGTGTAGTCTTCGATGAAGTTCAGTACGTGCTGAGTCCATTGAACCTGACCATGAGTGGAGAACGATTAACCAGAGTAACAGTTTCGGCGGATTTGCATCCAAGTACATAAAGGGCAGGTTCTTCATGGACGTCCATCCTCCTCTCGCGAAGCTCTTAATCACACTGGCTGGTTTTATCGGCGGATTTGACGGCAACTTTGACTTCAAAGAGATTGGCAAGGACTACATTGAACCTGGAGTTCCCTATGTGGCTATGCGTCTGTTGCCCGCTATCTGCGGTGTGATGACTATTCCGACAATGTTCCTAACGCTGAAGACACTCGGGTGCCGCACTACGACAGCAGCACTTGGTGCTGGCCTAATTATCTTCGGTACGATCTGACGATATATGAAGGCCCAAAATGGTATCAACTAATATATCGTATAGAGAATGCCCTCCTCACACAATCTCGTCTCATACTTCTTGACGCTCCATTGGTCATCTTCACCGCCTTCACCGCTTTGGCCTGGCTGTCTTTCATGAATCAACATGAGCAAGGCCCATCCAAAGCGTTCGGACCTTCTTGGTGGTTCTGGCTTGTAATGAGTGGCTTGGGTCTTGGTGCGACGGCGAGCGTGAAATGGGTTGGCCTGTTCACTATCGCCTGGGTCGGAAGCTTGACGATCGTGCAGCTCTGGGTACTCCTGGGCGATCCTAAGACTGTCACTCCGGTAAGCACAAGAATGACTTGCGATATGGGATAAAGTATTGATTGTGTACAGAGAATCTGGTTCAAGCATTTCTTCGCCCGTGTTTTCTGCCTCATAGTCATCCCTGTCACATTCTACATGGCTATGTTCGCGATCCATTTCATTTGTCTGGTTAATCCTGGAGATGGAGATGGATTCATGTCATCCGAATTCCAAGCTACATTAAACTCCAAGGGTATGGGTGACGTACCAGCTGATGTTGCCTTTGGCAGCAGAGTCTCCATTCGTCACCACAACACTCAGGGCGGGTATCTTCACTCACACGCCCACATGTATCCTACCGGCTCAAAGCAACAGCAGATCACGCTTTACCCGCATAAGGATGAGAACAACATCTGGTTGATGGAAAACCAGACTCAGCCCATACTACCGGACGGCACTCAGATCAATGGAACTACTGCATGGGATAAACTAGACAACACTACGAATATCGCTAACGGAGCTGTTGTCCGACTTTTCCATGGTGTCACAAACCGTCGTCTTCACTCGCATGATGTACGACCTCCGGTCACGGAGGCCGAATGGCAGAATGAGGTGTCTGCGTATGGCTACGAAGGATTCGAGGGTGATGCAAATGATATGTTCAGGATCGAGATTGTCAAGTCATTGTCTGAAGCTGGCCCAGCTCAAGATCGCCTTCGTACCATCCAGACTAAGTTCAGACTCGTGCATTTGATGACTGGTTGCGTACTATTTTCTCACAAAGTCAAGCTTCCCGATTGGGGCTTTGAGCAACAGGAAGTGACTTGCGCGCGTCAAGGAACATTGCCAAACAGTGTCTGGTACATCGAGTCTAACGAACATCCGCTTTTGGACGAAAACGCTGAGAAGGTTAATTACCGCAACCCTGGTTTCTTCGGCAAGTTTTGGGAACTGCAGAAGGTGATGTGGAGAACGAATGCGGGCCTCGTAGAGTCTCACGCCTGGGACTCCAGACCTCCATCATGGCCAATACTCACCCGTGGTATTAATTTCTGGGGCAAGCATCATCGGCAAATTTACCTCATTGGAAACCCAGTCGTCTGGTGGTCGTCCACTGCTATCATTGCTCTTTACATTGCGGTCAAAGGTCTCGCTGCCCTGAGGTGGCAACGTGGTTACAAGGACTATGCCAACGTCGACTTCAAGCGTTACGACTACGAAGTTGGTATGACGATCTTGGGTTGGGCTTTCCACTACTTCCCTTTCTACCTGATGCAGCGCCAGCTGTTCTTGCATCATTACTTACCTGCATTATACTTCGCAGTCATTGCACTTTGCCAAACATTGGATTTCTTCGGCCACCGATTCTCTGGCCTTGGCCTGAAAACAAGGCCCGCAATCGGTCAGGCCGGCATGATTGCATTCCTGGCTCTGAGTATCGTTGTCTTTACTCTTTACTCTCCCCTTGCATACGGCAATCCGTGGACCAAGTCTCAGTGCAATAAAGTCAAGCTTTTCACGACATGGGATTGGGATTGCAACAATTTCTACGACAACGTAAGTATTGTACGACCTCTCAATATAAGGACGAACTGACACAGTCATGCAGTATGACTCATATGCGAAGGAAATAACTAGCAGCGTCGCCACGGTACCATCTTCAGCGGCCCCGGTGATTCCAGTCGCGAACAACCAGCAGCAGGCGCAGCAGCCTATTGTTGAGAAGGCTAAAGATGACAGCGCAGTCACTTCCGAAGCCCCAAAGGTGGCTCAGAAGCCCAGCGCTAAAGTCATTGGCCGAGAGGAGAAGATCGAGTACCGTGATGATGAAGGCAATGTTCTTGATCCAGAGCAGGTCTCAGCCCTTGAAGGCAAGGTGTCGTTCAAGACTCGCTACGAGACACGTACCAGAATTATTGATGCCAATGGCAACGAAGTGTATGACGGCCCTGGTGAAGAAGCACCTGGTGTCGCGCCACCCCATCCCGATGTTGAAGGCCAAAATCCAGAGACAATTGGCCAGAAGCAGGAAGATGCAAGTGATGCACCTCCAACCGTGGGCGTATCAGAAGACATCGAGAAGGAGAAGAAGCAGAAGAAGGGCGTCAAGGGTAAGCCTAAGCCTGCTAGCGATGCCAACGAAGCCACGAAACAATGAATGATTAGAAGGTTGTACTTGCTGTATGAAGGTTCAATAGAATCGCTGCGTGCAGCTTGACGCTTACAGAGCAGGCAATATACTATGCCGCTCAGATTTCCTTTCTGATATCTTGTATGATAAAGCCTTAGCATTCGCTGGTTGAGAATCAAAATGGAATCGGGGGTATGTAGATCTTATGACGACATATATTTGGATCATCCCGTATGAGGCCAACAAATGCTGGAACGAGCCTCGTGCCGTCGCAATCTCTTTCTCTCTTTCTCTCTCGTCTACTTTCAACAGTATCGTCCCCCTGACGACCATTCGGAGTTACTCTACCAGGTACTCTCAACCGCAAGACTTTCGTTCCATTGCGACGATTCGTCATTGAGGCGCTGACCCTCCGCGCGTTCGTCAGCTAGTCTTGTTTTAGGGTTGATTTGGCGCTGGGTTTCGGAATTTCCGACTACGCGTGTAGACACGCAGTCCAGTGTATACAGGATGCGGTAAATGCTCGATGAAGACGCTTTGATTCACATTCGATAACTGATTCAGTGTTTGAAATATAAGGTCGGACTTTGCGCTTGAATAATGTGTTTGGACAAGTCCCGTAGTCCACTCCAAGCACTTGGCGACCAAGCACGCAATTTTCCTATATGGCACATTCTCAACCGAGTCAGACATGTTCCGCAGTCAATTCAATGTTGTGGAGCGTAAACGTCAAGTTGAGGAAGACCAGGACCAGCCGCGTAAGACACGCTTGGCGCCAAGGCTACCCGCCGGTGCCAAAATCGACAACATCCGCCTTTTACCCACTCACACAGCTGCATTGCATTACCAGGTTAGGGATACACGGGTCTTCCCGCCATTGCATGCGCGGAGGTCTTGTCGACGCGCAAGTATATCCTAAGTCTTAGCCAGCACTTATCTTGCTGCGCGATTTTGGCCAATAAGATCGTGTCCGAAAGTCAGCTTCGCGGTCGGAAGATCCCGATCAAGATGTGAAACCGGCTGTTGGATGCTCCTGGAGCGTTTGCATTGTGGCGAGCACTGCATTCCGGTATGTATTGTCGCGAGTACATTCATGCCTACTCCCCTTCTTGGATCCAGTGAGTCAGTCGCATATAGTGTACAGTGGAGTATTCGTGGCTCGAGTCTAGGCTCACCTACTGCTTGATTTTGATAACTTGACTAAGCCTCGATGGCTAATAGGAGTGATGTTGTTGGTTGAAAAGAGGTGGACTGTGGTTTCAACGACCATGATGTCGTTTCGTGGACGAGAGTCAAGAGGGAGCTCCACTTTGTTTACGTCGCCCTGGTGGTTTGGGGATGCGTACAGTCTCGTAGTACTATATAAGAGCATTCGCTCAATCTGTGGCGTCAAGATCATTCCTGTGTTCAAATCACCACAGTTTCTCGTATTTATCCCTTTATCCTCAAGAATAATCTCCCACGTATGTCATTTTCGATCGTTGCATCTTCACTCATACTCCTTACTTTTGCACTATGGTTCAACTCAGTTCATTCCTCTCCGCAGCGGCGGCTTCGGTATTCCTAGGCACTAACATTGTGCTTTCTCATCCTGGACATGATGTCAAGGCCGAGTATGCTCAGCGTCATGCTGCTCTAGAAGCCATGCCCTTGGAGAAGAAGAGCTTAGCTCGCTGTGCTGAGAAGCTTAAGGCTCGTGGTCATGAAGCCAAGCTCAAGGCCAGACGTGAGGGCATCGTTGCCAATCTGAGGGAGAAGAGGTCCATCGAACGTGAGCTACAATGAGATGTAATGGTAAAAAGATGAAGTACTAACATCACCACTTTAGGCCGAGGCTTCCTCCGCGCGCGTGACTTGGACACGGTGCTTGCCACCGATCACCACTCCAACCTCACGGGAGTCTCAATTGATTCGTCTGCCGATGATCTCTTCGGTACCCAGAAATCGTGTATTCTCTCCCCCGAGGTCACCCAAGGCCCCTACTACGTCAGCGGCGAGCTCATCCGCCAGGACATTACCGAAGGCGGCGATGGCGTGCCACTCACCGTTGATGTCCAGCTCTTAGATGTCAACACCTGCGAGCCTGTTCCCGATGTCCTTGTCGACTTCTGGCACTGCAATTCGACCGGTGTTTACAGCGGCGTTATAGCGTCCGGCAATGGCGACCAGTCAGACACCACCAACATCGACAAGACCTTCCTCCGCGGTATCCAACAAACCAACGAAGACGGAGTCCTCACCTTCGACACGCTCTTCCCGGGCCACTACACCGGCCGTGCAGTCCACATACACATCCTCTCCCACACCGGTGCCACCCTACAAGCCAACAACACCATCACCGGCGGCAACACCTCACACGTCGGCCAGATCTTCTTCGATCAAGACCTCATCTCCACCGTCGAAGCCCAGGAGCCCTACGCCAGCAACACCCAAGAACTCACCGAAAACAGCAAAGACGACATTCTCGCCGAGGAGGCAGGTGATATTGACCCTTTCATCGAGTACGTCCTTGTCGGTGACGATATCTCCGATGGCGTCTTTGGCTGGATCGCATTTGGCATTGATCCCAGCGCTAGCTACGATGTATCGCCGGCCGTCATGTATTATGCTGAGGGAGGTGTGGAGAATGAGAATTCGAACTTCGTGGGTCCGGGTGGTGCTGGGGGTCCGCCGAGTGGCGCTCCAGATGTGCCGGGTGCGCCAGGCACTACACCTGGTGCGGCTGCAACGCCCACGCCGACGATTGCGGGGGTTGTGAGTGCAAGGACTGGAGCTGCAGCAAAGAAGGGCCTCGCGCTTGGAGCGGCAATGGCGTTGCCATTCGTGCATCTCCTTGGCTGAGGGATGCCGCCAGTCAGAGGGGGACTAGGGTATAAGCTGATGCTTAAGGAGGACGATGTATATAGATATAGTCAAGAGTTGGTGTTCATGATATTAAGGAGGGTAAGCTATATAGATATGGTCTCAGAATGAGTGCGTAGTTTTCATATGGCGTTATTTCATTCGTTTTCTCGAGGCTCTGTGACATCAGTAAAGTATCTCTCTGCGGTGTGAGCCAGTGATGTACACCTAAAGCTATCTTGGGAACTGATGAACTCCTATTGTAGCATACATCGTATAAGTGTTACCTTTTGAGCGAAATATGAACGTTATTCTACCCAGTCATTTTCAGTCTCGGAGGGCGATTTGGCCTAAAAGGAGCCCCCTCCGTGCTAAGACCACTCTAACTTACTCTCCTTGCCTCACATACACACCCAAGCATAAGGGATTAAGTTTACTTATATTAAATTAATTCACTTATACTATATAAGATTACCCGATTAGAAAAAAAATAGGGGTAGTATTTAAGTCGTCTCGCTAAGTATCTTTAACGACTATATTGAGTTAATAACTAAGGATCTTTAGATGGGTAAAAACGCGTAATATTTTCTAGATATTAGGAATATCTAATATAAGCAGACGTATCTAGTAGATTTTAAAGAGTTTGCGGCTGAAATCCCGCCGTCGTCGTTCTTGAATCCGTAAACTGGGTCCATTTCCGAGGGTACAGCACATTTGTGGCGGTCGGACTCATTCGCCATCTGCTGTTTTCCTTTGATAACCCAAAGTTTTGTGCGATTCTTTTCTGGGATTTGCCAGTAATCTACTGGAAGCATGGCGACTCCTCCGAGTAGGTTACGTCGGCAAGCAACCTCAAACCTAGAATCTATCTATGTAATATATTTGACTGATATAATTATATTATAGAGTTAGGTATATTTAAGAAACTTACTATAAGAACCTGGTTAAAATCGAATAATATAGCTATATATAGAGCCTTACATTATGTTTAATACCACTCTGGTGTTTCTTAGCTGGCGCCAATTCATGTCATCCATCTGGACCGGAGGAGTAGCGTCTGGAATATCCGACCAAGCCCAGTCACTGTCAGCGTTTATTGGCCACTGAGGGTAAGTTTCCGAATCGTTTAGTCGTATCGCAGTTTCAAGCTCGGGATCGTGAGCATGCATTGGACTTTCAGTAGGCGTCTCCGAGGACTGTGTCTGATTGCCTTCTTCGTCTGTAATGACAATCTTAGGAACTAGTACGTCTTCCATCAGCGCATCTTCTGCGTCATGGAAGTCGTTCACGGATTCTGCATCTTCGCTATCTAAGGACCCGTATTGCGCGTAAAGTAATATCCGCCCTTTATATTCAATCTAACATAAGTAATCTAACTAATCGGATTAATAGTTTTAGTGATTTTCTATAAGGCGTAGATTGGCCTTGTATTCTATTTATTAGAATATTTAAGCAGATTGAGCTTACATGGATTCAGATTGTATGTGCCGAAGTCTGATCAGCATTATAGCCAACTCAACGAGTCACCAACAACTCGGAATTGATATTCTTACTGCTACACTGTCGTCTCAACTCAACTTCTGAAACCCCACTATGACACCATAGTATGGTCATGTATCTTCAGTGGGAAGTGGAGCAAACGATAGGGTGTTGTGACTTAGTTGGAGGAAGGCCTGCGGAGGACTTCCTGTCTACAATCTCTCTATCAATCTGTTATGCAGTCGGTGGTAGAGGTTATTAAAGTAGTCTCTCAGCCTCGCAGACCACTGCTGCTTTGATGTATCCAGATTGTCAAAGGCCTGTGACTCCAAACGAGAACTCAATTTTATCATCGCCCCGATTTGGTCACCACAGTTCTCTCTTCATTACCACGAGATCATCCTGTGACAAACAACTATTCCCCTGTGACCGAGACAGATCTGCAAAGAGTAAATGTCACCGTTCCGCGCAGAGTTCTGCTAATTAGCTACAGGAGGTCCAAGAGCCCAGGCTGCATGAGACTTTGTGAAAATCAGCCGGGCGACTTATATGTTTGGGCTTAACAATGATGTATATTGAATTACGTCAGGATTCTCGCAATGTCCTTAATTAAATGTGCGCTGAACATCTACTTTGAAAGGTTTGGGCCAAACAGCATGTGAGGTATAAGATCCTCTCGCCGCTTCTCCATTTTAGTACTTCATTGGTGCGCATTCAAGTTTTTACAGATGTTTAGAATATAGACCATCTCTAGGTTACACATAATCATAGCTTATATCAGAGGCAAACACCTTGCTCAGATATAATTGCTCAATTTGAAATAATATAAGATACTCTATATAACCTGGAACAGAATCGGGCGTGTAGTGTAGTGTAGTGGTATCGCGCATCCTTAGCATGGATGAGGTCCTGGGTTCAATTCCCAGCACGTCCATTTTTGTTCCTTCAACTTGTGCTTGCCTGAGGTGGCGACAATGCTCTATAAATTTTGTTGTTTTTGGCGCTTATTTGTGCGTGAGACGACTTATATGGGGCTGTGGGGCTATGGAAAGGTGCTGGTACTAGTGCTGCATGCGAGGGACCTTACCGGATTAGGTAGCATATTTGATGGTGAGGATAATCAATCATATAGCCCATAATGAAGATTCATTAATCATCGCATACAAGGGCTCACAGAAGGACTTATGGTGATGACAAAAGATGCGTATAAGGAAAGTAGAATAGGAACGTGAAAGGTAATTAAGGTATTATGGGGCTAAGCTCCAAAAGTCTAGCGGCCTAGGAAACCAAAGCGGTTACATGCTTGCTGCCAGAGGATAGCAGTAGAGGGAGATAGTAGAGCTTGATGAGGGGGGTTGGGAAGGTAGAATAGGAACGTGTAAGGTGAAAGAAAAGACCCACCGGTTGCCAGAACTGTGGACCAGAAATAGATTGAAACCGGGCAGCCTAATTATAGGAGAACAAACAGATGAGAGCACCCGACCGTCTTCACTGCCGGTCCGTCGTGGCTACTGTGCTCCGCGTCCGTCATAGGTACTGGATCCCCATCCGTCATGGCTATTGTACTGCCCGCCCGACTGCCATGGCTACTTTACCGCACAACCGTCATGCTCCTGCACTGGCTGGCCGTACGAATCACAAGATCAGGCCGCTCCGACACAGATCACCACCCTCATGCCAAAGTGGACCACCCCCTGAGGCATCCGGATTCATGTCAGGACTCGGCGTCCCCAGCAGACGACGGCAATACTCACGCTACCCCAAGGCTGAAAGAAGAAGTACGACAGAGAGGTGTACGATATAAGAAGGGAGTAGAAAGAACATTCTATATAGCGACGGTAGAGAAATGAGTCTTCACCACACAGGTTTCTCTCGCATATAAGATAAGTGCCTAGACCGGAAGGGGCACATTTTTATCGGGCGGAATGAGAAAAAGAAAACCCTCAGACACGGTGTATGGACGAAGAGAATATATCTAGGTCCTTGACGTAACCTCGATGGTCCTGGCTCTTGAGTGACTAGTGTTGAAATAGCATCATGAACATAGGGTAAAGAGAAGACTTAAAAGGAAACAGCTGTTCGACCCGGGAGGAAATTTGGAATATGGCTTGCCATTACTTCTCTGTTGGGTATCTTAGAAAGACACACTCTTTCATCTATAAGCGGTCGCTCGTCACCGATCAGCGAAGATTGCGAATGACGAAATTAGCTCCATTCGCTTGAACACTTGGGCTCTCAGGATACAAGTCATATTCCGAATTTAAAGATATCTTTCAAGGGCAACTGTCTGCTTGTCAGCAGCTTCGTTGAGTTCAAAGCCTGCAGATGCAGACCCAGGAAATTCGATCTTTCCAAGTTCGTGTTGTCACAAACATTACCATCGGAATAAGAGATATCCAGAAACTTTCCGCTGTCATATCACCACGCCTGCGGTACCCTGAAACCCACTTTCGTGAGCACTGACACACTAGCTGGGTTCACGGTGACTTTTCCTCCGTCTTGATTGATGTTTGAGGCTTGCCCAGGGATGTGGTATGAGTTGCCCAGCGCCACGACTGCAGACAGTGTTCTGCCCTCCTGACTGTCAGGAGAGGATTCCTGGAGAGCCCGATTTGCGACAGTGGCGCCTAGGGAGAAGCCGAAGGTTGTTATGCGTAGATTTGACCTGGGAAATTGTGGATGCTGCGCTGAATCACGCTTGCGATGTCTTCAACACCTATGAAGGTGCTCTCTTGGGAGATGTCGTATGTTGCCGGATAGTCTGTCTCGTGAACAGTGTCCCCTAGATTGGCGGGACAAAGCCTGGCGAGCATAGGCGCCGTGGCGAAAGATGTGCTAGGTCTCTCCCGTGCCGCGGCTGTTGTTTGAGGTCAGGATTGTAGGATGGATCTCGAGGTGAGATTGTGGACTGTGCGGTGATTCGCGTAATGGGCACCATAAGAATGCGGGCGGAGATTAGGTGCCTCGCGTCACAGAAGGAACCATAGGAAATATAAGAGATAAGTTATGAGATCAGAAATATCACTCAATATATGAATATAAGAACTATACATGTCCCTCATGCCACATTAGACAGACCGTAAATGATGCATGTACTACATGTACGTGTAGACATATCGCTTGAGCTTTGACTAGTCATAGGGCCACCCAAGAGCACTGTGATTTCTCGATGTATTTCAGTATACAGAGTGGCAAGTACCCGGGGAAGTGATATGCTATGTTCGACGTGGATTAGGTAACAATTCTTGTCTCTGGGAACGTGAACAAGAGCATCGCGCGAACCTCGCCGGTCAAAATGCGCAGGTGTCTAGTACAATTTCAGCATAAGCAGCCCATGGCTGAAGAGGTAGTAGATCTAGCAGAACAAGAGTGTCCGCTACTGCAATGGAGATCCGAGTCTAAACCAGGATGTTAGCTACGCAACGGCGGGCGAGAAGCATCTAGTAGACAGCGACGAGTGCTAAGGGCCCTAGACAGCGTTCTGCGTAGCAAAGCATATGCTAAAGGTGTCGTGTTCTGCCGGGGGCGTGGCTGGGGTTCGGGTTGGATAGGCGCCGCACGAGTGAGGTCGAGATAAGAGCGAGGACTAGGCCTCTGACTGGGTAAGTATCGAAAGTCTCATGTCGTATACTATGATGGCTGCTTGCGATCGTTATGCAAGTAACGTCGGGTTGGTGATAGCCACTAGAGACAGCGTTCATTATCGAGCTACTAATGATGGTATATTTGTCTTTCTGCTGTCAGAGTGTGAGTCCGGTCCGGGAGCGTGTTGATGGCACGTGCCGTCTTTTGATTCCTGCGGACATGGTCTTGAACTGAAAAGACTCCAAGGCATTCGGGAACGACCAATCTGATGGAGGGAGGCGCGCAGGTCGCCCGGAAGTCTACCGTCCAGAGACACATAACATGTGTACTGGAGAAGACGTGGAATCCGAATAGCACACGGAGAACGCACGTGATACACCCATGTGCCTTGAGGGAATTGAAGCTGGGACAACGCCAGTAAGAGAGGCAATCTGACCCGAGCATTGACTTCCCATGGCCTTTCAACCGAGACGCCGCGGGTTGACGTCACATCGATCGTGAAAGATGCTTAGTGTCCGAGAAGATCACGCAAGGTACTGTGTAAGCCGAAAGCCACACCATGGGCTCTCGAATCTCATTGTTGCGAAGATGAGCACCTCAATCAACATCGTCCATTACGATTGACAATGCTAATCGGCCTCGTGACACAGTATGTTCGAGCGCGCTGAGTTTGGCCATGGCACTGATCAGACTGGGATCTTGGCTTTCTACTCTTACTTTCTCTTTCACGCAAACCTTCTGATGCCTGTACTCGAATGTCCGATGTACCTCATCATGTAGAGGTACACGGCTAGAGCCCAGGGCAGCAGCCAGTGTGCCTCGGAGACTGAATCCAGACTGTGGCTCCTCCGGAGCAGGTTCCAGAGTTCGTATTTCAACAAGGATCGCAGCATCAGAGACGTACAAATGAAAGGCAACGTTTGCTGGCAGAGGCGGTGTAAAGATATTCGGTAAGACACTGGTCTCATTCCACTCAGGGATAACGTCTGGGGAGCCTTTCAGATTGTGACGAGCTTCCTGGAGATTGTCATGCAGTAGCCGCAGCTGGCCGGAGATGAAGTTGGCATTCATGGCGTCGCCGGTCCAAGTGCTCACATCTATTATGTCTAGACAAGTGTTTATGAGCGTGCGAGCGCTGACAAGCTGAGGGACAGTAAGAGTAGGAGAAGATGGTAGAGTCGAAATGGTGAGATCGTATGTCGCGGAGCCACGCGGTGGAGGGAGCGACGGTACACGAAGTTTGACATCCTGAGCCGTTAGATGATTTCATTCTCGAGAGGTAGAGGAGTGAACGTACGCCTTTAACGATTCGTGTCCCCTCCCGTGTGATGAAGCCTTTCAGGGTTTCTGACTTTACAGTTGACAGCACCAGCGTTGCTCCAAATTCGCTAGGCGCCAGTAGGGCCGCACACTCTTCTAGGCCAGCTTTGAGGGCCTGTAGAGTCTCTTGTAACTCCCCAAGAAGCCATTCTAGTTCTCTTGTCTATGGGACACAGTTAGCGAATGCAGCATTGCAGGACTCCCGTAGACAAACCTGCGAGGCAGCTTCTTCTTGTAGCAATTGGTCTGGAGGTATTGGAGGCCAGACAGCGGTGGACATGATGGTCGAGATTCGCAAGCGGCTGGAGAGAAGTAGTACTGCTATTACCGTTGCGCATGGATGTGATCCAGTGAGGCGTGATGTAGTAGCGTTAATCCATAGCAGCCTGAGGTAATAAGCAGTATTAGTGATGATGCACAACTCTGCATAACTAGCTCCCTCTCTGCATAAACCTCCTTGTGATCAGCGTGCACGGACCAGAGCATCTCCTCGGGCCGGGGTAATTAGCTGATTAGCTGGATCGGGCGCTACCTAAGTTGGAAGGCATGCACATGTTTACTCCTCAGGCATCTTCGCACCTCAGGCAGCAAACTCATGGACGTTCGATCCGATCGCCAGGCAGACACTCTGCTTTACTCTGACATGAGGTCAAGTCTGCACGATCTGCCAACTTCGCGCTCGTGTTAATAGTCTTCGGTCTAGACCAACTTTGAGCTTTTGCTGCTCTGTGCAGTTGTCAGTTGAGTTGATGGTGACGAAAAGCTTGAGCTAGCGTGGGTTTGGCGTGTCGTCAGGTCGTCAGTGATCGGAATACGTCATGCACAATTGGCACAAGCTGCCTGCGTATTAAAAGCTTGGTTGGAGCCGTGCGCCAACGAGCAGTCCAGCGCATTTCCCCAACCTCGCCCTTCAATCTCTTTCTCATCCATCCACGACCTCACTCTATCCCTGTCGCGCCTTTCGGTCCGATAATTGTCTCCAAATCACCTCCAACCTCCTCGGATCCATCTCTGACGCGATCTCTGGTAATAGTCACGTACAATGGCTGCAGCGCGTAAGTCGCACGGGATGTCCCATACATATGCTCGGGCTCATCATTGACGCTGTGCCTCGCAGGACCAATCGTGGGACTTGTTTCCCTTATTATTCTCGCTGGTGGCATCCTGCTACAATTCTTCATCATCCTCTCCGGCTCCATCAACAGCAGCCCTGAGAACCTCGTGTATTTCCTCCAGGCAACGACAAACGGCATTAGCAACGCGCGCAACCCAACGAGATGGACATACTTCGCTCTTTGCGGTGTGGATGGCAACAATCACAATACTGATTGCGGTTCCCCAGTGCCCGCTCTTCCATTCGACCCGAAGCGTAATTTTGGCACTACCGACGGCATACCAGAATCGCTCATGAGGTACGTCAAGACTCGTTGAAATCAGCGCCATCCTAACAATCTCGCAGCGGAAACCGATACTACCTGCTGTCGCGCTTCTCATGGGTCTTTTTCCTGGTCGCGCTGATCTTCAGCATCCTGACTCTACTCACTGCGCTTCTCGCCCTGTGCAGCCGTCTCGGCGCATTCCTCACCTCTGGTCTCGCCACTCTTGCCTTCGTCTTCCAGGCTCTTGCTGCGGCTCTCATGACGTACGTTGATCTTTCGAGTCTTACTACCTTTGCACTTATTGACATGTTCCAGCTCCTGGGTCATAATGGGCCGCAATGCGTTCAGATCGAGCGGCCAAGACGCTAGCATCGGTCGTTACGCCATGGGGTTTGCCTGGGCCTCCGTTGCTTGCTTCCTCATCAACATGGTTCTTGGCTGTATCGGCGGCGTTACTGGAGGCAAGAGCGACAGTACGTCTTACAAAGCGCCCAGGAAAGGGTTCTTTGGTCGCAAGCAAAGCACCAGATCTCGAGGTAGTTTCCGCGACAACCGCATCAAAGACGACTACTCATAAACATATTCAGACATCTAACCGCCGACACGAGAACATGTGAGAATCAGCTCCGCGACTGTTCCGGACTGCTGGGCCATGGAGAGAATTGAATAATATACCCCTTCAGCAGAGCTTCGTCTGTATCGTTCGATGGAAGACATCCCCCTAACACATCTTTATTGATAAAGATTTGAACCGCGTACACGCAAATGCTAATCTAACAGCACCAGCAATTGAGGATTAAAGCGATTGAAATCATCATTAATGTCTTTTACCATTCTTACTGGGGAGAAGCCCGATCGCTGAACAAAATGTTGAATGTAATAATGAACTAAATAATGTCTCGAATAAAACTATAATAACACAAACACATCATGAAGGCTTTGTCCGTAACATATCGATCAGCTCCTCTCTGTAGGCCGACTCAACTCGTGATATATTACTATGAAATTGCAAGATTCCCTTTACGTAGACGTTTTGATGAGGCGACGCCCAATCTCAGACGAGACGTCTGTCGCGGGCCCGAGCGTTCCCCACCACTCACTGACAGGAACTGCTACTACGTAATGCTCACAGCTCTCCACATGCCAGTGGCTCCAACGTTTATCTTCCAACACAGCGTTCGGTCCTACATAACTTCCAACTCGTGTCCATTCACGCAGCATTACTTCGCGCGAGCATGGCGGCCCCGATACTCAACCCAACAAATGGTTCATCTCCCACAATGGCGTCGTCGCTCCCGCAAGAAGTTACAGCCTGTCTTCAGAATGCACGTTTCGTAAGTGCATACTCTCTTACCAAAAATGGTGCCTTGCTTGCGAATGTGATGTATGTTGACAGGTATTCAGCTTCATCTCGCAACATCTGCCGACAATATACCTCACGTATCCCTCATGAACTATACCTACCTTCCTGCAAATTCCTCGCCCTTCAATAGGTCACCGGCCATAATCATGACCACACAACCTTCTAGCACAAAGACGTCGAATCTCGCCTCAAACCCACGAGTGTCTCTGCTTGTCCACGATTGGGTCTCACATCGACCCCCAACCCTTCCCGAATCCACTGCGTCAGGTGGCTCAGCACTTACTGCACTTCTACAAAACTTAAACACCGCCTCCCTGAGTCGAATAAGTGCGACGATAAACGGCACTGCTGAGTTACTTGAAGGAGGTAGCGAGAAGGAAGCATGGTTCCGCAAAAAGCATATCGAAAACAACACATTTGGACCAAGCTCCGAAAGCCAAGCACAGGCCGCGCTAGGCTTATTCTCGAGCAGCCCGTCGGATGTGAGTGGATCATTAGGTGATGATTCTGGAGATGGTGATGGAGGGAAGAAACACTATGTTGAAGGAAGTGAGACGAGAGTCGTGCTAGTCACTATCAAGGATGGCCGGGTGAGCGATTGGAAAGGAAGTGTACAAGACTGGAAAGTAGAGGAACCACTCATGAATGGTACGTGAGAGAACGTGTCTATTAATGTGCGGCTGCTATGGCAGTCAGCACCAAAACACGAGATGCCTTAACAGGACAAGAGTATTACCGTAAAATCGCCGAATCACTCTTCGAATCCAACAAATGCCAGCATCTACTCAGGCTTCATCGCTTGCGTTGTCATACTGCGTAGGACAGAGACACAGTCAATAGCATATGTTGCTGCATGACCACTTCTATTTATTGCGCCCAATGAGTGACGCTCTGCTCTATAACACAGTTCGATCGGGCGGTTTGTGCATGGGAGTAATGTATTATATCACCAAAGACTCTTTGTTCTGAATCTGCTATCAATGTAAAGCTCTCCCCATTGCGCACATTCCTTGCTATGGTACTTTGGACTAGGATAAGTTACCGGGGTGATCCCTTCATCTGCTCACTCGAGCAAGCGACTATTACCCAGCAGCAGAAGTCGAAATTACTTACGATCAGGCCACAGTCTCGCATGCGCTGATTTTTAGAGTAAAAATGACTGGAGGGGGCGCTGATTGAAAAGCGAAAGCGATGTTTTCCAATTGGAATTATGGACTGACGACACACTTCTACTGGATCCGCAATCCGGAACTCTTCTGTGAGAAGAATCTTTCGAGGGGTCGCTTAGACTGGCTAATATGCATATCTCCCCTTGAAGATGCACTATAAGGGTGGATAATTACTTTCCCACCTGCATGTCCATAGTGCTGAGTCGAGGGGTGCCTGTCCTTGTGGAATCAGCATAAATGCGACCTAACCTCGCAGAACCTAATATGTACAGTCATCAGACATTCTTCTACTGACAACATCATTTACAGCCATATGATGTTCATAAATTTGTTTCTTCTTCTTTGGACGGCGTTTGTGAGTGCCAGCTCTTTGGCATACCAACAAACGCCAGGCGCTCTACAACAGGTGACCGACTTTGGCTACAATCCCACAAACATCGGATTCTACATATATGTGCCGAATGCCTTAGTGAGCAATCCCGCTATCGTGGTTGCTGTACACTACTGCACTGGATCAGGTCAGTCTATCCCAGAGCGTGCGTGTAACGAACTAATGTTTAGTAGCCCAAGCATACTATGATAACTCCCCTTATAAGACTCTCGCAGAGCAGTATGGATTCATCGTCATCTACCCAGAATCACCCTGGAGTGGCGCATGCTGGGATGTGAGCAGCAAAGCAACTCTGACACACAACGGCGGCGGCGATTCAAATGCCATCGTCAATATGGTCTCGTGGACAGTGAGCAAGTACAGAGCCGACACTTCCAGAGTCTTTGTGACTGGCCTTAGCTCTGGTGCGATGATGACAGTCAGCGCTCCCCTACCTACTCCCAGTCTTTGTATTCTTTCTAACGCATCCCCCCCAGAACGTCCTATCAGCCACATACCCAGACGTCTTCAAAGCCGCCACTCTCTACGCCGGCGTCCCTGCTGGCTGCTTCGTCTCAGACACAAACCAGCAAGCAGCCTGGAATACGTCCTGTGCAGAGGGTCAAGTCGTCCACACACCCGCCGTCTGGGCCGACATCGTAAGGGATATGTATCCCGGCTACAGTGGGCCCTACCCTCGGATCCAGATCTACCATGGCGGCGCAGACACGGGTCTGTATCCGCAAAACTACTACGAGACGTGCAAGCAATGGTCAGGGGTGTGGGGATACGACTACTCGAAGCCGCAGAGTACGCAGGTGGATAGCCCTGCGAGTGGCTGGACGAGGACTGTGTTTGGACCAGGCGTGCAAGGGATATTCAATCCGGAGGTGAATCACAGTATCAGTATCTTTGGGGATGAGGATATGAAGTGGTTTGGGTTTACCGGGGTGAGTCTGTGGTGAGAGTAGTCTTTTCGCACACGAAAGCTGAGGCGATGATAGTCTATGCCATATCCCCCTCCGAGCACAGGTGCCCCAATTGCGATATGGGGGCAGTGTGGGGGCATCATGTGGACTGGGTCGACGAAGTGTGCTGATGGGCTTGGGTGTGTCAAGCTGAATGACTATTACTCACAGTGCCAGCGAGAGCGCTTGGGCAACAACGGGATGTCTCCTGAGTCCTGATACGCGACCTATTCAGCGGTGGAATCTTCAATAATTCCCTCAAAGTCAACCGCTTCTAGGAGGCGCACTATTGGAGATTTCACTGAGAAGTAGGAGTGAAGATACTGGACGGAAGAAATCCCGCCCAGCTGTGATAGTGGATTAATATATATCTGGGCACGGCGGGCCGCCGGGATCTGGGATGAGCAGTCGGATGCCACGCCTTAGCAGGGTTCTCCGCGATGTCAAGTATATCCTTCCAATCATAACGCGCTTCTTGGTTTCAATCTTTATGCTTATGTTTAGTCAAACTTTATTACGTCGGGTCTTGCGGCTCTTGTATACCCGTAATCGCTCTGTGTTATAATTCCTGCTAATGAGCCATCATCTAGTTCGTCAAACACTCCAGCAATATCGCTCCTTTATCGGCATCAAAGTAGTTATCCCATAGACTTCAGATGATGCTTCTAACAATATTTCTCCTGCTTTTCATATTGGCATGGCGTTCGCAAGATCCTGCATGGAGCACTCATCTTGTGACGAAGCGCAAGGTGGCAACTTGAAGTAGTCGCTCTTATAACAAGCTATCTCGTCCATTAAACTATAGTTATGAAGGTCAAAGGTATACCCATGTCTCGGTGTCATCGCCAACTTTGAGAAGATGATAACTTTAAACTTACCGATACTCCTCAGCGCTATCAGCGGGTGTTTACTGCAGCTTGTACAGGGACAGGCTGCCGGCTATGCACAATGTAAATGTCTACTATAAATACCAGCTCCATGAACTCACTTAGAAACTAGGTGGTGGACCAGAATACACCGGGCCTACTACTTGTGTGGCTGGATATAGTTGCAAGGTTCAGAACCCCGTAAGTCATACAATCGTCTGAGGCTTGAATAGCTGACTGAACTCGTATAGTTCTACTCGCAATGTGTACCATCAAGTGAGATTGTGTCGTCTGTGAAGTCGTAAGTGCTCTCCCCTATGTTTATAGAGCTAAGAACTTACAACTAAATACAGGTCTGCAACGCTGGTCACATCAGCCAGGTCGAGCAGTGTTTCCTCAAAACCTGTATCAGCCGCTCCCACAACAAGCCCTTCGGGTACCTCTGGTGTCAAATGCACCGGGACATTCAGTCCAATTTCAGCATCAAGCTTCGTCGCCGCTCTCAACCCAGGATGGAACCTCGGAAACACTCTAGACGCGATACCAGACGAGACAAGCTGGGGTAACCCAGCAGTAGTAGCTGCGACATTCGACGACATTAAAGCCCAAGGCTTCAAGAGCGTTCGTCTACCAGGTAGGTAGAACTCATTCCATGCCACGCAAACCGACTCCACACTGACAAATCGCAGTAACGTGGGCCTACCACTTCGCCGGCGCCGTAAACACCGGCACATCCCCCGACTGGACCATCCAACCCACCTGGCTCCAACGCGTCTCGGACGTCATCGACATGATCACTGCGCGCGGCCTCTACGTGATCGTCAACGTGCACCACGACTCATGGATCTGGGCCGACGTCACACAGGAAAACGCCAACTACACCATGATCGAGGAGAAGTTCTACCGGATCTGGTACCAGGCAGCCCAGAAGCTGGCCTGTAAGTCTTCACTTGTCGCGTTCGAGCCGATCAATGAACCACCTGTCAATACTGCGGCAGACGGGGCGCGGATAAATACGTTCAACGAGCTGTTCTTGAGGGCGATTAACGCGGTTGGTGGGTTCAATGCTCAGCGTGTGGTTACGCTGGTTGGTGGTGCGGAAGATTCGGTGAAGACGAGCCAGTGGTTCGTGAGGCCGAATGCTTCCTATACCAACCCCTGGGCTATACAATACCACTACTACTCTCCATGTAAGCCCCTGACCACGCCTCATCCCTCCCACCACCTCCCCCTCCCCAACTCCGTCCTTCCAGCCAACACTAACGCCCCTCCAAGACGACTACGTCTTCTCCGCCTGGGGCAAAACAACCTGGGGCTCCGCCGCCGACAAAGCCGCCCTCGAGACCGACATCGCCCTCATCCGCTCCAACTTCACCGACGTGCCCCTCCTCATCGGCGAATGGGCAATCTCGCCCGTGCAGACCGAGCCCGCCGCGCGCTGGCGCTACTGGGATTTCCTGATCCGCACCGCGGCAAAGTACAACACTGCGACCATATACTGGGACAACGGCAACGACAATTACAACCGCAACACTCGGGTCTGGCGGGACAAAACGGCGGCCGATATCCTGATTAGTGCAGCGAAGGGGGCGAGTAATAGTTTGCCGGATGGGACGACGGATGCGTCTGCGTCTGAGCAGTCGAGTAGTGCGTATGTGTGGCTCAGGAAGGGCGAGGCTGCTGCGGCGCAGAGCGTGCCGTTCTTGCTTAATGGGAATACGTTCAAGAGTGTGTCTGACGGTGCGGCTGTGCTCAAGCTGGGCTCAGATTACACGGTCTCTGGCTCGAATATCACGTTCAGCGCGGCGTATCTAGCCCCTTTTGCCACGGACACAGCAGGTATCAAGGCAAACCTCACAATTACCTTCTCTGCGGGTGCTCCATTGGCCCTCCAAATCGTGTCCTGGGCCCCGCCGACCCTGTCTTCCTCGAGTTCGAAAGCAATAGCCGGATCCGATCTCGTTATACATGTCACTTACAACGGCATCCACAAGCCCGCGACCGTGCGTGCGCTAAAGGCGGACGGTACGTATCTCGTCGACGACTGGACGGTGTATCTGCCTGTGCTGCAGCAAGCTAGGACGACGTTCGGGAGTCAGTGGCGCTGGGACTGGAATCAGGAGAGCGTGACGATCACTAGCAGCGCGGTCGACGCGGTGATTGCGGGTGGGCAGAGTGTGCAATTCATGATCGAGGCATGGCCGCGGGTCAGTGGGAATAACGTGAACTACACGCTGACGGTATAGGACTTTATGCAACAAGCTCTATATACATACACGTCTTATATACTGTATTGAACCTCACACTACAACCCCCAATCACCCCAAGTCTACCATCCCCCCAAAAGCCCCTTTACCCCCCTCGTCCCTCCAGAATCAAACTCGCAATCCTCTCCGCAACAGCATACACCGTCGCACTCAAATGCCCACTAACCTGCCCCATCACACTCGCATCCACAACCCTCACCCCACGCACCCCATACACCCTCCCCTCCCCATCCACCACCCCGCCCCGCTCAAGCGGCAGCATAGCACACGTCCCAACCGGATGATTATTACTCCCATACGACGCCTTGATCCACCCCGCCCACACCGCATCACTCGCATCCGCCGGCACAGCATCCAGCCCGGGCACCAATTCTGCACCTACATACCCGCTCAGCGGCGGCGTGGCATATGCGGCACGCACGGCCTTTGCAAGCGCCACGGCCATGGCGACGTCGTACTCGAACATCCACATATTAGGCGTGATGGCAGGCGCATCCAGCGGGTCATTACTAGCAACATGTACGCTGCCGCGAGCGAAAGGCAGCAGCGGCCAGAAAGCAAGGATGACTTGGGGGCCGAAGGGGGCCCAGAGGAGTTCTGCGGCGGGGGTGCTGGAGTTGAAGAGCAGGGCAGCTTGGACGCGGAGGAGGGAGTCCTGGGCTGCGGGGCTGGTGGCGTACAGGCTGGTGCGTGCGATGTGTGCGGCCATGTCGGGGATGTGAGCAGTGAGGGTTGCTTCGAAGGCGTGGGTGGCGGAGCGCAGGATGTCTGGGGCGGTGGCCATGGTGGCGAAGGTTGGGTATCCGGTCCAGGGGACTTTGCTTTCGTAGACGAAGGCGTTGTTGGGTTGGTCTTGCATGTGCATGCCGACGCCGGGTAAGGCGTGGACGAGCGGGATGGAGTGCGCGGCGAGGACGGACGGGTGGCCTATGCCGGAGTGTTCGAGGAGAAGTGGACTGCGGAGGGAGCCGAGGGAGATGATGAGTTCGGAGAGGGGGCTGGGGCTGAGGTGTATGGATGAGGTAGCGTTTGAGGGAGTGAGGATTTCCACGCCGATGGCGCGCGGATGAGTTGTGTTGTTACCAGTAGATGATGGAGATGGGCCCCAGAGGATCCGTAGTGCTTGCGTACGAGTGAAGACGTGTAGATTCTCCCTCGTCTCCGCCTTACCCCAGTAATACGCCCTAGCAGCATCGGATCGTATATCAGTCTCCGCGTTCAGCGTCTGCGGCCATGTGCTGAACCCCCTGACCGTCCCGTCGTTCGGATCCTCATTGAACGGCCACCCTAGCGCCTCATTCGTCGCGCGTAGAATCCCACTTACATTCTGTCCCATAAGATACGAGCTCCAGCCCACACCTACGTTGCCATCCTTCCCATGCACAGCTTCGACGTACGTCGCACCTTTAGCCTCACGCACGGCGTCGGGGCGTGTAAATGTTTCTGATTTCTTATAGAACGGGAGCAGCGATGACCATGTCCAGCCGGTGTTTCCGACCGTCTCCCAGGCGTCGATTTGAACAGATTCGGCACGAATATATGTCATGCCTACACTCGTCAGAAGCGAAATCACTCTTCCAAGTTCCCTCCTGAACAACAACACACACAACCCCCATGATAACCCGTTCCCAATCTCCACCAAAGTGATCTCTTCGCCTAGAAAAGGGAAATTCAAAACACACCATTCAGAACACTCGTACCACCAAGCGCCCTTCCAGCGCTGTAATTCAGCACACGTCCGTCTTCGTCCGGTAGTGCTGCATAGAGCCAGTCCAGCTCCGTGTTCTGCGCAAGCCCGAACGCACTCACATTCTTCACGCGCGCGTCGTCGTAGACTGAACCGCCTGCTTCGATGACAGCGACGCGTATACTGCAGTCTGCAGATAAACGATTTGCGAGTGCAAGGCCAGCAGTGCCGCCTCCGAGGATTATGTAGTCATATGTTTCGTTCATACAGGCACATATTGAGGCTATTGAGAGGGTGGCAAGTACATGGAGGAGACGCATCATAGCCGGGTGAGATGGAGGAGAAAGAGATGTGGATTTGAAGATGCGAGAGGCAAGCCGGTGTTCATATAGACTATTTACTAGCTGATTTGAACCTTATAACTAAGGCAACGGGAGCGGGACGGGACCTGTTTCTGGAATAGATGAGCCGGTATTTGCCACGTGAGCGAGAGGGGAAGCGGGATAAGCGGGATATGACGGGGATGCAAATGCGGTTGGAATCCTTCGCGGACGCATCAGAAACCATATTTCTGGGGGCCGAAGAGGTCTAGCTATTCGTATATTTTTGGCCTCTGATCACCTAGCCTAAGACAACTTCGAGATACCAAGCGGTAAAATGCAACTGCAGCAAAAGGGTATGTTGAACAAGCTAAGGGCGATATTGTACAGCTCCATGCTGCAACAAATGGCTATGATTGTCCAACTTGGAATGCGGGTAATGTTTTGCTCAGACTTAATTGCCATGTTCCATATATCGCTGGGGACACACTTAATCTTCTTGCTGGTATGAGATCTTTCTCATCTCTCCAAGACGGGTTCGTGCCTGCGCAAGCGAATTTTCCAGCTGCAGAATCTCAACCTGGAACCTTTGTTAGCAGATGGACTGAAGATAATGATTAGATCTCTATGGTCATGCAACATACCTGCTGTTCCATCTCCTGTACTTTAAACTCATGTCCACTGAGCTTGCTGTAATCAACAACCTCGTTGTCATCACGGTTTCTTTGTGCAATAATCTCCTGGACCTGCCGTACAAGGGACCTGCAGGCACTCGTCACCGCTTTACTGGCTGTTTCCAATCTGTCCTGACTCTTGCTCATGAAGGAGGCCTTGACTCTGCTGGCTGCGACGAGCTGTGCCGTGCTGGCTGCGACGTCGTTACTAGCAACGATGAGCTGCTCGGGCGAATTGCGTCCACTGATGACGCCGTCGGCAGTCTCAATAAGCAGATTCGTCGACGATGCTACAGCCTTAGCTGCGCTGATCAACCCCTCTGTCCACCGGTTGTGTTTCTTGTAGAAAGCAGTTCGCGATGCAGCGCCACGACCTTCTCGTACAATTTCTTGCTGCGATGCCGTCGCCGCCTTGATGAGCTGGGCGATTGCATTTGTGACAGCAATGGCGGCGGCAAGAATTGAGTCATGGATCTTGAGCTCGTAGGTGGAGTACGAGTCACGAGGCTTGTTCATGAGCTTTGTAAGTCGCTCCGTTGCAGCGTCAATGGCATTGGCAGCATTGGTGAGTTCACGGTCGACCAGGTCACCAAGATCTCCCTGAGCGTTAGTAATCTTGCTCTTGGGGGCAAATGCGTCGGCAAGCTTGGAGAGCTTTTGCAGATTTACTTGGACATCATTGTTGTTATTGATGACAACGTCTGTCTTTTGCAGTGGCTCCAGTCCCTCCAGGCGGAAGGACTGTAAGTTGCGGAAGAACTGTAGCGTAGAAGATGCAGCCTGTCTTGCAGCATTGATAAGTTGGTCTCCTTTCTTGTCATCCGAGGCAAAACGCGTAAGCCCCTTGGTATTGCTTAGAACATCGGCGATAGAGCCCGAAAAAGCGTTAACTGTGCGAATGATCTCAGCATGTCCGCTAGTAGCTCCATCGGCGATGAAGTTGTTGAAGGCCGTGGAAAACTCCATAGCGTTCTGTGACGCCTTTTCGATCTGCGATAAGACAAATGCGCCCGACGCGTTCTGGTTTCCAGCTTGCATCGAAGAGTCAAGCTCGTACAAAGCTTCGTCCACACGCTGCACTCCACTTTGTAGTACCGAGTCGATGATATCATTGATGCGTTTGATGTTGTCAAGAATGAGAGAGTCGATCTGTCCGTCCATGGCTCTGTCCGTGTCACCCTGGCCTAACTTCAATTCGTTAAGCTCAAGAAGAGTTTGATCCATGCCAGCCTTGAAAATTTCCAGTTCCTCTTCCTTTTCACGAAGCTGGCGCTCCAGATCCGAGTCTCCTTCTCGATACTTCATGTGGAAATCTTCTAGCTGCCTGGTTTTGTTGCGGAGAGCTTCTTCAAGGTCGGCTATCTCCCGATTATGTCTCGAGAGCATTGCCGAAAGCTCTGAGCCTTTTCCTCGTTCCGCGTTTTCGGCCCTCTCCATCGCGAATCGAAGCTCTCGCTTGAGCTTCTCCAGCTCTTCTTTGTGCCCACCCTGGGAACGATCTTTGTCCAAGTATGCTTTGTCGCGTTCTCTAATCATATCTGCTAGCTCCAAGTTCTTCGTCTTCAGCTCACGTGAGAGCTTTTCACGTGCATCAATTGCTTCCTGTGCTGAAGCCGCTTTTACTTGAACTTGCTTGAACTTCTGCAACAATTGCAAATGCTCGTGTCGAAGCTGCGAGTAAAGCTTGGCAAGAGCTTCATATTTAGTCCTCCAAGTGTTTAACTGCTCTTGAAGGGCACGGATTTGGTCATCTTTGGACTGCGATTGCTGTTGGAAATTTGCGTTGAGCTGATTCAGCTCCCCCTCCAGTGCTTTCATTCGCTGGTCGTATTGCGCAAGCATTAACTGATCCTGTTCGTATTGCTGCCTTGCACGAAGATTCTCCTGCTCCAACTCCGCAAGGCGACCTTGCGTCTGCTGTGCGTACTGATCACGAAGTAGCTGATCGTGAGCAAGACGCGCCTGTTCTTGCTGTAATCGTTGCTGCTCTTCAAAGTCTCGCTGGGCTTGGAGTGACTGCTGTTGCTGCAACCGTTGGGCCTCCTCCCACTGAGCCTGTAGCCGTCGCTGCTCGGCCTCATATTCATCTTGCTGACGCTTCTGCTCGTTTTTCCAGAACTCGTTGATAGGCTCTGGATCGGGTGCATTGGATTTTGGAGGTGATTTAGGGGCTGCGACTTCCCGTGCAGGACGTGTGGGTAGCGCTGGAGCAGATTCATCTTCTGACAGTAGATTTGGAGGATCCTGTGGCAGCTTCGGGACTGTAATAAGGCTTGTGAGATACCTCAGATTAGAGCATTCGTAGTAGAATTTGACCAAGCGGTAGTGCTGCGCGTCGTAACGTCCTCTCAGGGGAGATAGAGCTTCATCGTCTCCCAAGGCTATTTGATTTAGCTTCCAGTCCTTGATAAATAGTATGAATACATACTTGTATGCATGGCGCGAAGCATGCTTGTGATAAATTTGTATATACCATAGCTCTCTTGCACTAGCGGCACTAGTGCGGAGATACGGCACTCATTGTTCTGTCCGCTACGGAAGTGCGAGAAAATCAGTTTCTGGAAAGAGTCGATTTGGTCCTGCAGCGTCATAAGGTCTGAAATGGTTTCATAGCTTTGAAGATATGTATTAGCATTCTCCACTCGCGATGGAGTATGTACTTACCCCTCGTTCGGGTCATTGATCGATTTGAGACTAATGTATTCTTCATACTCGAATGTTCCTATTCAAGTTCAGTATAAGCTCTTCATTCACATATATGGGCCGTACCATTGAATTCCGGGTGCTGTCGATGGAAAGCGAGTTTAGCGAGGAGGAAATATACATATTCCTGAATCAATGGCATATACCCTATGATTATGAGCAGTCTGCCAGTATATATTTCGGAGATGATAGTACCTCTTAGGCCGTCCCCGCCTCCTGCACCTCGAGACAAACTTTCTATCCAATTGACATTGGCTTGCGCCTCTTTAAGTGCTATCGGATGGCCTTCTTGTAGCACTTTGTGAATGGTTTGGAGGGCTTTGAATGTTTGAACCTCGTCAGCAAGGATTGGTTGGCTGTGTGTTGTAAGTCATAGCGCTTGAGGGGTAGCAGTGAGTGCGTACACTTTCATCCCAGCCCAAAACGATCCCGACGATTTATGGTCCCAAGTGTATACAATCGCGCTTCGTACATGTTTTCCTGTATTGTGTCAACTCTGAGCTGCTCGATCTTCGGTGAATAGGACTTCGCACTCTTAGGAGCTGTCTCATCTGGAACCATAAGTTAGCAGGCTACAGCTTCGTGGCAGTGAAGATAGCATACCAATACTTGTCGCTTTCCGAATGTTGATCGCAAGCTCGGATTCTTGCCTGGATCTGCATCAACTAGTTACTCTTGTATGATAGATCTTGCAGCTCACTTGGTCATGTCCACATTGCGTGTGGACCCGTGGTAAGCCATCGAACAGGCGCGCTCGAGGCGCTGGACGTCGGGAGTGTTTGCGGAAGAATTGGATCGCGGCACCAGTACACAGGCACGGTCCTGCAGGTGATTAGATGGTTATATAAACGTTGACTGGTGGATGTGTGCGTAGAGCTCGATGGCAATGTAGTTGTGAGGTCGGACTGCTCCTTGCACCAGACCGGAGCTTCGGTCGAGGTGACGACGATTCTTGGCATTACGCCAGCTCACACAGCCTGAGGTTCAAACCTCTTATCGGTCTCGCAGAAATGGATGAAATGATCATTACAGAATTTAACTCTAGATGCTCTCGTTCTGGTCGCCCAGAGAACTCCAAAATATGCTATGTATATCTGCTCAGCCTGCGCCCCAAGGCCTCTCGTGGCTGTGGCCATGGAAAGTCAACCAAAACACCTACGCTATGCAACCAAATCTACAAACCGCCCCTCGCATCATACGAGCGCTGCTAATGAAGTAGCTCGTCGTTTCCCACCATGTTTGACATAGGGTCTGCTGCTTGCCGACGCTTGCGCCTGTATTCGTCCATCTCTTCCTCCGTGATACCTGCAGCCATAACATCAGCCGTTCGTTTCCTCGATGTTGCATCAGCCGGGGCGGTTGCTTCATTTTGCTCTGCGCGTACAACTTCGACGTAATTTTCCGGGGTTTCATTATGATCAAGCCCCAGACTTTCACCTAGTCTAAGGCGGCTCGCTTCCTCCAGGGCCGTCTTTCCCTCCTCGCCAGTACAATAGCTGTTCTTGACGAAAGAGTGGCAGCACGCATATCCCCATTTGAAATCTGACCACCAGCTTCCCCATACACTCGTGTGATTGTTGATCAGTACGTCTTCGGGATACTTTGACTTTGCCTTGACCTTCGGCGCCCCCTTGATTCCTCCATGTTCGTCATATTCAACATAGCGTTCTGATTCGACGACCGCTGTTTCTTTCAATGACTTATCGGTGACTTCATCTTGTCCCCCATACTTTTCCAGTAAGGCTTTGTGATGGGCGAGCTTCTTGGCTTCTGCCTCTTGTATTTCTTTCTTCCGTAAAACTTCTCCCGATGTAGGATTAGCCTGTAAATGTATCTTATTCTTGCCGCGCTGCTCTTGAGTCTCCCAGGCATACTTTTGAGCCCTTTCGAACTCTGCCGCATCCCCTGATGCTCTCATGAACCCCTCCTCCGCGACTAGAGCTGCAGCTTGATCCGATGTAGCTCCACTATCAACCATAGAGCGCGTCTTTGGATCATACTTGGCGGAATCTAGATCGAGATTGACTAAGTATTTTGCGGTGTCCTCTCGAAGGCGGAGGTTCCGTGTGCCCTTTGATTGTTGGCGACCCATTTCAGTCTCTTCTTCATACTTTGCGCCTTCGTCGTCCTCGCCCCCTTCCGTCAATGCTCTCGCTCCCACAGCCTCTCCTTGCGCGGCTTTCTTCATCGCCTCGAGTTGGTTGTACTCCTCGACTATTGAGGCGTACTCAGATGAATCGAAACCGTTCCAGCGATCTCTCTTAGCTTCCCAGCCAAGTTTAACATCCTGTATGATCTCATCCGCTTGTATGTCCTTGCCAGTCCATTTGGCGCCTTGTTTTCGAGGTCGTTCCAGACAGTCTTTCGCCTTATGCGTCATAGCGCCACAGTTCTCACATGCACCTTTGCGATATTTGGTGGCAGCTGGTCCTGCCTTGCGCCCGCGATCGTACCATTTCGAATCTTCGGCCGCTTTTTGTAAACGTTGATGCTCTAGGTAGTCGGCAGACTCGTCGATATCATTGACATAGAAGGGCTTCTTCGAAATGAAAGACGGAATATATTCTATCGCAAGATTAATTATTAAACTCAAGCTGCTTGTAGGTAAGGACCGACCATTCTTTTCTTTGTTCGCCACGGACACGTCCACGCGCTTCTTGGGATTCGCTGGAGGCATTTTTGAGTGTGCACGCCACACCGCGCATGTGTGTGTCGGATCACTGTTGATAGAATAATGGTGCGATGGCCAGGCATTACCTCGCGGACTCGCGGAACCTTGAACTTAGTCTGTTGCGATTGAAGAGGTCAGCCCTACGAAATGCCAAGCCGCTAATTGAACCATGTTACAACGCGTCGATGTCATGCAAGCGGACGCGATTTGCCTCATCAACAAAAACCAACGTTGATAACTACACGATCCCTGGTCCGTTGCGCTACATCATGTTATGCCGGCTCGTGGTCACCGCTTATTGGAGACTCGAATGGATACATTTCGATTCCGTTTGAACTGCCTGGACCATTACCAAGCGACCCCAACTGAGTTAGACCCGCAGTTATCTTCTGGTGGTGGTCTCTCGCAAAGACACAATGCTCCACCTATTGTTGTCATTCGTGCGTTTGGGGCAACGGAGACTGGACAAAAAGTGTGTGCTCATATACACGGGGCTCTTCCTTATGTGTACCTGAAATACGAAGGCAGTCTGGACGATGATGCTGGTTTGTTTCTTCTACATAGCATTGATTAAGGCTGACAATCGTCAGTCGACAGCTATATGCACGACTTGCGTATTTCAATCGATCACGCGCTTGCTACTAGTTACCGCAGGAATGCTTACGATGGGAAAGCCAAATTCGTAGGCCATATCACACTAGTAAAAGGGGTGCCCTTTTACGGCTACACTGTTGGGTATGAGTATTTTCTTAAAGTCTACATGTTGAATCCGACAAACATGACGCGACTAGCGGATCTTCTATCCCAGGGCGCTGTAATGAATAAAGTCATCCAACCGTTTGAGATGCATCTACAATTCCTATTACAATGGATGTGCGATTTTAACTTGTACGGGTGCGCCTATATCGACAGCGCAAAAGTCATGTTTCGCAGCCCGGTTCCCGCATACATGGACATGAATAGCCTGTCACACAAATGGCATGACGAATCGATACGTCCTGATTGGATATCAAACACTGAGAGCTTCCCCAGACAGAGTCATTGCTCCCTAGAAGTGGACATATGCGTTGAAGATATCTTGAACAGAAAAGAGATCCGACCAAGGCCCCTTCATCAAGACTTCATTGAAAGGTTCCACCAGATTGGTCCAGATGAAAAGTTTGTCAATTCTATGGCCAGTCTATGGCGAGATGAAACCCTGCGGCGAAAGAGGCGCATGGGTCTAAAGGACCCAGGTAGCAGTCCGTTCCCACCTGAAGTCTTTGTTTCCATGTCAGCAGGCCCTAGAAACACGGACAGTGGAGGTTGGATTCATGAAGACGAGTTTCGTCAAGTCATCGAGGATTTGATCAGAGAAGAAGAGCAGAAAGGCTCCGACCCTGGCAGGAACTTTGAAAACTTTTTGGAACGAAATACCCTTGAGAAAGGGGTTCAAACTGCACTGGAAAGTGTAGCTGACCTGTTTTCTCATAACGTCCGCCGCGCTCGATTAGAGCCTCTTGAAAACTTCACAGTCTCAGAGGCATCTTCGGATCGCACTCCCGAACATGTCAGTGACGATATGACCATCAATCTTGATAGAGAACCCGATGTGTATCGTTCAGAACTGGAGACGATTGGTGAAGAGCCGGGAAAGGGGATAGATTCTATGCTCGATGATAAGGTGATGCAGAATGGTAAACGCGTGCAAACTTCGCCGGCGAGAAATCGTGCTAAACGATCACGAATATCTACATCCGAACCGCTGTCTCCGAGTCATGCAGATATCAATGCTCGAGCGAACAATGATATAATGGCAGCAATATCATCACAGAGTAGCATCAAATCCACAAAGGGGCCCACAACCTTCTCGTTCCCAGTCGTAAAAGACCCAAACGACCCGGAAACCAGATTACGATTGAGCCAGCGTGAATTCTCTAATTCGCAAAAGGCCCCACAGACACCTGCGTCAAAGATCATTCAGCAGTTTTCCACCCCGGCGGCGACACGAACTCCTTGGGGTCTCTCGATGGAGCTTACCCCTCAATCTAATAGGTCTCACACTAAGCTGTCGTCCGAAGCCGCTCAATTAGTAAAACACTTACAAACAGGGTTGATAGGAACCTCTAGGTCCTATTCCCTCTTCTACGGTTTCTTGCCTCCTTCATCGAGTCTTGTTGAGTCATCGATGATAGACTATGGCGTTCCGCCGACAATTTACCAAGATGCATACTATGGCGATGAGAAAGACGTACCAGATCGCGCACGTGAGTACGCAGGGCGAGAGTTTAGATTACAAAGTACAACTATACCTTTCCTCCCTGCGTTCGATGCTAGCGGAACTTCATCAGCTTGTCGGGGCGAAAACTCTCCGGTACTTGTGGATAAGATCACGGAGGAGCTGCGGCATTCTCGTCGTCGTCATGGATGTAGCTACCGATGCTGGGAATATGCTGAGTCGCCTCCTGCGTGTAAAGAGGTAGAGAAGTGGACGAGGGAACAGCTTTACGCACGCAAATCCGATTTAAGTCCTATGGGCTCAGGCTCGACATCGAGCACACTAGGGCAGGCTAACGTTACTGTGCGGAGCGATCCTTCACAAATTGAAGGCCCAACTCAGAGAAACAAGCATGGCTTTAAGTTCTCCCAAAATAAAGCCTCTACGAGCGTTCTGCATGAAACGCAATATATGAGCATCATGAGTTTGGAAGTACACGTGAACAACCGTGGTTCTTTGGTTCCAGATCCTGCAGAGGACGAAGTGGCCTGCATATTCTGGTGCCTTCAATCAGACGATGACGGGGTTGCTAGCTCGAACGGCTTACGAACTGGGGTGCTCGCGTTGTCCAACAACGTGCAAATATCTGAACAGATTCGTGGCTTCCTATCGCCTGATATCGAACTTGAGACCGAAAACGACGAACTAGATCTGATAAACCGCATGGTTGATATTGTTCGAGAATGCGACCCAGACATTCTGACTGGCTATGAGGTGCATAACGGATCTTGGGGCTTTCTCATTGAAAGAGCTCGACTAAAGTATGAATTTGACATCTGCGATGAATTCTCTCGTATGAAGGCACAGTCTCATGGTCGTTTTGGGAAAGAAGCCGATCGGTGGGGTTTCACACATACTTCGACCATCCGGATTACTGGCCGGCATATGATCAACGTATGGCGAGCCATGAGGAGTGAACTCAACCTGCTACAGTACACTCTCGAAAACGTAGCGTTCCATCTACTACATAAACGCATTCCTCACTACCACTATTCAGACCTTACCAAATGGTATAAAAGCGGTCTACCAAGCGACGTCGCAAAGACGACCACGTACTTTCTAGATCGGATCCGCCTCAATATCGACATCTTGGAAGCAAATGAACTGGTCGCCCGCACGAGCGAACAGGCGCGCCTTTTGGGGGTAGATTTCTTTTCAGTCTTTTCTCGAGGGTCACAGTATAAGGTGGAGTCACTGATGTTTCGTATTGCAAAGCCGGAGAATTTCATTCTGCCGTCTCCGACACGAAAACAGGTTGGGCAGCAGAATGCTTTAGAGTGTCTACCCTTGGTAATGGAGCCACAAAGCAATTTCTACAGCAGCCCTCTCCTTGTCCTGGACTTCCAGTCTTTGTACCCCAGCGTCATGATCGCATATAATTACTGCTATTCGACCTGCTTGGGACGTATCGTCAGCTGGCGAGGACAGAACAAGATGGGTTATACCGACTTCAAACGCGCACCAGGACTGCTTCCTTTAGTCAAGGACTATATCAACGTTGCACCAAATGGTATGATGTACGTCAAACCGGAGATGCGCAAATCTTTGCTGGCCAAGATGTTAGGAGAGATCTTGGAAACAAGAGTGATGGTGAAGAGCGGAATGAAAGTAGACAAGGATGATAAAACTCTCCAACAGCTTCTCAACAACAGACAACTTGCCTTGAAGCTGATTGCAAATGTCACATATGGCTACGCATCTGCGTCTTTTTCTGGTCGCATGCCTTGTTCAGAAATTGCGGACAGTATTGTGCAGACCGGGCGAGAGACTCTCGAGAAAGCTATCGCTTTGATCCATTCTGTCGATCGATGGGGCGCCGAAGTAGTGTACGGCGACACTGACTCACTCTTTGTCTACCTAAAAGGCAGGACAAGGGATCAAGCGTTCAAAATCGGCCACGAGATCGCTGCAGCTGTCACCAAGGCCAATCCTCGTCCTGTCAAGCTAAAATTCGAAAAGGTCTATCATCCCTGCGTACTTATCGCCAAGAAGCGCTACGTGGGCTTCAAATACGAATCACCTTCACAGACCGAGCCCGATTTCGACGCTAAAGGTATCGAGACCGTCCGTAGAGATGGAACTCCTGCAGAGCAAAAGATCGAGGAGAAAGCACTGAAGATGCTGTTTCGAACAGCTGATCTCAGTGCAATCAAGGGCTACTTTCAGAGCCAATGCACAAAGATCATGTCTGGCCGCATCAGCATCCAAGACTTCCTTTTCGCCAAAGAAGTCAAGCTTGGCTCCTACTCCGACAAAGGCCCACCACCACCAGGTGCACTTCTCGCCACAAGACGCATGCTCAACGATGCACGTACAGAACCACAGTATGGCGAGCGCATACCATATGTCGTTGTCAGCGGGGCGCCCGGCGCTCGACTCATCGACCGGTGCGTTGATCCGGAAGTCCTCCTCCGTGATGACCACTTAGAACTTGACGCCGAATACTACATTTCTAAGAATCTTATCCCGCCCCTCGAGCGCATCTTCAATCTTGTGGGCGCGAACGTCAGACAGTGGTTTGACGAGATGCCGAAAGTGCAACGCATCCGCAATGTACAACAGCATCAAGCAGATGAGATGGAACAGCCTATTCTTAAGAAGACTATGGAGAGCTACATGAAAAGTTCGTTATGTATCGTATGTCGTGCGAAATTGCCGCCGCCCACAAACGAGCAGGAGAATAATGCTAACTCTCGAATACCGCTTTGTGACGCATGTAGCAGGTTTCCCTCGCGCTCTCTGCTGACGCTGCGGAGACGTATGCAGAAGGCGCAGACCAGAGCGCAAGATGTAGAGAGGGTGTGTAGAAGCTGTGCTGGTCTCACATTTGGTGAGGAGGTACGGTGCGATAGTCGAGACTGTCCGGTGTATTATACGAGGGTCAGGGAACGATCTGGGTTGGCTATGATACAGGACACAGTTGGAGTCGTTGTTTCCGCGCTGGAGACGAGTGAGATGGAGAAGGAGAAGGACCTTGAGTGGTGAGCAAGTCTTTTCGGCCTGTGTTGACGTAACATACTTGTATTTTTACATATATGTATTACGATCAATTCACGGTCCAGGGTCACATGAACATTTCCAAGTTGTTGAGATGTACAGGCCGCCGGAGGGCACAGCCTTGTTGGCGGGGTAATGGAATCATCCATACATGCGAGCAGGATGTAACAGTGGCACTTCAACCCCACGTCATATTGAAACGTACACTTACCTCCCAAACATCCCCGAAAGAAGTCTAGCAGGTTGTCGAAATGGAGCCTGTAACAGCATTGGGCCTTGCCGCTGCGACAATACAGCTGGTCGACTTTACCCACCGTGTTCTGCGGACGACGAACGAGATCTGCAAGGATGGCAAGGCTGTGGACATCGACACCTTGCAAAACACTACGTATGACCTGAAGAAGTTGTCAGTCCAGGTGCAGAAACGCCAGAAGGTCGAACAACTTCAAGACCCCGTAAGATACGCGTTGCACTCGTCACTTGGACTCGCGATTTGACGAGCTACAGGATCTTGATATGATAGCGAGCGGTTGCCAAGACGTTGCTAAAGAACTCCTAGATGGTCTTACGAAGTTGACGCGAGGGCCCGGCCGTCAAAATACGTGGTCGGCTAGTCTCGTGATAGCGTTTCGAACTATCATGGCGAAGGACAGGATAGAGGCGATGTCGAAAAGGCTAGAGAGCTATCGGGCTCAGATGCACCTACGGATGGTCAACTCGCTGGTCACAAAACTCGATCTACATAGTACCGAAACCAGGGAGCAGTTCCTTGCTATCGGACGAAAGCTAGACCCTCCAAGGCTCTCCGATAATTCACAGACATGTACACCGCATGTTGTTGACCACCCTTTAGAGTCTCACACTGGTAACCTACAGACAGAAAATCTGTCCGAAAAGCTCTTACAGGCGCTCAGCTTCGAGACACATGATCTACGTGAAGAAATGATTGCCAATCATCATATTTCGACATTTCGCTGGGTACTGTCGGATAGTACCGAGAAGGCTGAGTGGTACCATCTACCCCCATGGTTGCGGAGCAATGAGAAGATCTACTGGATCCATGGAAAGCCAGGATCAGGAAAGTCAACACTCATGAAATACATCGCCAACGAGCCTAAGACAGCGTCTTTGCTCAGGGACTGCAGCGATAGCAGGGTTCTTGTTCTGGCCTCACACTACTTCTGGCTGACCGGGTCGCCTCTCCAGCAATCCAGGATTGGACTACTACGGTCTTTGCTGAAGCAAATACTTCTATGTCACCCATCTTTAATCCATGACGTATACCCCTTCTTGGAGAAAGACCTTGCAGGACAAATGACAGGGCCTGAACATGTCTCAGGCTTCCGTATGAGTAGGCTCCAAGCTTCTTTAGAGTCTGTATTTCATAAGAGGAGTGCAACTCATCGCTTCTGTTTCTTCATTGATGGTCTTGACGAATGCGGAGACGACCATGATGAACTTGCGGAGTGGCTAGAACAATTGTGCCAGCACAACTCTAATATGAAGCTAGTGCTCTCAAGTCGATCCTGGAACGTTTTCGAGGATGCCTTTGGGTCATATGCTAGCATGAAAATGCAGGACCTCACGCGCCCAGATATCGAGAGGTATGTTGCTTCCAAGCTTGAAAGGAGCCGAGGCATGAAAATTCTTCTTCTGGCACACCCTGGAGCTGCTGAAGTCTTCAAGAGTCTCATATGCACAAGGGCCGATGGGGTCTTCCTCTGGGTATCCTTAGCAGTGGACTCTCTACTCAGAGGCTTCTCAAATTCTGATTCACTCGAGCAATTGACACAAAGGGTAGAGTCTCTGCCAAAAGAGATTGAAGGCTTATACTCTATGATATTCGACTCCATCGATCCCATGTACCGATGTAGCGCTGCTAGACTACTCCTTGTCATGCTGGAAGTTTCAGACTTAGAGTCAATCAGTGTTTGCTTTTTGACCGAAACTTCGATGGAAACGGCCATGGATGCCACCATAGAAGATCTAACGTATAAGGATGTACTCATCTACGACGAGACTGCACAGAGACGATTGGATGCTTACACCAGAGGTCTGCTAGAGTTATCCAAGTCAAGCGACTTATCCAGCTCAACGCGGTGCAAACGTGTGTTGTTCATTCACCGAAGCTTTGCAGATTTCTGCCGAACGGACCCGTTCCTTGCGATATTGCTGAAGGATTCCGGAGAGGATTTCGACCCACACCATGCGATGATGTGCGCCAAACTAATGCAGTTAAAGAAGAATATCTGGCTTTCCAACGACCACAACCAGCCAAGGGCTCTGGGATCTGTGCTGACCTCTTTGTGGCATCATGCCCGGAAGACCCAGAAGCCAATTCAATCACGTTCATCTATTCTTGAAGAGACTGAAGAGACCCTCAAAGTTATCATGGGATCTGATCGGATGCAGAATCGTCTTAAGCATAAAGAGGCCAGGGGCACCGCTGCGAATACTTTACTGGAAGTAAACGAAATTAAAGCAGATCGAGGACTCCAGATCTATTTCCGATTGAACTTTCACGAATCATATTCTGGGCTACACGAGAGGTTCCCGTTCTTACTCACTGCTATCAATTTACGCGACCCAGAGTACGCCGTGTATCGAGTAATCCGTGATCCAAGCATGTCGTTTGCAGACAAAGTCTCACTTGTAGACGATATTCTCGTGGTAGGACTAGGTCATGAGACATATCGCGACAGACAAATGGATGTTAGACATATTTTAGGTGACATTGAAGTGCAGATAGAGGCCTTAAAAGGTCTGCTCACGGATATCTCCAAGACACGAGCCGGAACGGATTATATCTCGACGCTCTGGCGAGGACTTGTGAGCAATATGTTCGCTTATCTTCTCGAGAGTGTCGACGCAAGAAGTCCGGTCCTGCTCTATCTCGCCATAATGTACCTTTTACTTCATCCTACGTTCGGACTAGGTCATGAAGATTGGGAATTTCGTCCAATTAAAGTAGGCTGGATGCTTCACGAAAGGCGACGGGCTTATTTACTTGAGGCAGCTTTGGAGATTGAAGGGAAAATATCTGCTGTTAGCGCGCTTGGTATTTTCGAGCATGAATACCCAGTGTATGTGGCTAAGCGGTATAAAGTGTGGAACATCTCCGCATTATGGACTACAGAATACAAGGAGCGTTTTGAAGCGAGCATGGAAATGGTACAGACCCGCCTTCAGGAACGCATGAATGAGACACACGTGTCAGACTCGACCGTGACATGAGACCATTGCCCTTCTCACAAGGCCTTGCTGTGACGACTAAAGATGCTAAGCTACAATTCCGGGCTATCTCAAAGGAAATGGAGGAATCGAAATGAGACCTTATAGCGATCATGATGTACTATAGTTCTAATACTATAGCAGAACTTCATATACTCACTCTCAACTAGGAATCAATCATACAACGTTACATCACTTATAGAAGTAGATGGCACGGCAAAAGTCTACATATACCCCTGGAATCTTGAATAGCTTAGGACAAATGTACTAACAAGTAGATTCTAGTTGCTTCTAATACTTTTACTATGTGGAGAGATGAAGCCTACGAGTCTTAGGAGTACAAAATCTATACTTTCGAGTGGAGGTAGTACAATCCTACTTTAGTTGACTCAGGGCTGTAAAGCGGTTATCTACCATCTCTCTGTATAGTATCGAATGTCGCAAGGAGAAACTGATGATCTCAGGCACAGAGGTCCTTCTCAAGGCGGATTAATGTATCTACATAGCACGTGAATGTCAGGCCCGGCCATGTATGCATTGCACCATACGCTGCGACGATTTTCATAGACTGCAACAGGATTACATCAGAGGTTGGCGTTGTCGCGCACAAAGTTGTCTGAGCACACTGGCCATAATAGTATAAGATATACCCCTATCTCCTGCCATGGAAGGGGTATTTCTCGCGTTGATACTACTGGAACATGTATGATGGAAGTTCCTAGGACAATGGCTTGGTCATATCTTACTATCAAATTGCTTGAGAAAACATAGAGAGAAGCTGGTCACCCTATTCGAGTGTATCGTTTGCTATTGAGCCTCTTCATGGAGATGGCATTCCCGCTTGTGGGCTGTACACCGACTTTGCTGTCCCTACAAGCGTCCTTGGTCAGTATTTCATAGCGCTACTCGCTGGAATAGTCCAGCGCCAGTGCCTAGTTTTCCAGACTGCTTTTGACTTCTGAAAGCATCAATACTGTGGGAAGACTGATCATGATTTATGTTACGCGGTATCTCGTAAACAGACAGAGTAAGAAACTGACTGAGGTGCTTAGGACGGGAGCTTTCATCTTCAGCCAAGTAAAAGCTACGTAGTATAGTGTGACACCTATTCCTTGATGCATAAGGAGTGGTGCTATATTATATGCTGGGATAAGTATCTTCAGCGCTGTACCACAGAAAATGACGGAGTCACCTAAATAGGGCGCTTGTATATCACTTCTCACTAGACTCATCCAGATGATCCGTCTTGCATCTGAGCAGAACTCATCTATAAGAATCTACCTCCTCAAAAACATTTAGAGTCAACATCTCCCATCCCACCCTTCTTTAAAAACCTTACCGTGATTCTTTCTCTATGTCTTGTGTTTTTCACTACATAATGGAGAATTATGAATTCAAAGAAGCCTTTTGCGACTGCACTCACCACCTTATGCATAAGCAAGGCTGTGTAATTACTATTTACTTTCCCGAGCTATAATAGTCTGCATTATCATAACATTCAACGTTGGGCATTGCCATACGATTTCGATGGTTGGGAGTAGTTCAATAACTTGTATTGGGGACATCACATGGTCTAAGTAAGCATGTACATGAGCCCCAGCTGAACATGCGTCCGGAAACGGTCGCTGCTGCCTAAATGACTCACGCCAAACTGCTAAGGGTAATAGATCATCCCGAGACCGTTTAAAATACATCTACTTAGTATCTAGAAGCTGCAGCTGCCAAGTGAGGAGATTAAACACCAACGTTATAGGAATCAAGTGGATCCAGTAAGACATAGACCATGGCCTCACAAACAAAACCAGACATCACTCTCTACGACCTGGCCTGCACAAAAGGCGTCTGCTTCTCACCTGTGGTATGGCGCATTAGACTGATGCTCAATTACAAGAAAGTCCCCTACAAGACTGTCTTCCTCGAGTTCCCCGATATCGAGCCCGAATTGAAGAAGCTGTAGGTCTATCATCCATCTGAGCAGAAACAGCCCACTGATTGTTGAATGTAACAGCGGCATCCACCCGCACTCGGACGCGTCATCCACAAAGCCCGCATACACTGTTCCCGCAATCATCCATCACCCCAGTAGCACATACTTAATGGACTCTGTACATATCAGCCAATTCCTCGAATCCACCTACCCACATCCACCGGTCCCACTCTCCACCACATTCGGCGATGGTATTATATTGGCCGCACGCAGCACCGGCGTCCCCGCTTACCGCATCTCGCTCCTCTCACGCGAAATCTCTATCTTGTCGCCGCGCAGCCAGGAGTACTTCCGTAGCACGCGAGAAAAGGATCTAGGACACCCACTAGAGCAGCTATTGGAAGGCGATAAGGAGGAAAAGGTTTGGGCAGAGCAGCAGGAGGGGATGGAGGAGCTGGGTAGGTCTATGAGGGCGAACAAAGCGAAGGGTATGTTTCTGGAGGGCAAGGAACCGGTATATGCGGATTTTTGGATTGCGGGTGTGATGCAGTGTGCGAGAGTGGTGGACGAGGGTGTTTGGGAGAGGTTCATGGGATTTGAGGGTTGGAGAGATGTTTATGAGGCGTGTGAGGAGTTTATGACGAAGAAGGATTGAGAGTCGGGTTTGCGTTCGGATGTCAGATCGCTAATGTGTGATTTCATGATGAACGCTTGATAGAACTGAGCATTCCGTTCATAGTTCCCAGTGCGCCAGACAACATGGTGTATCCTTGATCTCCCCTAACTTCAATTGTACCACGTAGTACTCCCAGAGACTCCATCAGACTTCATGACAATGCTACAACGCAGGCGTTGTCAATACACCGATACTCAATCTCTGGGATTTAAGAAGCTTATACAATGGATGCACCAGTATATCAGACTAATCGAAACTGTTAGATGGATGGTGAAGCATGGATAGCGACAGAACATCAAGGCAAGTCAACTCAGTAATACAATTAGTAGACCGTCCATGGCTCTTCCACTTTCATATGCAAATCTCTTAGACTATTGTAACTACAATAATGATATGATTTTCATTAGCTAATTGGATCTGTTTTTATGGAGTCTAGTACTCAGCTAGGATGCTTCAATTGTTATGTTTAAGAACTAGAACAAGAAAGTAGAGACGTATCATTACGTACAGTGTTAGTCACTCCATCAACAAGAGCGGCCGAGTCGGTGATGGTCTCCAACAGGGCCGTGCCTCTGGCTCACTGGACTAGGCTAACTAATGTCTCTAATACCCCACGTTCAATGTCTTTAACCATAAGTAATGGTATTGCCACGATCCTGAAAAGCAATACGATGTGGAGCAGGCGGTGAAATGATTGCGTACTCCGGTATGTCAGCGTCCAAGAATCTACGAAACTTGCATGTCTTGGCCCATAGAGCTAGTACTTCATCCTTGCCTCTCTGTTGCAAAATCTTGCTAAAGCCAACGAGGCTTAGAGGCCAAGAAAGGTATGCCTCAGCTAGAACTGGGCATCAGCTTGCGTCTGCGCCTTTCGCTTACTCTTCCTTGTGATACCACAATCTATGTCCCCTTGAGGCATGGCCAATATGAGACAAGATGCGACACCCAATGTTCTGTGGGAATGGAATCATTCATATGAATCTCTTCGTTCAGCTGTGAGGCCTAACATGCATAAGGACCATCATGAATGAATTCCTCGACAACAAACACAGCCTAAGCCTGTTCGTAGCGACTTGCTATAAAGATCGTGAACGCTAAGTTGGATAATGTTCATACTAAGATATATACATAATAGCTATTTTTAGAACAAGTACGTGCGTACAACGTGAAGATAGGAGCCAAGCTAATCGGAGATCTTCGGTAGAGCGTACGTTAGTCATCTTTCATTCTAGTGCAACTCTTGGCATTTCTAACATTGAAAAGCTTTTAGGGTAATATAAGTTCACTCTCAAGCACTATCTGATGAGAAAGTAGCGTTAAGCAAGTAGATAGAGGCATTTTGATAACTAATTATCATGAGTTTGAAGTAGTCAATCTAATGAAGTCGAAACTCTTAGGAGCTCGCGTACTTCTATGGAGCTGGGCAAGTATACCCGAGAAGTGCCAAGAGTCACGCTAAAATGTCCAGCCGGATCCAGTGTCTCAACGAATTGACTCTCTAACAAGTAACAACATCACGAAGCCAAGACGTATTAGCTAGAAGGTCTACACAGCCGACACTATACCACGAGCTGCCGTGGTCGGCTCAGATCCCGTCATCTTATCAGTACCGCTGTTTGTCGGAGCAGAACACGTAGAGCTCTCTGGCATAAAAAAAGCAAGGATATAACGACTCTTTACCGGGGATTCCGTTGGCCATTGCATCCTTCGGAGCTATGGATCTGCCTTACTATACATGCAACGCGACGATCGTGTCTTTTCCAGGCCATCACCGAAGCCCACTCTACAATCGTAATAACTGCCTTCGCCTCCAAGAACAACTCCCAGCCACGCAAATTGCGGGACTTGGGTACTCTGATACTGACGCGACGTCTATTGCGACTCGGTAGATGTTGACTGTGTGCTTGGCGAAAGAAGCTTCCCTCTTCGCAAGGAATGCGGCAACTGCTTTCCTTCTTGTCGGCAGTGTCAAACGCGTCACAAGAAAGCGGACGTCTGAACTCAAAATCATGTGCGGTATGCTGTTCTATTGCCCTATCGGTCTAATACAAAGGTACAGAAAACGACACCGCTCTGCAATAACCCGACAATTTGGCATGACTTTCTCTACTAGGATACACATTGAATGACGTTTCGTTGCCATAATGGCAGCTGGGGCGTACTATCGGCCTCTGTCTTCCTCGTATCAACTAAGTCGACACCAGGCTTAATCTTTGTTTCTGGCTGTTAGCAAACAGTTTCCATTTGTGTTTTACATGGGGTTCTAGGGGAGAAGCCCGACATACATTCTTGCCAAACTCTTGGAGTACCTGAGAACATCCATGGGCATTCACGAGGCCCACCCCCACCCTCGCTTGGCGCATTCGGCTCGGGAAGATCAACGCCTCTGCAGAAAGTCGAACGTTAACGTACCTTACCCTTGCCTACAATACTGGTCAATCACAGAGTTCCCCGGCGCTTGTTATCCATCCAGAATCCTCCTCTGGTGGTGCAGAAACTGCTTCGCAAGATGACGCAGCCATATAGCACTATTCGCAACTCATTAGCTTGATATGTAATTTTACCTTGAACGAATGAGGCGAACCAGGAGTGTTATCTCGAAGCCCACTGCGAACCCTATTCCCGGTCGCTGTTTATGACAAAACCTTCAGTGTGGGTACATTGTTCAACCATGACCTTCTTTGCGGTAATGTCAAGTTTATAGGAATTTTCAGTACTTGACTGAATCTTCTCACGTTCACTGTTGCTTGCTTTTCGGATGCAAACTAACAAACATATTTCGAAACAAGACCAGCTGTTTGCGTTCAACATGATACGCAAGCGCAACACTCAATCAAGTAGTGCGAACGCTCTATCGCATACCACAGATAGATCGCCGCAATCACAACGGTGCCTATAGCGTTCGCTTCAGCCGGGAAACACCGCTCTAGCAGGGTGCGCAATGAGCACATGCAATGTTGCATTATGCATCGAGGTGTCGTTCAATGATACTACTTCTTTCCTTGACTATAGCTGCATATATGAAGTCCATCTGTCGGTTCTTATGGATCCTTTGATATGCACGCACTATGATGCGCAGGGTCAGTCACTCTGGCCCACCTTCTTAATACAAGAGACACGTGAGTACCCTGGCGCTCGACACTCTTACTTATCTGATCAAGGCTGCCAAGTAAATCCCAAGACTGCTGTCAAAATCAATCTATGCACTGTAGCCAACATGGGCATAATTCGCACTCCACATGTTAGCAGAGATAGGCGTCTTCAGCCAAGCCAAGCTGACCAGGCCAATTTTAATTGAATGCCAAGCTCAAACTTTCAGAGTTCTTGACTTGGGACTGGCTTGCCATCTACCCAAATAGGATTCGATCATTTGAGCTTGCAATTCTCGGCTTGTTTGTATATATAATGTGGTGTTAAGTCACCAGGAGGTGAGCACTACGTTATTGTCGACTATATAGTTCATAGCTAAGATTGACGGCGGGTCATAGTGACGGCGAGACATAGTAACGGCGAGGTATAGTGACGGGGAGCGCACTGCTGATCAGCGCACTTACTAAGGTATAAGAACCGTCAGCCCCTTAGTAGTCATGCTTGGCTTACTTATGGAATGTTTGAAGATGTCCAGCCCCGTAAGTCCGACAAGGAATATTGAACATCCCTACTGAAGTACCCTGTCATACTGATATACCGTTCTTGGCGACGGAGAACTTCCTCTTTACGGTGTGACACCTATTCCTACCTCTGTGAGACTGTACTCCGACGCCTGTGTAACGTTGTAGAGTAGTCTTTCAGCACACTTACGGCATATCCCACGTTACATAGTGTGATGGCAAATGTGTATATAATATATGCTTTGCAGTCCCAATTGATCATTCACTTAACTCTCTAATGTCAACATGGAAGAAATATCAACCCCCTCTTCGAAAAGCCTCCAGAATTTATATCCCGACCATCGAGCTCTACCTCATCCGTATATTTGTGATGAAGAAGCTCTACCTCCATTCCCCACTGTGCACGCCGCTTTCTTCCAACATGCCCAACTTCGTCCACTTAACACCGCACTCATAGATCATAGCTCTACGCCAGAGCGCAAACTGACCTACGGTGAATTGGCTCGGCATGCGTCCGAAATAGCCGACCAATTGATTTCCGCAGGCGTTAAGGAGAACCAAAGAGTTCCCCTTGTCATACACCGGAGCTTGGAAATGGCCGTTGGTATTCTTGGCATATTGATGGCTGGTGCTCAATACATACTACTTGACAGTGGTTATATACAAGACAAGAAATTCTCTTCCATATTGAGCGATTTAGACGGCAATACACCGATCGTGACGACATCTACTCTATCGACAAGAGTCAGATTGGATGGCTCATCTCGTCGAACTCTTCTTGTGGATATAATTATAGAGTCTCGTTTGACGACACACAGCTCTCCAAGTCCGGTTTCATCGCAGTACTCACGGGGGGATGGGTCTTCGGGATGTTATGCAATCTATACAGCAGGTGAGCCATCCATTGTATACTTGTTGACCTTACTAACATTGAAAGGGCCCACAAACCACAGCAGAGGAGTAGATGTTACACACAGCAATGCGGTCAATTTGCTTTGCCAGTCTCCTGGAAACCTTGGAATGTCTCCCGGCGTCAAGGTCGGATCTGTTCAGCCACTGGGTTCTGATATGGGTAAGCTATGAGTTGATGAACCAATACAGAGTGCTACTGACACTGGATAGGTGCATGGGAAATACTAGGTGCGTTCTGTAATGGAGCGATCCTCGTTATGAGAGGCTCAGATTGGGTAGAAACTCTTCGCGAAGTACCATCTCCTCTCTTCTCGTAGTAAATCTACTGACAAGCAAAGATTGAAATACTCGTTGCAACTCCTACGATACTTGCGAGGTTCGACCCTCAAGACTACCCAAACATCAGAGTAGTCGCGTCGAGAGGCGATCAGATGCTTCAGAGGTAGACTTCCACTGTTATTTTGCCATCATGTGCTGATTATGAACAGTACTGCCGACACATGGGTAGATGCAAATAAGACATTACTCATTGGGTACGGCACCCCAGAAGTGACTATTGTGAACACACTCAGCAAACACACATCCGGAATGCCAGTATGTATGGGGCGTCCCACGCCAAATAACACCATATACATACTAGACGAGAATAAACTTCATGTGAACATGGGCAAAGTTGGTAAGATCTGGGCTGGAGGCAGCGGTGTCGCCCGAGGTTATATTGGCACGTCTGAGTTGAATGTCCAGTGGTGGTGGGAAGATCCGTTTATCAATGATGGGTTCGTTACTCCTAATCGGGCTGATACAGTGCATGCTGATAGATGCACTAGTTCGATGATGTTCAACACCGGCAATCTAGGCTATTGGCTTCGTGATGGTTCCTTGCAGACCATCAGGCGACAGGACGATCTAGTGAGGAGCAAGGTACGTGCTATACTTCTGGTATCTGGATCTCCACGCTAATAAAGTCCAGGAGGTTCAAGTCGAGCTTGATAGAGTCGTTACAACTCTGCTTGCTTGTGATGGAGTAAGCGGCGCTGTGGCAATATTCTATGAGAAACAACTTCATGCCTTCATTACCCCGAGCACATGTTCAGTTGGAGATGTCATGAATGAAGTAAAGAGGACGCTCCCTCGTTATGCCGTGCCACAATTCTGTATTCCGATCGACCAGTTTCCACAAACGCACAATGGTAAAGTCGACCAAGATGCTCTCAGGAGTCTTGTGAAAGACTTAGATCAAGCGTATGACAACTGTGTCATGACTACATCCGATCGATCTCCTTTTTCTACCAAGGCATCGACTATCAACGGGGACAGCTACTCTTTACCTGAAAAGCAGATGGTCAAATATATCAATTCTACGACCACTGACGGCGATACCGAACTTCCCGTACCCGCTAAAAACTGGCCAAAATGGGCTAGAAACCTGCGTCTGCGTATATTCATTGTGTACCGCACAATCTTTACACTCGTATGGCTATCTAACGTCGCGGCTTTGGTTTGCCTTCTTTCCTTGGACGCTAATACTTCCATCTGGCTTGGTCGACTGGCATACATCAACCTCACAATCGCAGTCTTGATTCGGCAAGACCATGTTGTCAACGTCCTATACTCTATTGCATGTGCGATACCTCAATCATGGCCAGCTTTTATTCGATTGCGTGCTGCAAAGATCTACCACTTCGGAGGAACCCATTCCGGATTTGCGAGCTGCGCAATTGCGTGGTACACTGCGTCGCTAGTCGTGAGTGGATGGACGAGAGTCAACGTCCAAACAGCTACGACTGGCTCAGTTCCTTGGCTTGTCCTATCTTTCCTCGCCCTAGGACTACTCTTCGGTGTTGCTGGAGTGGCCTATCCACGCTTCCGAAAGGTCAACCACAACAGCTTCGAGCTGATACATCGCTTTTTCGGGTGGTCTGCACTGATACTCATCTGGATTACGACGCTCCTACTCGTCCGCGACAACCGTAAAGCATGGCCAGAGTCACACCCGAATTCCACATCTACACCTCCATACGGTACCGTCCTTGCCTCAACCCCTGAATTCTGGCTCCTACTCCATCACCCTAAGTATCGCCCTCTCCTGGGCAACCCTTAGAAAAGTTCCAGTCGACGCAGAACTCATGTCCGACCACGCCGTGCGCCTCCACTTCTCCTACACCGTCCCCGTCAACGGCTCGTTCGTCCGCATCTCGACTCGCCCGCTCCTCGAATGGCACTCCTTTGCCCCAATCCCCGCACCCGAAGCCGTCAACGGCCGCCCCAAAGGCTTTAGTCTAATCGTGAGCAACGCCGGCGACTGGACTCGAGACATAATCTCGAAGCCGCGCGCCGAGATCTGGGTTCGTGGCGTGCCGAGTACGTTTTCCTCTGCGCTGAACTCTCTGTCATACTGTTATTCTGACTGACCACCCTACAGCTTGCGGCGTCATGCGCGTTGCCCCGCTCTTCCGCTCGCTCATACTCATTGGCACAGGCTCTGGTATCGGGCCTCTGCTCGGCTTCATACAGCGTCCGACGTGCCCATATCGCCTGATCTGGAGCACAAAAGACCCTGTCAAGACATTTGGACAAGATATCTGCAATACTATCATGAGGCAGGACCCGAACGCAATCATCTGGGATACGCGGGCGAGGGGAAGGCCAGATTTGGTAGCGTTGGCGTGGAGAGAGCGGGAGAAGTTTGGGGCGGAGGGAGTGTTGATCATTGCGAATGAGAAGATTACGAAGAAGGTGGTGTATGGGTTGGAGAGTCGTGGGGTGCCGGCGTTTGGGGCGATTTGGGACTCTTGAAGGAGTGTGTTGCGATTTAAGGGGAAGGTTGTCTGTTTGGTGCTGTAATTGTAGACAGGGGTACCGGGATATATCTCTTTTGTAATGGCCTCCAAGGTACGAGACGTGGGTATGGTTTTGTAACGGAAGTCTTCCGCATGTTCTGTTTTCGATAGATGTATGAATATGGTTTCAGAACTCATTAACGATCTCCCTTATACCCCCGCCCTGTCTGTTATTCATACCAGAAAAGTTTAACTCTTTACGACAGCTAGAAGAGGCAATGCGATTCGTACCTACCTCCATGTAGCAGCTCTTGCGAGAGATGCGCATCTTGAAATACTCTGTGAGCATGTCAAGCTTGATTTTCCTTAGACCCCAGTCAAACAAATCAAGCGAGACGTTGCGATTCGTAGAGCTTGTCCTAGTGTGCTTGAGTGACTTGGCTTGAAATTATTCACTTTCGCCAAGAGGCTATATCGATTATCGAGTAGCTAGATAGGCGAAGATTAGCAAAAAAAAGACCTTCTGCATAACAAGTGCCTTCCGATATGTGAACAGTGGACTTTTGACGATGCTTCCGGCCGGAGTCGCATCCGAGGCTAGGGATCTCAGCTGTGATGTGACGTGGTGATCGGCGTTTCTGCTTGCCGATTACGGAAAAGCTTGGGATCTTGGCACTGGGGCCGAATCTCGTATTAATTTCCTCTTCCATCTTTCGAACTTCTCCAGAACCAAGTGTGGCTGCACTTAAGAGTTTTGGCGTGCAGCACGATCGAATGGAATAAAGGCATAACATAGGCTTTGCCTGGGTGAACTAAGTCAACATTGCCACTGAAGTGTAGCCTCGGCCTCTTGACCCTTCAACATCCAGAGGACTAGAGATTCTAGAAAAAAGTCATCCTGGACGTTTGTTTAACCTTGGCTCAAAGGAGCATGAGTCTGGATCACCATGCAGATCGTGATGGTCAAGTCCATTTCTGAAGATGTACTAACAACATGTGGCTGAAAGCCACGGCGCAGTCTTCAAATGCCCTGCGTCTCCCTCATTTTAACACCTTTCCGACCATATCGCTCTCAACTGACATTCAGTCAGTTGCCCAGAGTCGCCATGGTCACACTACAAGACCTGAACGTGGCAACGGTCGCAGCAATTATTGCTGCAGTCGTCTTTATCAGTAAGTATCTCATACCGAAATGGACGTGCAAGATGTTGATACAAGAACAGTCCAGTTCGTCGTACCGATTCTGGTGCCACTGATCCTGGTCGGATCTCTGACTGAAGAAAACAGCGCGGTAACCTGGTTCGTATATCTTACGTACAATAGTGTGGCTTGACCTTGGCTCACATCAGGGACGACAGGTCTGTCGTTGGTCGGACACTACACAGCTCGACATGGCCAGTATTGCTACATTCCGACACTGCTTCGATCATTGGTGTTCAGCGACGCGTGAACGTGATATCATGGTTCCAGACGGCCTTACTCATGATCGTTGCCATTGCAGCTGTAGTCACTCCGCTCGGCCTTTACGAGACTGTAGGCCAAGAACACAGCTTTACCAAGCTCAGCTTCCAATATGTCAAGGATCCGTCGCCCATGGGATATGGGTAAGTGTGCCCAAGAACCATCTCAAACCTGACACTAAGTCACATAGCACCCCCCAACGAAGCGGCCTGGGACCTAGTCGGGTTTGTTTTGAACTGTATCCGGTCAACTGCCCATGGACAGACAACAATATCTCCACCATAATCAACGATACTGGCGTTTATTCTGATTTACCAAATGGCTACGATCCAAGCGTGCCGCAAAACCTTACCGACTTCTTCAGCAGTGGTTTGGAGAAGTTTAATGCCTCTGCATCGAGCGTGTTCGACATACAATGGCGCAACTACAGGACCAAGACTGACGACCTGTACAATGGCAAAGAATTCCTAATTGGTCTGTATCGGCCACTGCAGTCCATGATCTTGAACGACGCGATCGAGCCTGTTGAAGGTTTGATTGTCAACACCAAAACAGGTGGTATTGGTTTCCGCAACCATAGTGTCCCACCACCTCTAAAGTATGGCGGGAGCTGGACAGAAGATCTTCTCTGGATAGAGCCCGAGACACAATGTGTTGACATGAATACCACTCTAGACATGACAATTCCTGAATACAACTCAGGCCAGCGACTCGCTAATTTGGTCCTTACCGATAGGGGCGGATTTGCTGAATTCGACAAGCAACTTCCCACCTATGATCTCAGCCACCCGCAATTGAACCCAAATCTCTACGATCGAGCACGGTTTGCAGCCATCTACAACAACATATACACCATGCTGTATCTGAACATCACGAATCCTGGCGAGAATCGATTTAGCTACTTGGATTCCACGGTCGGCAAAGAGTTTGATCTTGGAAACACATCCATGATTGGAGGACCAACTGCTTACTACGATCGACTGGTGACCTCCTCTACCTATGGTAGTTATCTATCACTGGAAAGTAATGCGAGCTATTATAACGCATCGTACGACGCCTTCAATGCCTCGAATCCCTGGAGTCTTACCACGAGCAACTTTACCGCAATTGGCGACTCTTGTCTTTTTGATGCGGGTGGAAGGCAACGTGCGAACATCTCGGCCATCTCTCTCGCGTGCGGTGTTGTTTATGGTGCAGCACGGCCTGCTGATGGGGTGTCGACGCTCATCTACACGCCAGGATCGCGTTGGTCAGTGCCGATGTATTCGTGCGTGTCGGCTGCAAAGGCATCCCTCAAGACAGTCTCGTTCCAGTACAGTGGAAATGGAACAGCCGACTTTCGCGCGCTTAAAGTCGTTGACGTGGCAGATAAAGCCTATGATAATGAGGATGATAAGCCATTATGGGGAGTAGAGGATTTGTACGAGCGTGTATACAACGTGAAACCTGTCTGGGGCCTTGTGGCGGATCGTTATCAGAACACGCCAAACATTACGACGCTGCGCAGCGAACAGTTATGGCTTCCTGGTCCAGTGGATTCGCTGACAGTTCAAGGAGCGTCTGCCTTCCAGAACATGCCTGGTATCGACTTCTACCGAAATGCCCTTGCATCAGCCTACAACGTAGGAAATGATATTCTAAGTCAAGTCGGAACCAACGTTGACTACACCGGCGGCAACAGCCTAGCGCTATACGCCAAATGGCAAGAATACTCTCAACACGCCAACACCACAGCAAAGGCCATCAACCTAATCTGGACTGACGTCGCCGCCAATGCCGTCGCAGGAAGCAGGGGCTGGGTCGGCTACGAGGGCTACAAGAACCTTGGGAAACGCGAATACTACCCGAACAAAGATGGCGCCCTCGTGCCCATCACCCTCAACATACGCACAGTCAAATACCACCTCCCCTACGCCATCCCCGGCATCATCGCGCTCGTCCTCCTTCTCATCACCCTCGTCTCCGCCCTCGTCATGGTCGTCCTCGGCCGCGCGAAGAACGACAAGATCCGCCAATTTCTCAACTCCACGTCTGCCGGCCGCCTCATGACAACGTTCCTGTACACGCACGACGCACACCCGGACGCCCACAAGAAACAATGGCTCGCCCAAGTCGGACGCAAGCGCGTCAATATCACCGGCCCATACCCACTCGCCCGAGACCCCACGCAGAGCGCTGCGTCCCCGTTCAGCCCCTCAGCAGCCAACCGTCTCGACGACAAGATGCACCACGTCAACACCGCATACCAGCCGCAACCGTCGCCCGTGAGCAGCGAGCACACGCAGCCCCTACCGCAACAGCCGCCGAGCCACTTCATGCATGCGAATCAGGGGTACGCATATGTCCCGCCCGCGCCACCACCACCGCCTGTCCCGCACTTCCACAACGACGGATACCAGGAATACGCATATGTTCCTCCGCCGGCGCCGTATGATGCGCCGGCGAGCGTGCAGGATTCGCGGAGTGCAGGTGGAGACGCGAGATACGAGCGTGTGAGAATGACGGATGGCGACGACTGAGAACGCATACGGCTGTTTGTGGCTGGCTTTTATCGCTTCTCCAGCCTGTCGATGGAGGGAGCATGGTATCAGACGTCGCATAGCTTCTGAAGCAATGATGCGCACGGATCAGAGACAGTCTGTTACATTTCGATACCGACAATTCAATGTGGGCTGTGAAGCCCGACGCTCCCAGTAATCAATTACGCTAGAGCTTGAGACGTGGTTCTGCACAGACGAACATCCGATCGAGTAACATCCAAGTCTCCCCTGAGGTCCATGCACGCAACTAGGGTGATGGAGAGAGGATATCATTCCTCTTCAGACCTCTCGACGCAGTACGACAATACAACAACATGATTGTATTGCAACACACCACCGACCATGTACATAATTGTACATAGATCGCATACGCCGACACTAGGTATCGCGTATAGCGCTGGGGACATTTGTCGATTCCGATAGTGACGGTTGTGCACGGCATGGGATGTGTTGAAACGATTGGGTGTCAGGACGTCAGATAATGAAGTGTTGTGTATTATAGGCACCAGGTGCCTTCATGTTCATTCATGTATATATATACAGCGATAACCAAGCCGAGATATCAATCCCTGACAAAACCAGTGTCTGAAGGAGTGTATGCTGTAAATGCACAATAACGCCATCTATATGATATGTTATAATGTGATGCCATCAACTTGCCCTGCTACGCTATTTCGAATGGTCGTGAGCTCACAAGCAAAGGGTAATTCTTCTTCTTCCGGACTCTTAAATATGTCACGTCCACCGGCCCACTTCATTCAGCATCATCATGCTCTAAGCAAAAACCCACGCTGCGCCACCCGCTGCAGCAACACCCCAAACAGCCGCAAGCCCACCCAGGCCGTTCCAGTTCCCGCCGGGCGCACGCAGATTTGCAGCAGCACCATCAGAGTTGGTCGCCGCAGGCGCCTCCGTCTTGCCCTCAATCTGATCGAGCACAGTGGATGGGATCTGTGCTCTGATAAACGCGTTCGTCGTGATCTGTGCTAGAATAGACGAGTATGCGGCTGGGGTCTCGGTGCGGATGACGTTGGCGAAGGACACAACGTTGGAGGGCGAGAGGTCATACGGGAACGCGACAGTGCCGTCAGCTGTCGAAAGAGGGATTGTGTTAGCTTGTGTGTCTTGGGAGAATAGTTAAGAAGGAATTTGCGTACAGCATGTCGTGACGTCCCCGCCGGTCACACACCGAGCTTCTTTGCGGCAGCAGAAGCCGTTGTTGCAGTCGACGGCGCCCGACTGTGCGGAGCCGCCGCAGACGAGTGAGGCTGGGTATGTTTGGGCGGCAACAAGAGCGGTTGAGAGGAGAGTTGCGAGGAGAGCGGTTGGAAACTGCATGATGACGGTTGGGTGAGATTCGGCTTGCGAGGAGAGGCTGAAAAAGGCTGGTCGTAACGCGAAGATGTCTTCTGTGAACGGTTGTAATGGTATGTCGAACGAGTGTGATGAAGGGACAAGGAAGAAGAAGAAGAAGAAGAAGAAGAGGGCGGTAATTAACGAGCAGGGCAGGCGTCGGAGGCAAAGACAAGTAGTATTGTTGTGCGAGTGCGAGTGTGACGGATATGAAAGAACACTGGAGCACTGCCCGACCAGGCCGCGCGTTGACTGCGCCCAGTGTTCACTATGCAACCGGCGTGAGACACGAGATGTTACTGGCGTTAGCAAGCACACGTCGAACGACTACAAATGTACTATGGCCTCTTCAACATGAGAATTGCCGTGTTATGAGGCGTCGATTGGCCGATGGCGATCGACTGTGGATCTTGATTTCTGGATGTACGCCATCGTCATCTATCATGTAGTATATGCGCCATGCGGAGCCTATTCGATGGAGCCGCAGCGCGCATCATCTTGGGAATGCTGGAGTCCTGATGTCTGCGCCCAGAGTAGAACAGCTGAGTCTATGGAAGAGCTGAGACGTGGTGGATGTGCGGCACTGTCGTCTTCGTGTTTATATCAAAATGTGCAACGCGGACGAAGCAGGCAAAAAGAAAAAAGTGCTCCAAGGCTGAGAATGAGACCGAGAGCTAAGCTTCTTGTGGACTAGCGCGGTTTCGACCTGCCGTAGATCCCGTCTCAGCCTTTATGGGCCGTGTGCCCCAGTTACCACGTCCACGTCCGATCAACATCAACATCACGTTCATTTCTTTTGCAATCGCTTGATTCCAGACCGTGCTGAATCGCTCCGAAGATGCTGCCTCATCGATGGATTGTCTGGCACGTCCTGGCCGCGGTCAGAATAACCCCATCCCCCTCTCTCCCTCCCACTCTAACGACAACACTAACAACATGACCATCTCGTGCCAGTCAAATGCGGTGTCCCAACAGGTGAGAAAAGAAGAACTGTCCATCCTATAACTGTTAGATATGCTGTTTCATCTAGCTGCAAACTCGATCATGCTTCTTAGATATACGACTTCTCCGTATATGGCTGTCAGACCTACGTTGTCTACTTAATACTCTCTTTGCCAACGGGTAGAAATGTCGCAAAGCCACTTCTCTAATGTCCACACAGCTTCACTATTTCGAATCACGATCGCGGTCGACAGAGAAGTGGTTTTGGATCCGTCTTAGCTGCCCAATCCTGGTGATAGTCCGCAGAGGTACTCATCTAAAGCCCTGCACGGATGTTCAGACCCTCGCTGAAGTTATAGGATAGAAATGAGCGGGCATACCTGTGAAATATCATCCTCATCAATAGCACATTTTCGGAACTCGAAGATCAACCTCCAACGTCTCAACGCTGCCCAAGTCCGCCATGCTTTCTCGCGATTAGCTATCAAATCACATGGCGCAGCACGTCTCTACGCCAATAGGTCCCTTGGCCAGCATAGTTAGACTATCCAGTGTTGGAAGATCAGTCTGGTGAATAGTCATGTCGAGACGAGATTCTCTTGCTGAAGACGAATTATCCACGTCCAATCCACCGGTGCTGGCTCGTATTGTCATCTCGTCGGCTTCATGGTCTTGTATGAGCCGCTAGCATGAATTGAATATTACCGGAACATCGAATTGATATGCTCAACTTAGCCAAGCAGTTTTAAGGCTGGAAAGGACGATATCTACCGGTGGTGGCCCAGACCAGACCAGACTGACCAGCCGAGAGACGAGGTCCGCAAGCACCTGAGGTCGGTTCAGTCTCACGATCGGGATGCCATAGCTCCTGTTTCGCCGCTGGCTACACACTTGTCTGTGAAGAATTTAAGAGATGCTAGCCTTGGCATTACTTTCGGACTCACAATAGCTCGTGTAGTATCAGATGGCTTACACCATCAGACTAGGACGAAAAGCAGGATAGAAAGGCGCGTCCTTCGTGGTAACAGTACTATTGTACTACTAGCATCTGCCTCTGACCTGAATCAATGTATGACACAGTCGTGCTATACCCAACTTGCAAAAACCGACCTTACGAGCCTTCTGAGGTACTAGCGGCGCGAGCTTCGATATTCCAAAACCGCGTGCACATATACACCTTGACCTTCACCTTCACGGCATCCCAATACCCCATAAACATCTACAGAACCGTAAACCCATAATAACTCACAACCGCGCAACCTAACAAGACCCTCAGACTTACTTTAGCGCGTACCTACGTCATGCCCAAAAATACACCCCTTCCCCCAAAACTCACCTTCTGATTCGCCACCCGGTCTCCGAAACCCAAAATCGCTTCGGGATTAAACCATTCAGGGCTCCCGCCCGGCCGGCAACGTGGGCAGCAACGTGGGCGTGGGATAGATCGGGCTAGCCAGCCAGTCAGACCCTGATCAATAGCTGGGCTATTTACACCACACCGAAAACAAGCAACCGGACCGAAGCCAAGAAAAAGCCAATATTCAAATACCGAGCCGAGACAAGAAAGCAGTTACACAATGCACACGACGCACACGTGGTGCAAGTCGTACAAGTAGCCGTTGAGGCTGAACGTGCAAGGCGAGAGGGTGGATGGGTGTAACGCTTGGCCGTGGGAAGATCTGCTAGAGCCGTTCTTGTGTTGCCGTACTGCGTTTGATGGTATTTGATGAATTGGTTTTGTGATTGATGTGTTTAGTTAGAGCTAGAATGATGCGCGCCGCGGCGACCCGCATTAGTAGACGGGATTATATGATTAGATCTGGACGCTTAAACCAGTGTGTCCGTGGGCCGCTGGACGGGCCGGCTGACGCATGCGGCTTCGGGCTTCTATGAAGGATCATATGGAAGAAATGCTCCGTCAACGGGGTGTGGTGGGTGGTGGTAAGGTAGGTTGTGCCAAGTATATTATATGCCATCTTGGGAGGTGAATAGCCAGGGCGTGAGGATTCTGTGTTATTTGCATTTTTTCTCATATTACTATTAACTGGTTGATTGTTGAGAGCTGGTTAGCTATCCGATTTGTTTCTCGAACATTCCCATTTGCCAGCCGAGTTCTACTCTTCTCGAATTGCAGTCTACGAACCCACGATACACACCAGAGGGGCACGTTTGGTAGCTGAGGGGGGACAAACACACGAAACGATGAATCTCTTCAAGGCGTCTTCGATCATCGGGCTTCTGTTCCTGTTTATTGCCGTTCGCTATGCCTTTGCGCTGCTCATGAACATACGCGCGGCCAAGAAGTCTGGCATGCCGTATGTGGTGCGGTTGACTCCATCGGGCAACCCGTTCTGGATGATCTTTGGAAACAAAATCATTGCGCTGCTCGAGCGGCTTCCGTTCCGGTGGGTCGGTCAGTTCAAGCGCTTCAACCTGCACGGGTGGGAGGCCAACGAGCGGCATCGCATGTACGAGGAGCACGGCGACATCGTGCTCATCGTCACTCCAAAGGGCAACCTCATCTACGTCGGCGACCCGGTTGCCATTACCGAGATCCTGCGCAGGAAAGATGAGTTCCGCAGGAACACGAAGAGCCGGAAGATGCTGGATATCTTCGACAAGAGTCTGACGTCCACGGACGGGCCTGAGTGGCAGAGACATCGCAAAGTCACTGCTACCTCGTTCACGGAGAAGAACACGGAGTTGGTGTGGGTCGAGTCGTTGAAGCAGGCTCAAGGAATGCTGGAATACTGGACACAGCGAGCGACGGCGCCTATCCGGTCGTTGCAATTGGACACGCAGACCTTCACTACGAATGTACTTGCTGCAGCCATGTTGTCGAAACCGTACAAGTTTGTCGGCAAGGAAGACCCTCCGCCAACGGATGACTCCGAGGAGGAAAAGATTGCGTATGAGTACAGAGAGGCTCTGTCCGTTATTCTTGAGAATGTCATTGCAATCATGGTCCTCGGAAAGAAAGTCTTGCAGAAGAAGTGGATGCCGGTGAAACTGCAAAAAGCTGGTGCTGCTGTCGAAAGATTCAGAGACTACGCTGAGACCCTGATCGAGGATGAGAAGGCGCGCATCCAGAGTGGCAGCCAACAGACCGTTCCTACGCTGGTAAATCTGATGGTGCGCGCCTGTGCGAGTGAGGTGAAATCTGGTACGAAGACGTTGACAGAGTCTGAGATCGTCAGCAACTTGTTCGTGTACGCTTTCGCCGGCCGGGACACCACGGCAATCACACTGTCCCATATGATCGTCTTCATGGCAGCACATCCGGAAATCCAGGACTGGGCACGGGAAGAGATCCACCACTACCTTCCAGACCAAGACTCTTCAACATGGGAGTATGCCAAGTTCGCGAAGCTGAAGCGTTGTCTAGCAGTCATGGTAAGTGGCAAACTAGTCGCGGTCTCCTACACAGACCTTTACACTAACACACTCGACCAGTACGAAACACTGCGTCTCTGCCACCCCAGCGTGCTTCTCCTGAAGGTCACACCACCCCACCCCATCAATCTGGACGTCAACGGCAAATCCCACCTGATACCAGCAAACTCCGCCATCCACGGCAGTCTGTCCGCCATGCACACACATCCCGACTTCTACGGCCCAGACCCACTCTCATGGCGGCCCTCACGCTTCATCACAGCGACCGAGAAGTCCGAGTCTGGGGACATCTTCGCTGCCGAGACGATTCCTGCAGACACGACTGTCGACTTCCTCGCGTGGTCATCCGGCCCACGGGCTTGTCCGGGTAAGAAATTCGCACAGGTTGAGGTCGTGGCCGTGTTGGCGAAGATGCTGTACGAGCATAGAGTTGAGGCTGTACCGGAGCCGGGTGAGAGTGTGCTGGACGCGCAAAACAGGCTGCATGGGTTGTGTATGACGGTCGAGCAGAAGGCGATCTTCAATATGAAGGAGCCGCACAAGGCTGGGGTGCGGTGGGTCAAGTGCTGAGCGCCGTAGCCATGATGTTTTGTATAGATGAATAGAATTCCAGCTTGTTTTGATTACCGAAACGTTTGTTCGGGTTAGTAGGACCAATGTGGCTGTTGTGGTGGATGTAACAGGATCGAGTCGTTGATGGAAGCTAACTTAACAGCAGGAAGCACAGTTGCCTGACGCACCAAGCTGATGCCTCATCATCATTAGGTCAATTTATTTCATGCTAAGCAAGGTGAGCGCCCACTATGGATAGGTAGGTACCTGATACAATGTTAATACATCATAGCTGAGTCGTTTCATCCTGACGCAATATCAGCCCTACTCGCAGGTCACTAGGTAATTATTGACGCTTTAATCTTTCTGTTTCTGTCTCCAGTAGTGTACACATTTTCCGCTCTGTTGATTGCAGAGATGTCTGCATACGAGCTTATACCATCTTCGATTCCTTAAATTCGAAACATGACATCATGCACGTTCACTTTAGCTTCTTCGCCAACCCCTGTACCGGCTCCCCACCACCCTCCATCCGCAACACTGCAAGCGTAAGCACCCCTGTAAACGCCAACCACACATTTCCCCATACGCCAATCGCCATGGCCGTATTATAATGTGACTCTAGCTTATAATGCTGATACGCCCCGATCCCAGTCGCAACGTGGTGGAACACTGTCGCAGCTACAACCAGCCCGGCCACCGAAGTAGTAGTCCTCGCCTCGCGGGCCGCTGGATGTGTGTTTACTGCTGATGGTGCCTTTGCGGGGATGGCGCCTGTGAATGCGAGCAGGATCAGGCCGAGAGTGACGAGGCACCAGCCGTCGGTCTTGACGTTGTAGAGCTCGAGGTCGTTGGGCATGAGGTTGAGTTGGGATGGTGGACGGAACCCTATATTTTGAGAGTCAGGCTTGCTTTGCGAGGATTAAGAGAGAAAGGACGGACAGCCGACGACCATGGCAGGGTCATAGACACGGCAGAGACCGCGGAGAGTGTACCAGAATGCGGTGCCGTAGGTGTAGGCGTGGAAGACCTGTTTGTTTGGGTAAGTTGGGGATATGCTGGGGGAATAGGAGGTGCCTACGTACGGTTGAATTGAGAGATGGCATAGTCGCTGGCTGTGTGAGAATGTAGGAATCACAATTGTAAATGTCGAGTGAGGGCAGGTATTTCCTTGGAAAGATGTTGAGCTCCACCTATTAATATACTTCCAAGGGCAGCTGAAGGCTGGCTGAAGCTACTGCGGCCCGCCCCGTTCGCTTGCGACGTCATGATGAGGGGAACGTCGGTAAAAGTGTCGCCTCAGGCATCATCAATCTAGATGAGAAGTACTTTTTTTGCAATCTTCGTTGCGTATCAACGATGTTTTTGCTGGGTTGGATCCTTAGGACTCCATGGTCTGTTATAGAAGATAGTATCTCAAATAAGGTTGGTCTAAGATAGATGTACGGATTCGGCGGTAGTCTATGGCGTGTTTGCAGAACTGCGTGAATGACATGACTCCTATTCTAGTAAGTTTGTGCAATTTAACTACGAACCGGTGTAGTGTTACTAAAAATAAATTGCAGAATACTGTATCAGCATGTATTCATACCGCGGCATCACGTGAGTATCTGAAGACCCACTCGGCTCGCTCGTGTTTTGTTTGACGCAAGCCCAAGCCCTAGTCCAACTCTCTCCCTCCAACGTCAGCATCCTTTCCCAGGCTCCCCTCCATCTATCCCGCACTCTCGCTTGGCGTCAAAAAGTCTCCAATAGTCGCCCGCCATGCGCGCATTTGGAACAATAGTCTTGCGAGACAGGCTTGGCATAGCTGATGGCGACGCGTGGCCTTCTCGCACCTAATGGTGGTAGTGCTGTTGCGCATGAAAGGCGGGGAAGTTGCTAGGAGCTGATGATCCTGCCATCAACCCCGGCGGCGGTCATTGGCTTCATCGTTGCCATGATGCGAAAGACAACACTGCTCGTGGCTGCTGGGCGGCTTGAGGGATGGGCTGAGTGTATAAGACGGTCCGAAGGCTGTCAGATAGGTGTGCATCCTGTTCCATCCCTTGCTTTGTCTAGTTTCTCTCTTTACGCTGTTGTCGCCTCTTCCTCCTTCACTTGAGACGTCTCGGTCGCTTTGCCTGCTGCACTCCAGTAAGAGTCGGCAGCCTTGTGTCTGCCTGGTGGTCTCGCGTCCGTTTGTATCGGGCTGGAGGGAATTCATTACAGTCGTGGCTGCTGTTTGCCTATGCCCAAACTGCATTTCACTGCATTCAATCTTTTCTCGCTTTCTTTAAGGCGAAGCTCCCTCTTGAGGCCATCCATCTTGTCTTCTCGACACGTCCACAACGCTACCGAACGTTCTTTGTGCCCAGAGTGTGATACTGCAACCAGGACAGCATCAGCATCAGTTCAGCTCAGCTCATATCACCCCACTCACACCACCGCTCAACACCTCGCCATAATTACATCTCACATCCACACACCTGTATCTGACTATGGCAATCGGCCCTTGGGGAGCAATGGCAATTGCCCTCGCTGGCTCTGCTCTGCTCTCCGCCGTCGGCTATGGCATCTGGAGAACGATGCACCGAGGAGAAGAGGATCAGGCGAACTGGTGGCAACGCTTCAGCACTGAGCAAGACAACTACATGCGGCAAGTCAGAGAACGGAATCTGGTGGAGATGGACTATCGCGTGAGGTATTGAGATGCGCTCCCCACTCACCAACGAAACCAATCTGTTGCAGCATGCAACCAAGACAGATGTGATGTCTTAACAACCTTTTATCGCAAGTGAAGATACCTGCGCAAGGGTGACTGTTGTTGATATGCAGGAACAGGGCGTGACAGGCAGACCGTCGAGTTCCTACAGGTGACGCGGTGCTTAGCCAGGTTCCTGCTGAGACGCTGATTTGCGGGCAGTTTGTCCTGTTGGTGGAAGGTTGGGAACAGTCGACAACAGAATCGCTCCTTCTCCGAATACTGACCGGCAATCTGAAACAGACCTCTATGCCAGATTTGTCTGACGGGCCGTCTCTTTCTCTCGCATCATCTTTCTTCCGAATCAATCATTATCTCGTCCTTGAAGGCACCTATTGCGCAGCAGATTGTGCCATACATTCGTTACTTGTATCCGTACTCAAGTCTGCAATAATGGGCCCCCGTAAACCAGCCTCTCCTTTGAGAATCATGGAATGTGCAGAACCGGATTCGACAGACCCAACGAACATCGCCACCACCGCAAGCGCCGACATGGTCCCTCCACCACCACCATTACCGTCCAAAGCGACTCTTCCACTGCCAGTGGCTGGCACCTCCAACCCGCCATCGCGTCAGAGCATGAGTAGAACACGGTCATACGGGAGGATATCAGCAGCCTCCATGGATGCCCCGAGTTCAAGTTCAGCAGAGGAGATACCATCAGACATGCCAGAATTAGAACGCTGTCCGAACACGTCTGGCGAATTCTCGGTTGACTGGGGCAGGCTACTTGGCAGCGACTCTCCGCCTCCAATAAATAACTCTTATCTGGAACCGATGTTCTGCTATAAAATCAACAGACCTCCACATCTGGGAATGTTCACTCGCGACATCGATGAGGACAGACATCTCTCCAATTTGTTCCACCCGAGAAGTCTGACTGATGGAAAGGTGCACCAACATATGCAGTCTTCCAACGACTACTTCGCAACTGATTGGTGGCAAGGAAGATGTTTGCGCTGTGCTAGAAAGCTTTGTACACCGCAGCATCATTGGACCAATTGTCCCTTTACGTGTATCTGGTGTGAAGATAAACATGGGATTCTACGTTGCGACTCTGAGCCCACAGTCAAAGAAATTTATAATCATTTCGATGGCCCGGAAGAGGTGGCATCACCACCAAAACCTCCCTCGATACCGATAAGTCCGAGAGTCGCTGAGTTGAGTGGAAGAGATCCTAAGGTACCACTGCCGCCGCGAGAAGATCCAAGAACTCCAACTCGCCAGCGAGAGCTTATCAGAAGCAATTCCATGTCCCCGGTTCATCTAGAGAATATTGAACAAACACGTCGACATCATCCAGTCTCCCTGGAATCTAATAACAACTGGTCGGCTAGCGTGTCTTCGGAGCTAAGGACAATCAAATCATGCACCCGCGCGACCACCGAGAAAGTCTGTTCCTTGGCAAGACGTGTTGAGAACATCGAAAGAATGGTCCATGATATTCACGCCGGCGTCCAAGACCATCGCGTGCAGAACTTGGCTGATCACAATCGTGCAGTAAGTGACGTCACTTCAGGCACGGAAGAATCTAGTCAAGCATCTGGTGAAGGTTCGAGCGGAGTCTCTCATCGCTCTGAACATAACAACAGCGTCAAAGCAAAGTTCCTGAGGCAGCAAGAATGTAGAGAAATTATGCGAGCGCTCACAGCACTCGATGACGCGCAGTCATCATTTCGTCATATTTTCAGGGGTCGACTTGAAAATGCCGAAGAGGAGGGAGCACCTATGTCTTGCAGTCAAGCTCAAAGCGCTGTTGAAACAAGCACTACAGTCTACAGCTCGCGCAGTGGGTACCAGGATGTATCTGGATCTTTTCTCTCCACTAGCGCAATGTCGGACAGTACCATTTCGCCGTCAGATCACCAGAATATGCCCGAAATTCACGGCCCGGTGTCTCCTGATAGCACAGTCTCGGGTAGCGAGGACGAGTGCAATTCGTCGCCCGATCTACCTAGTCGACGTCGAGTTGTCATAGATACCGTAGCTCTAGATCATGTTCTGATTGGTCGCGAGTTGCATTACTATAACGTGTCGCCGCCAGTTTCATCAGATCGCCTTCAGGACTTCCCTTTTGGTGACGGTGCATATTTGGTTTGACCTTTCTGCGTCAGCTTCACAGCATAGCTCTGACTAAGTTCAGGTTCCTGAACCCCTGACTGAGCCTGTCGAAGACTGTTTCATACCTTCTAGCCCAGGCCATGAGGTGGGGGTCTTCAATCACGGGATGTTCTTGGTGTGTAACTTCATGATGCTTCGTCATGTCATAGCTGACTCGCCAAAGTGCAGTGACCAGTATTCCAACGATCTGCTATACACGGACGGGTGGGAGGTGGATTGATACGTGGCTGCACTTATTCTGTTCGGTATATACCCCGTACGGCTCTTGCGGTTGTCGCTTTCCGATGCATGTAAGCCTGTTCATTTCAAGCATTCGTTAGTAGACAATCTTGATGATAACATCGCATATCTACTCAGATCTTGTGCACGCATCAAATTCGTCACTCGTCTTCCATGCCCGAAATCCCATTCCTCATGCATTATACTTTGCGTTCGCCTCTAACGTTACGCTGCATGCTTATGGACCGCCTATAGACCCATGTCCTGATTGAGCTCGAGATCGACTCTCGCGCACAAGAGAGCACATCCAAGCAGTTCTATACCATCGACGTCTAGAGACTTCTAGCGTATAGAATATGTATGTATATGTACGTATATATGTATATGTTTGTGTTTAGTACAGAATCAAGTAAAAATAATGAAGACAGTGAAACCCAGCTCAACTTCCACAATTTCTCCTTGTGAATCTTACAATCCGAAAATCCCAGAATCTTTGCATTCAGCGCAGCATGCTTCGTTCTGCTCCATACATGTGTGCGCCCTCCACACATCTATCTCCTCTCCGAGTTGACCGTTGCCCACAGCATGGACAACCTACACCCTTGACGTCGGCGTCGGCAGAGAAGCCCAGCTCCAAGTCAGTCCCGTGTGGCCCCCAAGAGAATGAACACCGCTGTGACCGCCCGACGGCGCAGCGACGCCGAGGACATGCTCGCCACTTGGTGCTGGGACTAATGTCGGCACCGCACCCGGAAAGCTGGTGATGGTGGGGAAAGGCGGCGTGGGCAGAACTGATGAGATACCTGGATGACCACCGTGGATACCAGAGATGTCGAAATGGCGATTGTTGAGGACCTTGGTGGGGACGGAGGGGAGGAATGTGTTACTGGGGAAGCCAGGGATGGCGGTGGGAACGGTGCTGGGTATTGGGATTGGAAGGCTGGTCGGGATTGGGGTTGGGAGACCGCTGGGGGTACCAGGGAGGCCAGGGATATCGAAATGGTGGTTGTCGAGGGCCTTGACGGGCGCGGCGGAGACAAATGTGCTGCTGAGGAGAGCGAGAGCCGCGAGGATGGCGAAGTTGGGTGTGGTGTAGAGCATGTTGACTCGTGTGTGAAAGTTGAGTGGAAATTTGTTGGTGTTGAATAAGGAGTGTGTGAGATGTAGAGGTTGATTTGTTAGGTAAAGAACGTGTTGACCTAGGAAAGCGATGTAGGAACTAAAGAGAGTAGTGTTTGCATTCTTCAACCTGCGATAGACAAGACCTTTATACTGGTCTGGGTGTGTCCACGTTCCTTTTCATTCGCAAATACCATTTTCTATAGTGCTCTCGCAGGGATCATACAAACACCGCAGATGATATCCCAAACAATGTGTTCAGATTGACGGCCCGGCATGTTGGACATTGCGATGTTCCTCAATGATGTAAAAACAAAAACAGAAAAAAGCATGATGGCGCGCGGCGAGCCCGAACGACTATCACAGAGAATAGGGCACTAAAGATGCGCGTTTCATTGTATCTGGTACATTCTCGAAGTTGAAGCTGCGTGAGCAGTCCACCTGAAAGATTCGACAGAGCGCGCTTAGAATAACGAGTGCCTAGGAAGCTTTTTGTTGTACCATGCTTGTCCTCTGTGGCGCATGTGTATCCGTTTCAACCCATGTGTCAAATCTGTCCTAGTGTATATCCTATTCACTTAACTGCGCAGGCTGTACTGAGATACCCACCACTCTCCAGGTTCTGCCTTCGATGTAAGGTATCATGTCCTAGTGACTTGTAGAACTAACCGGTGGGTGGGTAGACGCTCTCACTAGACACTTTTGTAGTACTATGCTCACTTACTCGAGTGAGTAGTACGCAGTAGACTGTCGTATTCGCTAAGCCAAAAGTGTAGACCTAGACACTTTAACTGGCCGCTGCGGTACGGATCGGTGTGTAACAGGGAAACGGCGAGGCGCATGGGGGTGGAATCCGGACATTGGTGCTCCACATTGTGGGGTAGGCTAATTCATTCGATATCCGGAGCCCTAAGTTGATGAGAGATCGTCAAGTCAACTTGAGGAAGTCTACACTATTCGAATTGAATGCTATTCACCGTGACGTGACTGACACTGACTTGAGACTGTATCAGTGAAGAAGGCTCGATTTGTGCCTGAATATTCTCCAGTACTGGCTTACCAACTATTGCCAGCGCAGCAAGAATACTGCCAGAGCAGGGAGAACCGAGAACACAGCCACTGTGATCTTCTTCAGGTAAGGGAGCATATAAATTCCTCAGCTTGCTCTACATATTTGTCTCTTTAGTGTTGAGAAGCCATACAGAAGCCTCCTCGTACTTGGAAAGGACACGTCAGATTTGCCCTGGAGACTGCTCGTCTGAACCCTCATGTAAAAAGTGTGGAGCACCTTGTCGACATCCTTGGCTAGACTGGTACTCTCGTCGTTCTTCATAAGAACCTTACGTCTGTCGATCTCACAAACATCCCTGCATGATGCAGTCCCACTATACCAAACGCATTGACAAATGTAGGACTCAATGATAGATCATAACGCAAGGTAACTAAGCTCGAGAATTCACGCTCCTTGCAGAGCCTTCGAGATATCGCGCAATAAGTATCTCACCCGAAAGTGAGACAGGGTCGATGTTGAACACCGCAGTGAGTCCAGTATACCGCAGCGAAATGTTTCGATGCACCAATGCAGTTTTCCTCCTTGCATTTGATTATCGGCGGGAGATATGGTATTTTGCATTTTGCTGTGTCTGTCTAGTGAGAACCTTGCAGCTTGCAGGGTATGGTAGTTAGTGTCAAATTAGTATGTTGCGATGTCAATCTCGATTTGGCCTTTCTTTCGGACTTATGCTTACATTGCATATCTGCAAGGATAGACGTGTCGCACCTTATCGCGTCTCATTGGATTCCGAGGTGCTACGAACAGTATGGGGTACTTCTCACATTGAGGCGACTTTTCCGTTTGTGCCTCTCGAGACTTCATATACCTAGGCATAAACAGGTCTGACACTCGTAACGACCATGAGCACCTTGCAGATGTCTAAATGGGAAATACACAGTCATCAGGGCAGCTCCTATGACAGATTAGCCGGAGTAGAGACTTCACCAAGCTCTAGCACAGCTCGAATTGAGCGGTGTCATATCTGTGCGTACGTGAACATTGATGCCAAGTCGCAAACTTTTTGCAAGGATGAATGTTTCGCCAGTAGTCTCTTACAGACTGTAATGCTAATGTCAAGGACCCTGCTCAGCAATTATGAGGTCGCGGGTATGTCTGTATCAAAGGAATGTGTCGACTATGATCCAGGTTTGAAGATGACAGATCGACTCAGGCCGAGCTCACAAGATACTAACGTCGAGGTGACGCATCAAGGCCTCGCCGTGCGCATCGTGGTATCAAGAGCTCATGAAACACGTGTATATCGATGTTTTCTTGTTCTTGATCAGTGTGGTTTGTGTTGATGTTGGTGTTGGTGTAGGATACTAAAGTGAGGACATAGGTGTTGATAGGAAGTGGCACTGCGTGGCTTACGTAATTGAACAAAGACAAAGTCAACGTCCGTTGCCTAAGCCTTCCCTCCTTTCTTTCATTCCTACAGGTGGAAGTCATTTTCTGTCCTGCGTTTTGGCCTCGTACCTTGTTGCTACGTCACCGCATGCGAGATGCGGAATATGCCGCATGCCATAAAAGTCTGACTGCTACGACGTGCAGCAGCTTATGTGCCTCTGCCGGCCGAGAAGAGTCTGATGTCCACAACAGTACAAAATATCACGCGTTCACCTACAACCAAGAGTTTTGGCAAGTTCCGCTCCAAAAGGGGAAGAGGCTTATGCTATAGCCTATAGCTACACGCATGAAAGAGGGAATTGCGCCGGTCGCAGGATTACCGATTTAGGGATATGCTACCGGACACCTCAAGCTACAGTAACGTACTCGCACCAATGCGGCGGAACAGATTGTTCGCACAGGCGCACCGAACTATGGTTCGGCATCACTGCGTCGCGCTCGCGAGTATCACATGTATAGAGGGCACATGCGCCTGCGCTTAATATACTTCCACCACCTTGATTCCGTCACATCGGCGACTTTTTAAGCCTTTGTTTGGAGCCGAAAGTTTGGCCGTGGACAAACGCAGATCGTCAGGGGGCGATCCCAGCATGAGTCTATAAGAATATCTATACTGACTAGATAGGGCTGTTTATACGTCTATTGCATTGCATGGTGGCTCACTCTTTAGGTGCTGTATGTTTGATGGTCAGATGCTCAATTATAAGAAAGCACTCAGTCTCATCGCTCTCTAGTGTACTACCTCATATCAGTGCGACATGTCATGGGAATGAGACGTAGGGAGCCGGAACCGGCTTAAGCATTTGAATGATATCGATAGTGGAGTCTGGACGAACTTGGGGAATAGCGTACGCAATGTGCGATATACTGTATAGCCAGTTGGTGGACTCCACTATTTTTCCATCGGAACCAGGTAGGGCTATTCGAAGTGTTGGGTCTACAGGCCCGTGTGTCCTAGCATCGACCTTTGACGTGGGCGAAGTGGATAGGGTGCGCCCTTCAAACAGACAAGCTCAGAGAGAAATGCTTGGCATTGCTTGTCTACTGCAATCCTGTCCACGGACATCACCCGGTGCTCTAGTCAGATGCATCTATAGACGCGTGTACATACTTGTTTACAGATATTGACGACGTCATTCGATAAGTAGTATCTAGAGATGCGGTGAGAGGGAAGCATTCTCCATGCTTCGCTGGGCTGGGGGTACCTAGCCTTCTAGGTGTGCCAGGGCTGGCTGCCTTACGATGGAACCTTGCGATTCGTCTACCATGTGCCGTCAGATTCACATGCACTCCCCAACGTGGCTGCTTCCAACGTTGTGCAATCAGTGTGAGTGCAAACATTCAGCCTCGATTGCTGCAGAGTCTCTGACCAATCGCTGCCTTAGATAATTGCTCACGAGCATTAGTGTGGTCTGCACTCGAGACATAATTACAGTATCTTCAAGATGTCCCAAATGGTACGTTCTAAGATAACTGAAAAGGGGGCTCATCGATGCCGGAGTCACGGCGGGTACGCCCGATTGGTTGGTCCTTCCACCGCACCGGTATTATCGGAAGGAAGCTTGATCACTACCTGGATCGCGAAGTATTCCAAGAAGTACGATCAGTGAGATTGAATGGAGCGGCACGTTTTTTTCCAATTCCCCTTTCGTGGGGAAGGGGTTCACAACAGACAGGATATTTCATCTGGACTAGCGCTTATGGAACTGGAGCAGAAGAGTGGAGACAGAAGACCTATGCCCCAGAATACACCCGGTGAGGCTGAAAGTCGGATTCGGCGTCTTGGTGGATACGCGCGTTCTCGAGACCGTTGAAGCCTTCTTCCATCGCTACGGGCCTACGACAGGTGTCGATCCAGCGTTCGTTTGGTCCGATGATAGACTGATGGCATCGCACAGCCGACCCGCAGGCTGAGTCTCTGGTGTGGCAGATCCGTCCTGGGATCCTAGCATACGTTCAATCGTGTGCGCTAACGGCAGCAAAAGCCGACTGGTAGGGCTGGCGAGCCTAGTGATTAGGGCCTTTCAACCGGAGGAACGGCGGAAACTTTAATTGGCCCCCCAGCCGGGAGATCTGATTTATGCCACGGCTTCATGCCGAGACTTCAAATGCTCTTATACTGCACTGTATCAGAAGGTGGCTTCCATTGCTCTTACAATCAAATCATCTCACTACAGACTGCAAGGTCTCGGCTGACTTGATCCTGGTCACTTATGGCCAGGCGATTCGCGCAGTTTCGGGTCAACATACCGAAATGGAGGATTCGACTATCTCTCCCTCTAGAGTTTAGTGCGGGCGCCCAAGAGTTTTGATACCAAGCCTACTCGACTACTGTTGTCGCATTCGGGGCCGACTTTTAAGTCCGAGGACTCCGAACGACCGTGAATGGTACGGTACGGCACCTTTTGACGGAGGGCCTAGTTTGCTCTAAAGAACGTTTGGACACGGTGGGTGAGATGACTGGAGGGCTGACACTATCGGCCGAGCTGAAGCCAAAGTGACCAACCAATCTTCGGTCCACGTCCACGGAGTCCACTGAACGTTGCAGACTATCTACGGCCAAGCATGATGAGCTATGATTCTAACGTTGTACTGCGGGTGGAGACCGCGAGGCTTTCCCGAAAGGACCACCACTGTCCTGCAACATGCTGTCCATCGTTCTGACGTCTGTGTATCGAAGTCGTACACAGAAAGATGTATGATCCATGGCGTGCAGGCGCATCAGCAAACGCCAAAAGGAGACTTCCGTACTGTTTTGTTCCTTCGCGTAGCTTTTGGTGCATGTCAACGTATGCTCATCAATCCTACATATATTGCCATGAAACAACGGCATCTGGTCCGTCACGCTTGCCTATCGTACATGAAGATATTGAATTCTTCATTTAATGCACTAGATGCAAAGACTAGAATCATGTTTCTGTCTACCTAGTACTCCATGAACGGAGTTCCGATGGCCGAACTATGTGGAGTTCTTTGCGACCCTATGATCCTCCCGGCCCAAGCGCAGGGGTGGCCAGCCTGTTAAACACGCTTTCCAGGTGACCCACTCCCCATGGACAACGGCCCCCTCCCCCAACATCTGGTCTGACTCCCGCGAACTTCGAGGCACTAAGCACCCAGCGTGGGATATAAGCATTCTGAGGCCCAGATCAGATATGCGTCTACATCACTCCGCCTCATCTTGCTGCCCGCCTGGCCTGAAGGAATCTTGTCTGAAGTGAACTTCCGCAACTTACGTTCCTCTTCCAGCTTATCTCCCTATGCTATAGTGCTTTTCACTACGGAAAATAAAACATCTTTGTTGTGTCGGAGCATCCCACTCAGTACCTCCACACTGATCATCCATATGGACTTCACCACATACTTTACGCCGCCGCAGGCTCATTCATACCCTCCTTATATGAGCGGTATCCCATTCTCACAACCCGACAATGACACCTCCAAGCTCACAGTAAGTCAAGTCTCAAACGCCCTTGTCTCATCACCATAAAAAGCTTGGTCTCTGGAGAAAGCTTGGGTTGCCGTGCCACATAGGCCCATGGATGAAACATACACGAGAGAATCACAGGAGCACAGCTTTGATACTGGAAAACACTATGCTAAGTCTTGCAGGACCCTATTGACCCGTCATTCTTATCACAAGGCTATGATGCCTACCGTTATGCCCCTTTCCACAACACATCACCCAGCAGTCCTCAAGGCCCTACCGGCCAAGCACATATCCCGAGCGTCGACAGCATCGACAGCGGCATCGACATCATGGACGAAGCGCGGCGAGCAAGCCTGACGCGAGCCAGCAGCGAGGAGAAGGAGATTCTCACCCCCGCGCAATCGCGGCGGAAAGCACAGAACAGGGCAGCGTAAGCTCGTTGTCAGAACTACTACCCCAGCATCCAACTGACAGCGTTTCCAGCCAACGAGCATTCCGCGAGCGCAAAGAACGTCACGTGCGTGATCTAGAAGCAAAGTTGTCCGCCCTCGAATCGTCACAGCAGAGCCTGCAATCCGATAACGAACGCCTGAAGCTGGCTCTTCAGCGCGTGACCACCGAGAACGAGATGCTGCGCGGCGTTACACCGAGCTCGACGCCATCCTCGCTACGACTATCGGCGGCGTCGCGCAAGTCTACGGGTGCGGCGGGCATATCGGGCGATCTTGCCACGTTAGGTGTTGGGGACCGTGGGGAGTTGCTCGGTGCAGGCGCCGCGTGGGATCTTATACAAAGCCATCCTCTGGTCGAGAAAGGTCTGGTCGACATTGCGGATGTCTGTGAGCGGCTCAAGGGAGTGGTCAAGTGCGAGGGGCAGGGGCCGGTATACGAGGAGAGCCTTGTTTGGAGAGCTGTGGAAGAGAGCAATAGGGGTGGTGGTGATGAATTGATCTGACGAGCAAGCTAGCAGAAAGCGACACTCGATTCATGTACTAATGGATACACTCGCTGACTTCGGGGGGAGACTTCGGACAGCGTAAGGAAACCTCCACCGGGCACCCTCCCGCAGGACTGTATGCTGTGCATCGTCTTGTGGGGATCTGCTTGAAGAGGATTACAAGGTTCTCCTCAATAGCATGTTATATATTTAAGCGCATTCGGGCTGCTAGCCTGATCATTTCAGCGAGCAAGTTCATGTCCATTACAGCTGATAAGATACCTATACCCCTATCAAAAGCGACTTCTACACATCTGATCAATTTACTATGCTTGATTCATTTGGGCAGCAATTGGAGTAACTCACAACATAGTTCTTCTGCTGGACATGACCTATAAGCTACGTCATTACCTATTAGCCATAGGATGCAGCGATCCTACCGTACATATCTCTCACCTGACCCTAGCCTGGAAGCCGGAACCCCTAGCTACGCCACTCTGCAACAATCAGAAGGTTAAATCATGGTCGAACCGCGCTTCCGTTCACAGATACCGACGCAAGCTGCAACACACTACGTAAATCGCAGCTCGAGCGACAGCAAAGTCGAACATTTCATTGCTGTCCATTCAGGCAGACTGTAGTCAACAATGTTGGTGTCTGTGCATCTCCAACTTCTACCTGATAATACAAGGCAAAAGGGAGACGGGCCGGGAGTGAGACATGCGCCCGAATATGGACATTACTCCGCAGAGCGGCTTTTGGAGGCGGATTTTGCCGCGGTCCGGTGTGTTGGGTGTTTTTGGTGCTACTGAAAACCGACATGCTTTATATTCCCTCTCTTCAAACTGTTTTCAAGATTTAGCGGTGGCTTGCTTGACTCACACATCAGCATGAGCATGCATCAAACTTCTAATGATGAGATTATTCTATATTTGGGATGGGGCGAAGCCAAAGCAACTTCACTGGCATGGCTGGTGGAGCCTTCAACTTCATAAAGGCACCAGGTCCGGATCGTACCGAGCCATGGAACAGTAGAAAGAAGTGATATAAGACCTACCGTCGCCAGTCATACAGCGCGATCCCAAATATCGGGCGACGAATCCTTTACGTCCTGTAGACTGCTTGCCAAGGTTTGTAAGAGTGGACCCGCAACGGCACATCATAGTTCTCCCGCTTCCCTCCTAGAGCGCGTTGATGCTTCACGAGGTCGATCAGAAGTATAGCCGACATATTTGTTCTTCGGGGAAAGCACTGACCATAATCTCGTCTTCTCATTCTGCATCAGTATAACACCATGACTGGTGGCTAGAAATTTGAACGCCACACGCGTCCTATCAAGACGTGACCTGCAAGGTGGATATGGGTTCCAGAGGAGTCCTTGCCAGTTATCACATTGATGCCAACTAACGTTGTCAATGGCCCTGATATCGTCTTCATGAAACATCTCGTTCCCTTTGGCTGCGCACCAGTATGCGACAGGCATATGAGTAACTCAACCTGCAGAGGTTGGCAAGTTTGTTTTAGGAGACACAAGGGCGGGTCCTGTCATGATGTATAAGACAGTCTAGATGGTCGACGATGTCGCCAATTCGAGAGTTTGTGTTGAATAGTGTCGGGGCTATGTTAATTCGAACGCTCATAGTTTTCTACCAGTATCCCGCGTAGGGATAGAGATTCGTGATTTTGAAAGCCATAGAGAGATCCAGTAGTATAGTGCTCAGGCTACTATATGTGCCGAGTATGTCTCCTATCATCGTCCAGCTTTGAACGGGCTGGGGCTTGCTGTGAAACGCGGTTGACGACATCGAGGAAAGCTCAGCATCCAGTCGGCCATGTCTTTGAGACGATGTGTGCAAGCGAGGGTAAAAAGACACGCATAGACTGAGAGTCCTCGTTTACGGTAATTGGAATGCGAGGTTTGTACTTCCAGCTCCGAGGAAGTTGCTGATTGCGACGATTGGATAGGTATCAGTGAGGAACCAAACGATAGAAAGCAAGAATAGAACAGAATTGACACGAAGTCGACCAACAGCCTAAAGGATTTAGAGTGAACAAGAGTGCTTCTAATCTGTCAGGTAGGATCGATTGAGGAGCCATATGTGGCAAGGCTTACTGCGTGGCGTCGGTGATGCATTCCAGAAAGGGGGGGTCCCCAAAGGGGGGGGGGTCGGCGGGCTGCAAGGCCGCCACAACAAGCTGTGTAGTGTCCGCCCCACAGGACAGAAGACCGGACGCATTCTGAAATTAGTCAAGTCAGCACTGCAAAAATTGTATGTGCTCTTTTATGTCAGCAACATAATCTGGGTCGCTTCACAGTGAGCTCTATCATTGGCTCAGTCACTTGATTATATAAACTGCTCCCATGCAGACATCAGGTGCAGGTCACCGCTTTTCTGCAGGCGAGCTGTAACGGCATGTGCCCATGGTTGTTACAATCTATGCTTGAGACCTTGAAAGGATTGCCCTAGGAGTGATGTGTGAGCTGTTCATTGGTTTCTGCTAGGAATTTTCTGGCTAATGTGCCATTTACCAGATGTTACTACCATCGCATGACATGTAATATGAATGGTCTGTCCAACACACATGCTGAAAAGGATCTACAAGCTTTGGTCGTGGAAGCTTCTTGGTCGGCTACAATGATGCAAGATATGGTAGGATGAAGTTGGATATTTCTCCGTGGAGCAGATTAATCTTCGACGGGGTAGTAGTAGTAGTGCATAAATCATGTCGTACACTGACGAGATGGCGGACTTGTTATCCTATTTGTGTCAGGCATCCGCCTTACTTCACGCAGATAAGGGTCTCCATCCCAACACGTGCAGAAGCCGAGTGGTTATCCTTACGCACATACCATGGGCGGTCCGCGGTGCTGCGTGTGTCAGGGCTAATGGGTGCCCACTCCAGCTGTTAGAGGAGGACAAAGCCTCATCTAAAGAACTCTAGTGCGACCTGCTTCAGTCCCAATCGCTATCTTCGTCGTCTTGATCTTTGCCAATCGTTCCATGTCTGATACTTGATCGTGGATAATCGTTTTGGGCAGATTCGGCGCCAGGACGATTTTGGAGTCGACTGTCCGATGGATTCACAGCGCCTATTTCGACCAGTAACCTTTCGAGATCTGATTTCAAGGATCATATTAGCGGGAGGAAGTTTGCAACGATCAAAGGAGAAGAACACAATTGCCCAAATGCTACCGTGCGACAACAATTGTTTCAGGTTCGGTATCATTATCTGATATAAGACACGCTGAGGACGATTCACGTATTGGGGGAAAATGAAACACAGGTGGTTTTAATTTCAGAGACTTACCTCCAGTGGAAGTCCTAGGCCCTTTCAAATCTTTCAACGTTACCAATTGCTTCTTAATATCGCCATCTTTGTATATGAGAATCGTGGGTGTGTTCCTCTCTGGGTACCCCTCAATGCAGAGGTCCCCTTGAATCTGACAGAATTTCACGTCTCCGAATCGACGTGCAAGATCTCGCCAAATTTCTATGAGTACTCTCGACTCCGTATTGGTTCCATGAGAGGATGTCAGCAGTACCAGAACGTAGGCTTTGTTTGAGGCTTCGGTGACATCGCTTGAATAGTCCGGCTTCTGCAGCTGGTATACTTGGTTGAAGACAGATGCAGCTGTAATGGTAGCAAGCTCGGTCATTCTCTTCAGCCTGTTTCCGTCAATATCATCACAAGTAGCTCGCAGGCGGTCAGTTCGCCTATGTGTGCGCAAGAGATAGGAACATCCCGTACCTATATGATTCAAGAAACTCCTCATCCTCTTCATCTTCGAGTGCTGCAAGCTCATCGAGGTCCTTACTTTCCAGCCGATTCTCATGTGCTAGTCTCCGACCCTCTTGTAATGCCTCTTCTATCATCGGCGTTGGCGATGGTGGTTTTTCTGGTATGATCTTATGTTTCCTAAGGATGTCGTTCCTATGAAGCTTGATTAGTACCATACACTTCTTGAAAGAGCATATAGTATACCATTCCGTGTCGGCATTCGGATCATCGACAGGAACCTGGACGGGCATGTCTGGAATGTTCATTCTGAACAGAATTCAATGACTGCCGCGGGGCAGTCTCCGTGGTCGGACTTTAGATCAGAACAACGCGATCATTCGTAGTCTCAGTTTGACCTTCTTGATCCAAGAAATTTGTATCGACCGTTTATTCCGATACGCAGATAGAGAATGGTGGAAGTGAGGAGTGTCAGAGCTCGGAGCACACGGAAATCAGTGACGTTTTGCGGGTATTTGGGCAGAACCTTTTGCGCAGGCAGCAAGATCTGGTACCGAAACTGATTGAGACGAGCCTGACACCCAATTAGTAGAAAGTAAGGTGCAATCTCTCGCTTCTTGAAATTCTGGTCGTCCTGCCCACCATTGTTAGAGGCATCCATCGACCTTCACAGCTAGCTGACCTATCTTAGAGTGGGAGTGGGCGGGACGCCAAGGATCACCGCCGTCTGAATTTCGACATCCCTCTAACCTAGGGTCCAGCCCAGCGACGACCGCTTTCACGACTTCGAACTGACCGCTCCGCCGCGCCAGTTGATCTTGACCTTCTAACACTCCATCCGAAAGACTCAACCCAGCGGGCTCGCAGCTCCATTGAAGTTCTTGGAACACTATCGGGAGTCTCCCCCGTAAACGCAACGTTGCAACACTCGGCACTGCGACGTGCCCACTCCCGCCTAATATCTTACTACCGAAGTACATCATACACAGAGCATAATGAGCTACAACAAGAAAGATGAGGATGCAGACGGAGCGATAGTTAAAGTCGATCGTACATCGGTCTTCCAAGAAGGTCAATCACATCGCGGTCTGTGAGTCTAGCTAGCTGACCACATACAATAGCTCGAGTATTCAATACGTCGCCCATATCACCGCGAAAATGCCGTATCCTACTTACCAAAATATCACTTCTTCTGTTCACCGGTGAAAAGTTTCCTACCAATGAGGCCACATCTCTCTTCTTCGGCATTTCGAAGTTATTTCAGAACAAAGATGCAAGCTTACGGCAGATGGTCTACCTGGTCATAAAGGAGTTGGCACATACAGCTGAAGATGTTATCATGGTCACTAGTAGTATCATGAAAGATACGGCAGTAGGAAGTGACGTCGTTTACAGAGCTAATGCCATTAGGGCATTGTGTCGCGTTATCGACGTAAGCACTACAATACAATTTGTTAGATGAAACAATCTACTAACATTGAATAGGCATCTACAGTACAAGCTATCGAGCGTTTGATCAAGACAGCGATTGTCGACAAGACACCTTCAGTATCTTCAGCAGCCCTAGTCTCCTCATACCACCTCCTGCCAGTTGCCCGCGATGTCGTGCGAAGATGGCAGAGCGAAACGCAAGAAGCAGCTTCAGCGTCCAAGTCGTCAAGTGGTTTCTCGCTAGGGTTCGGATCTAGTAACCAGCATTCCCTTGCTGCATCTAACACAAATTTCATGACACAATACCACGCCATTGGCCTGTTATACCAAATGCGCTCACACGATCGTATGGCGCTTGTCAAGATGGTCCAACAGTATAGCACTGCGGGGGTGGTAAAGAGCCCTGCTGCTACGATGCTGTTGGTGAGGCTAGCAGCCAAATTGGCAGAAGAAGATCCTGGCTTGCGAAAACCCATGATGCAGCTGCTAGATGGCTGGCTACGCCATAAAAGCGAGATGGTCAACTTCGAGGCAGCCAAGGCCATCTGCGATATGCGCGACGTTACGGACGCGGAAATTGTGCAAGCTGTTCACGTCCTGCAACTATTCTTAACATCACCTCGAGCTGTCACCAAGTTTGCCGCTATCCGTATCCTGCATAACTTCGCTTCGTTCAAACCAGATGCTGTGCGATCATGTAACCCTGATATCGAAGCCTTGATCACGAACAGCAATCGCTCGATTGCAACTTTTGCGATTACAACACTCCTCAAGACCGGCAATGAAACTAGTGTCGACCGATTAATGAAGCAGATTTCTGGATTCATGGCCGAAATCACGGACGAGTTCAAGGTCACTATCGTGGAGGCCATCAGGACACTTTGTCTCAAATTTCCCAGCAAGCAAGCTGGTATGCTTGCATTCCTCAGTGGGATATTGAGAGATGAGGGAGGTTATGATTTCAAACGCGCAGTCGTAGAGAGCATGTTTGACTTGATCAAATTTGTACCGGAGAGTAAAGAAGACGGTAAGTTGACGTTGGTCTCATTTGTTCGGAAGCAGGCTGAACACAGTGTACAGCGTTGGCCCATCTCTGTGAATTCATAGAGGACTGCGAGTTCACCAAGCTTGCCGTCCGAATACTCCACCTACTTGGTATGGAAGGTCCGAGAACGCCACACCCGACGAAGTACATACGGTATATCTACAATCGAGTTGTTCTGGAAAACGCGATCGTCCGTGCTGCCGCCGTCACTGCACTTGCTAAGTTCGGTGTCGGCCAAAAAGATCCCGAGGTTAAGAGTAGCGTTCATGTTCTCCTTACTCGCTGTCTTGATGACACAGATGACGAGGTTCGTGATCGTGCTGCTTTAAACCTTCGTCTCATGGATCAGAAGGATGACGCTCTTGCTGAATCTTTTGTCCGCAATGGTGAGCTCAGTACTGATGTCTTGCGCACGAACCTACTAACAATAGTACACAGACTCCATGTTCTCTCTACCAACCTTGGAGCATCAGCTGGTCATGTATGTGACTGCGGAGGGCAAGGATAACTTCGAAAATCCGTTCGATCTCTCGAAAGTTCCTGTTGTTACTCGCGAACAAGCAGACGCGGAAGACCGAACGAAGAAGCTCACTACAGCAACACCAACTATCAAAGCCCCAAGCTCCGGTCCCAAGCCAATCTCGAAGTCAGGTGCAGAAGGCGCTGCAGCTGCATCTGCCGCCGCCCAAAAGTATGCGCAACAACTTCAACAGATCCCGGAGCTTGCGGCATATGGCGGTGTGCTCAAGTCTTCTTTGCCTGTGGAGTTGACCGAGTCAGAGACCGAATACGTTGTAACGGCGATCAAGCACATCTTCAAGGACTACCTTGTACTGCAATTCGACATAAGGAACACACTTCCCGAGACCGTCCTTACCGACGTCACCGTCATCTCGACGCCCTCAGAAGAAGACGGAGACGTTTCTTTGGCCGAGGAATTTGTTATTCCGGCTCTCAAACTTGCCACTGATGAACCCGGAACCGTCTACGTTTCTTTCAAGCGTCTTGAGGGAGAGTCACCATTTTTAGCAGCTAGCTTTACCAACGTACTCAAGTTTACAAGCAAAGAAATTGATCCTACTACGAACGAGCCTGAAGAGACCGGTTACGATGATGAATATCAGGTGGAGGACTTGGACCTTAGCGGCGCGGACTATATTGTACCTGCGTATGCTGGAAGCTTCGAGAATATCTGGGACTCTATTGGTGTCAGCGATACTGCGACAGAGACTCTTCAATTGAGCAACATCAAGAGCTTAGCCGGTAAGTCTTTCTCAATCCTAGAGTGTTTATACATACTGAAGTGTATTCCACAGATGCTGCCGAACAACTTCCGAAGTCTCTGTCCCTCCAACCGTTGGACGGCACAGATATCGCACTCAACACATCTACACATACACTCAAACTATACGGTAAGACGATCTTGGGCGGTAAGGTTGCAGCAACGGTCAGGATGGCATTCTCGGCTAAGACTGGTGTTACCATGAAGATCGACGTGCGAGCAGAAGAAGAGGGCGTTGCGGCTTTGGTTGTTGCCAGTGTTGCTTAGTCGAAAGTCAGAAAAATGGCATACCCTTGAATCGAGGCACAGTAGTTCAGAGTAGACAATGACACACTCGTGTATACACATCCGGTGTACAGATATGTTCAAATTCCTCATCACTCTGACTGGGTTTGGAGTTTCCAGCATAAAGGCGATATCTAGAACACCTCGACCGGCCTTCTTTAACGACGCCTCATGCTTGTTAAATCGATACGGAAAGGTCGATTCATCGCAAGGTGAAACAATCTTTGTATTTGAACAAGACTAGTTCTTTATCGCACAAGCAATATCGAGATCCCGAAGACATTCCTGCTAGATTACGGCAGATTTGCTCCAGTCGGATGAGTTCATCATTACAGTGTCGAGAGGGAACACTGGAAATATGAGACATGACTTTATTGTTAGGCTGAATGGCTGGAGATGGCAGCTACCGCCATAGAGACATCATCCTGACATGGGTCGCAATGGAACGTCGCAGACTGGCAATACTATGCCCTATCTATGATCAGGATAGAGCAACGTTGCCAACTGCTGCATAGGTACTCACACTCGAAGCACATCAGCCCATCAACCAAGATGATTCCAGACAGCTTCCAATGGCTTGATGAGCACTTCGAGTAGTATTGCAATATTGTTATTCATTAGTCTCTTCGCACTATGTATCCAGAGTTAAAAACCTTAAGAAGCTAGACAAACCCAGAAGCAGACAATGAAACCGTGAAATAAAAATGAATAGCTCATATCGTCTGAGGACCTGCCTGATAGGAAGGTAATGTAGTTTGAGAACGATATAAGACATGTAAGTCAAAACGTATTCACCCGACTAGTCTGTCCGACCCCTATACAGAAGAAGTATTCACTTTCACCCCACCTAATCCGGCCTAGCGTCAGTGTAGAGAGCAAAAGCAAAACTGCAGGGCCCGGGGGAGTTGAACCCGGGATCTCGTGCAGAAACCGTTCCGCTTGGGATTAGCGTGGTTTTTTGGGTGAGATTTGGTGCGCGTTGGAGGCAGTTAAGCCATCAGTGCCGCTGACTGAAAGTACAAGACTTTTACAATATTATAAAGGGTGAATATGTGGTTGATGGTTCACTCTCCATTCCCAAACGACCACTCTCTTTACATTTTAGATCGAGTGAACGTCTCATTTCACGAAAATTGCTTCTCTACGAACTGGTTCAAACACTACGGCCTTCAAGCTCCAGTTTCTGGTAACAAACATGATCATCGATCAAGCAGGACAAGGGCTATGCTCGTAACATAATAGTGCTTTAGACCTTGAGGGTAGCTGATTATAAAAGGTCACAGGTGCGCATACGCAGTACAGCGGATTAGAGACACCTAAACGTGCAGATAATTTTAATTTCATGACTAAAGGAACATATTGCTCTTTTTAGCCTCATCAATCATTCTCGATGACAGTACGCGTAAGAATAGGATGACCTTGCCATGCTGATGGTTTGTCTTACTCTGGCATTGTTCGAGGCGTTGGATAATAGCAGTCCCAAGCCTCAGGCTGGTATTCACTTCATCTTAACAGTGTCGAATATGATAACACCCACCTTCCCAACCTAACTCAACGATGACGTAGGCAAATTTGCCACTTTGAAGTTTCTATTTCTCCTGTACTATGCACACCTAACTTTCACGTTACAGCCGACTCCTCTCCCTATACCACACCCTGCAATGTCATCGACCGACGATACCCCTGAAATAGTCAATGATCCTATTTACAATAGTTCAATCGACTTGAACAGACTCCCTGAATTCATAACTTCTTCCGACCAAATCGAGACTCGAACACTGAACCGACCTGGAGGCTAGGGGACCTTCGAACTCACCAACCTTAGACCGCCAATAACTCATGAGCTCCCGGTCGAACTCTTGTGTGCGAACAATCATAACATCTCGCGCAGCGGATGTGCTCAATACAACACTACCATGATCAATGGAAGTGTATACACAGTTTGTCAACCATGTTAGATCTTGGCAGAAAACGAGCTCTTTGTTAATGCAACTCAAACGATTTTTGCCTTCGTGACACTTGTCTACCGACTGATCTCAAGTGTAGTCAAAGTGATACTGTCGGTATTTATAACAGTCATTTTGATCCTCGTTCCTCTTTCAGCTCGCTTTAGTTGTCACTAGGTGTGATAGTGTCTGGGTTGAAGGGGGATTGGCCTTGACAGGTGCGAGGATATGGCGCATGGCATTAACTACAGACCAATGGGCCGAGATAGCAAGGAGAAGTCAAGCTTACCGAATTTATCTTTGGCGTCTGACATTGTGTTACTCAACAGAGTTTGAGTAGATTTCTTGCTTTGCGCAAACACCCAAGAGACTTTTCAAGCTGGCATGCGTCGAAGTTTGTTCGTATAAGAAACACTACCACTCGTCGCAAGCTCTCACTACCATACCAGGATAAACATACAATTTGGTCTCTAGACTTGTCGGAATACGACAAATCGTACCTTTACTCTATTTATATTCGCATTAAACTAGCGTGAGAATGGTACTCACTGACACTGACAGCGGCTCTTGAGCTCACACAGAATCCTATAGGGTACATTTTGGAAAGCTTCAATACTAATGAGCTCTGAAATATAGATCTTCTAGTACATGGATACCGTGATACATAGATCCCCTAATATATAGACCCTTATATACTCTGTACGGTCCCGCCAACACACAAGTCTCTTTTCGCTCTTTCAAACAAATTTGACCTTCCCAGAGGATGAGAGCACATAAGTGTCGCTTGCCCCACGTGACCGACTCCAAGTGCCGAACTCCTGTTTTGGAAATGTCTTCTCCCCAACCACAGTCCGAAAGAAATTCATACGCCACTTGGTACCTTTGCCTTCTCCATCTTTTACCTCCAAAAGAGGAAGCGGGATTTTCACATCCGACACCCATGTTTTCTCCTGTTGATTCAACGTTGTCGTCGAGATGAGTCCGTCCCTCTGGGCCCCGGTAATGTAAGTCGTAGTATGTTTCTCGACGTCGTGTTCATCAGCAACATTGAAGGCCTGGGACGTTACGTTGTTCGGCGCAACCTCAAATTTTCGGTATCTTCTGATGTCATAGTGCTCGTTGCGGATGAGAGCCCCCATAACTTCATATCTGTTGATAGGATCGTTGGTACCATATGATGAATTGAAAAAGTAGTTTGTTTCATTGTGTGCGGTAAATTTGAGATTTACGGATGAAGCATCGTAGCATAGGTCGACTTTAGTGAGTGGAAATGCGGCTTCAGACCCAACGCTTGTCTTGTATTCCAGTTTACATGTGTCGGGGCATGCTGGTACCTTGACAGATGGGTATTTGAACCTGAGCATGAAATAGCCCGAGATCGCTAGACTGCCGAGCCAGAGGAAAAGCATTTGGAAAAACATTTTGGCTACCTGACTGACGACGCTCGATCAGAGATACAAATGTTATGATTACCTGGTGACAGATGTCAGAAGACAATGAATGAGAGGGACGCGAGAGTCCTTTTAGATCTCATCTGGCCCTTGTAAGTTGCGCATGCAAATCTGCAAGTATACAACGGTGATCAACATAGTACTCCTCACTTAGTGTCGCGCAATCTGAGCTGTCCCGCAAGGATGGCTCGCATGTGTGACACAGTAACATTATGTGTGTCGATATAGTTGACCCATGCTCCTAAAATAATCAATGCAACATCGTAGGTCTTGTCTCTCACCGAAGACATCGTTCTATCGAGATAATCCAAGTTTACATTTCATTGCGGAGGAAACAAGACTAGCAACTTATTTCCCATACGAAAGGTCAACGTAATTGCGGCAATAACTTCGCCTGCAGAGTTTGCAATGGAGCGCATTCTTTTGTAAATTTATGGAAACTGACTCACTAGGTCGTCATATCTAGTTTGTGTGCTTGCGCCAAATTCCGGATGTCATCATCGAGCGATATTCATCCAAGTCCGAGGAGCCTCTTAAGGTCCGAGCTTCAATCAAGGTCGCTCTAGGAACATCCTACCAATATCGTGCACAGTTCAGTCTCTAAATAGCTCACATACCAATCATATATTATTGTGCGCCACAGTCCAGCATGATGAAAATTCCAAATCGCCAGGACCGACACTAATGCGAGAGACCCGACAGGCCATGCTCCATTATTCGTTACACAACCCGATGTTGTGACTATTCAAATCCAGGCCATTTTGAAACACTATCAGAAATGTGCCTAACGCAGTTCACCAACCACTGAGTTCGGCTTCCTTCGAACGGTGAAGCAGCTGTACGGAGAGGTATACTGGGCGTATATGCGCCAGATTGTACACACCTAGCAGCCATCGAAATCGGATTCTGGCCGCTGGTGGTCAGCCCGTCGCCAGCCAGCTGGAAGCACGGCGCTCGTTGCCAATGTACCATCTACATAGTCAAGGTGATTAATATGGAAGATTCTGAGGTTGATAGAACGACAGATTTAGATATGGCAACAAGGGAGAAGAGAGTATTACATCTAGGGTGGTACGAGGTGGCAAAGGAATCTTAAGCAAATAACCCTTGATGTCCAAGTCGATTCTGCACCACAATTCCATTGAACAGTATGGCCGCTACAATGCAGGCACTACAATATCCAACAGTGGCGCATGCTGCTGAGTGCCTAACGTATCCCTCTCCCCCACACTTCCCTGTGCCCATGGCCGCTTTAGGGTACACTTCCACGCCAGTGCCGGTTCGAAGTACATATTCGTAATAATGTGCTCGTCTTTGACTTGATATAGATCTCTGATGACACTGTTCGTCAATACGTCTGCTCTACGCACTCGCTCGAAGGCTTCACGTTGGTCGAACATGATGTCCAGAGTAAGCTCGAACGGTCCACTGTTTTTAGATCGAATGATTTTGGCGATCTGCTTCATCGGAGCTGCGATCTTGGGTACAGAAATCTTTGCTAGGAGTCGTTAGCAGATAGAAAACAGAATACCTGCTAAATGACGTACACATTGCTACAGGTTTTGTGGTTTTGAAAACGAGTAGTTCATCATTCGTCAACCACGTTGGTTCAGGCTTCGCTTTCCCTTCAGACTTGACCTCATGCAACGATATAGGAAACAAGCTAATCTGCTCATTCTCTGATAAATCAATAAGATGATATATGTTGAATTTGAACACTCCACCAGCGGCCTGTTCGTGGGGTGATAGCGGAGAGGCAAAGTTACCGGTTGTCGCAAGTTGTCCCTCGTAGGGCATATGCAACAGTGATGTTCGTACGTTGTTGGCGATTGCGTGCGATCGCTCTTGTGTTTCAGCAACAACTTCGCCCATGATACCAAGCTCGTGAACATCTGGAGTGCATTGCTTCTCGAGCGGACCCATAACTGCGTTCTTTCCGTACACGTGATAGATGAGGCGGCATTTTTCGGATGTATCAAGCTCAGGAAATAAGCCTTTCGAGTAGTCTCTGACTTTTTCTAGGTAGTCATCGATCTGACTGATCAAGATGGGATCCCGAACTCCGCCGATGAAAATCGTACGATAACCCAGTTGGCGAACTCCTTCGAGCTTTATTTGATAGACAGGAGTGGGTACGAAGCGAGATCCCGAGACCCGGATGGTTCTATCGTCTTCAAGTTGCATGTAGCTAGCGTTGTCCAATATGAGAGCGCCACCTGGACCAGGTAGTCTATCTGGTCTTGTCTTTTCATATAGAGAATGCGCCGCTACGGATAGAGGAGTGCACCGCTCCAATGGAGACAAGGGTATCAGCTCGAAGGAGGATTTACTCATCTTTGCTATCATGGACCGACCTTTTGGTACTGCACAGATTCCACCGCATTCTAGAATCTTGCCCATGTGCCATGCAACAGGAGCCTCAATACCATTGTTCATGCAGAAGGCAGCGAAAGGGGCAGGATCATATGCCCGTCCAGATATAATGATGTCGGGACTAAGCTTTAGGGCTTCCATAAAACTTCGAGAGGTCAGCAGGTTCTCGGCCGCTCAGCTGTGTGATTTTGACGCTTACGGCTCGGCTCCCATCTGCGCAACGATCTCTACGGCTGCATCGACTTCATCCGTTGTCAAGTCCTCTACCGGGCCGCATGGAGAGCATTTTCCATCCGTGATCCTCTGTTTGATAAAAGATCGCGATATCTCTTGCTTGATTGTTGCAATCCGAAGAGAAAAGTTGTTCGCAACAAGAATCTCCTTAACAATGCCAAGAAGTTCGTCAACATGACTGTTACTGCCATCTCCTCCAGCGGAACTGATCAAGACCTGGATCTTTCGATAATAGCAAGCTTCGAGTATTGGCGTCAAGTCCCGTACGTATGCATCTCTTCCGCATGTCATCCTATTCATCCCCAACTTGTACGGTCCACCATCCGTCGAGCCTGAGTCCACGATGATAGCGTGAGGTGAGTATGTATCAACGCCATACCAAAAATGATCACGACGATAGCCGTAGCCAAGCATAGCATTGGGAGTTAAGATGTTGATTGTTGACGCCATTGTTAGTGATACGATTTGGTCTAGACGCAGTCATGCGATGTCTCCCCTTTTAACCATGTTCCCAACACTGCCTTGCCCATTTTGATACTGACTATCAGAAAGCTCTGCTCCTGTAACGGATGAGATTCCGGTATGCTGTCAGAGGCGATCCGGAACCGGACGCCGGGTCAAAGATGTGTGGGTCAGGAATGCTGAGAAGCTAGCATCGGCATCTTGCCGATCTGGTAATATCGAGTCTCTCGCAGGTGCGCTCACGAGGTGCCTGAGGCTAAGATCATAGCTATTACATAATCGAACATTGTTCTACTAGGGATGTGAATCGACGCTGGCTGCTTGGACGTCAAGATTTGAACTCCGATAAGCGTATTAGAGGAATGGTCACGAATAGTCTATTACGAGAGGTAGCTTTTAAATGTCTATAATTGCAGAACGTTAGCAGAGGATGCGTCCTATTCAGGATAAAACGCTCTATACAGCCTTTCATACCAGCGGGTGCAACACAAGATATCTGGTTTTGGTGAGATTGGCCGTGTCCAATATATTCCTGGTCACTATAGGGCCCATATAGCCCTGACACATTGTGGTGATATCGGACGTAAGCATGATTATCTGATAAGGAAGTCATTGATGCCGTTCGCATATTTGCTTGTTGACTCTCAGTGACGAGTGCTGCAGTCGAAATTTACGATCAGTGTGGTGCCCGCGCGCGAAACGACACTTGCATGTCGGAGAACGGGCTGATCAATCGATTCGCTCTTCGCCCAGCTCTCAATCCAGGACTTTGATAGCTGCTGACTAGTGACCGCAGTGAAACCATGAATGCTAAGAATACGGTGAGGCTAGGAGGCGAAAAGGTGATGTCTCGAAGTTGATCAACGCAGGTCGCAAGTAGACGATGTCAAGTTAATGACTTCGCGTCGTCGTCCCTTGGTTAAGCGAGGGACCCAAGTGGGCACGGGCCATGCGCTTATCCAGTTTGACGCTCATTCTTTCATTATGCATAGCTTCGTCCTCGATTTCTTGACATCTCCAATCTCTTCGAATCTCGTATTTTACGCGCGATATATTGTGTTCCTGATGAGAAACGTTCATATCAGCAGTTCTGTCCCCGTGATCGAAACTATAGTGAGCTAAGCCTGCTCGCTAAGATAGCGAAAGCTCGGTATGATGCCGCCGCGTCAAATGCACTATGCGAACATCCAACGTGCTCCACAACCCGCTGAACTATTAGTGTCACACTATAGAAGTTTACTCCACTCGAGCTCGGCGAATTCAGTATAGATGCGCGTATTTGTGATGCGAGCCGCTACCGGCATCCGGTTTAGTAAGTCCGTATAAAAATGCGAGCAAGTCACGGCGTAGAATGCCGTTGGAATACGCGTGGTACTTAATACATGAACTGACTATGTCAATGACCTGTTAAATGATGATATGGTAGCCTCCCGTCCAAGGTCACTGAATCCTCATCACGCCCAGCAGCTCAATCAGATTGCGCCCGCTACAGCTTTGCAAAAATCGCTAGCATACTCGACAGCCCAGCAACCGGTACTTGTCACAAGATCCTCGGTTCAGCCACCAGTACCACGATGGACATCAAGACCGATCCAGCCGTCCAAATCCCTGACCTTGCCCAATCCAAGGATACAGACCCAGTGACGAAAGACATTGAAGCGAAAGCAACCCATATCAACGGTCTCGATCTCCTAAACGCTACGCCCCAAGAACTCCGCCGTGTTATCAGGAAGCTAGACTTTTACCTTCTCCCATTGTTCTTCATCCTGTATACGTTCTCTGTACTTGACCGCTCAAATCTCGGAAACGCTCGTCTTGTCGGTCTTCCTGAGGACATTGATGTCTCTGGCAATCGCTATGAATGGCTTGGAAACACATTCTATATTGCGTATATTGTGTTTCAATTCAATGTGCTGGGATGGAAGATCTTCAAAGCACATAAGTGGGTAGCGTTTGTTGTTGCGTTCTGGGGCATTGCGAGCACGCTTCAGGCTGCGTGCTTCGGATATGGTGCGCTGGTGGTGTGTCGTTTCTTTCTGGGGTGGGCGGAGACTATGTTTGGGCCGGGCGTGAGTTTGTATTTCAGCTACTTCTGGCCGAGAGAAGCAGTGAGTCCCCGCGCTTTGATTTGTTTGACAACGCTGATATATGATAGCTGGGTCTGCGCTTTGGGTTCTTTCTCTCCGGTGCAGCACTTGCAAATGCTTACGGCGGGGCTCTGGCATTCGGTTTAGGCAACATAAATTCCGGTATCAGTAACTGGCGCTTGCTCTTCATCATTGAGGGTGCGCCAACAGCTCTACTGGCTATAGTCTGCTGGTTCTACGTCCCAGACTCGCCCTCAAAAGCTCGCTTCCTAAATGAGCGCGAAAAGCAAATAGCGCAAGCATATGCAAACAACCAACCCGGAGACTTCAAGACTGAGGGTCTAAACCTCAGTCAACTCGGCGACGCATTCAAAGACTATAAGAGTGCGTGTGCCTTTTTCTTTAGCGTATGAACACGCGACTGACACTGTTCCAGACTGGCTCTTCGCGCTCATGAACTTCTCCGTCAACGTCTCTTTCGCCAGCCTACCTCTCTTCCTCCCTACCATAATTTCTGAATTCGGCTCCTTCTCCCGCATTGAGTCGAACGGGTTTTCCGCACCACCCTATGCGCTCTGTTTCATCATGATCATAGTCACCGCCATCGTATCCGACAAACTCAGATTACGAGGTCCATTTGTATTCTTTTTCGCGCTGCTGTCGGCAGTGGGATGGTTGATTTTAGCCACAGCAACCACAGCAGCAGCGCGCTATGTGGCCACTTTCCTTGCAGTACTGATCTTTGTCAGCGTGGCTATGCTACTTACATGGACTGCGAACACCAACGAGACAAGCTCGAAACGTGCGGGCGGGCTGTGGATCGTACAGACAGTGGGACAGTGTGGGACGGTACTGGGCACGAATATGTTTCCCAAGAGCGAGGCACCGTATTACAGGCGTGGTATGTGGGTGGGCTGTGCGTTCAGTTTCATTGTCATGTTGTCTGCAGGAGTGCTGAGTTTCATGTTGTGGAGAGAGAATCGAAGGCGTGATAGGCGACATGGAAGGCCGGAGGTCGGGGTACAGGTTGATATGAATGATTTGGAAGATGTAGAGAGAAACTTGCGGTATATCATCTGAGTCGACAGTACGTATAGGCAAACAGGCCATGTGTTCAGGAGATAGCATCGCAGTGGCTTCCACTAGACGAGGCCTTCCTCGCTCGCACTCACAGGCTCAGCTTCGTGACTCTGTGCGTTCCTACTACATCCATGCTTATTAGTTCCTACGTCACTTTCTGTTACATCCGGCATCGAGAACAAATCCCCTGCGCTGATTAGTCGACTATTATAAAGGGTGGGGACAGTTTCGAAGCAGCCTGGCCAAATCCATCCACAGAGCCGACGGTCTTCTCGCCTGAAGCTGAAGCTGCCAGTCAAACTCCGAGCACGGTATGTTCATGAATGCATTGTCCCTCGACAAGAGCTAGATAGTCTATATTAGTGGTCTAAGTGTTCTTCGTTTTGGGACCTCTAATGTGGTAATAGACTTTACACTGAATCATAGTCCAGTATCAGTGTTAATGATGGAAAGCATATAAAGAGACTTGTGGGATAGAATTCGATTGACAAGACGTATAAAACTTCCCGTCTGATATAAGCGAGTATAAGCTGTAGACTACTGTAATAGACAATGCCAATATCACACCTGTCTAAGCTACCTTCCGATTCCTATCTCTACCTTTCTCTAGTGATCTCGCTTGTTTACAAGCTCAGGGCACTCAGCTGACTCTCGAGCTTCTTGCATGCGGCTCCTACATCACTGCTGGCAAACCCATCGCCCAAAGCCGCCATGCCGACCCATCGACTAACCTCGTCCGCTCTCCATTTACCACTCTCCATCTCCCCAACATCATTCTCCGCCTTCTCCTCATAATCGCTTCTACCCTTGTTTCGCACACGACGCCCCTGGTGCCCACTCGAATGTTTCCCGGCAATTCGCCTTGCGACCTCGTTCGCCTCGAGAAGAGACACCAGCTTACGCTTGTGCGGCCTAGATGCGAGCTTCTGACACAGCGCATACATCCTCTCCGACGGTGAGTGGGATATGAGTCTCTCACCGCCGGGAGGAAAGACTTGGGAGGCACAGTTTCGATCCCTGAGACGTGATCGTCGTAGACTCTTAGGTAGCGAATAGACCACGCATGTTGTTCGGGAAGTTGTGTGTTCTTAAAACAAGAGCTGGACCATGCGTCTTGTGCTAGCTCGACAGGCGTACTGCCTGTTGCGTTCTCGCGGTACAGAAGATCGGGACGACGGGCGAACATCATCTTCAGCACGGTTGGGAGCTGGTTGCGTACGGCGAAGTGCACGGGAGAGTTCCCTGAGCCATCGAGAATACCGAGGTCTTCGTTTTCTGGCCCTGCGAGGTCAAGCAGCGCGTTGAGAATCAGGTGGTTTTCTGTGATGCAGTCCTTACTCTGGGAGACTATCGGCTGGACGTAAGGTTCGAAGGGTTCGTTTGTTTCTCGAAGATTACTACACTTGTACAACCAGAGCGTAAGCGGAGTCAGGGAGCCAGGGTCAGCGATGTTAGACCGCTCGGTCAGCATGGATGGGAGGAGTCGCTTGTCGATGAGACTGAGCATCTCTTGGAAGCCAGTAGTGAACGCAGAGATGCTGAAGCCATTCCCGGCAAGTAATAGATGGAGCAGGTTGCTACCGTTGTAGTCCCGGATACTTTGGTCAGCGCCAGCAGCGACAAGAACTTTCGCTATAGCGGTCCGCTGTAACATGAAAGCCAAAGATAGCGGAGTGTATCCATCGACCGATCGAACCTCCAACAAGTCGGCATTCTGTCTCAAAAGATAAGACACTAGTTGCTCACTCGCCTCTGACGGTTCTGCCATGACAGCACAATGGAGCACAAGATTACTTCTTGAGTCTAGCCAATCCGAAATCGCTCTGTCGAAACCTCCCTGAGCTTGTGCCAGTCTCTGAAGCATACTATCATCCTTATTCGCATCCGCATAGTAGTTATAATGTCGTAAGGGCGACGTACTGGAAAAGTACTCCACAGAATCGATATTCGAGTGGTAGGCAGCAAGTAGAAGCGGCGAGTCCTTGTGTTGAGGACGTACGCTCATGTTTCGGCCTGCATCTGCCCAGTCTTTGCGTTTCTTCCCATGAATGGTGAGTCCTTGGTAGTATTTCGGCTTCTCCTTGGATGGCACACCAGATTTATCTACGATGACTTCCAATGGAATACCTACACCGGTCTGTCTTATCATATGGGACAGCAGGCGAGTTCGTCCTTTCCATATGGCACGTAGAAAGTGGTATTCATCGATCTTCAAGCCAGAAGATGGACTGAACTCAGACCCTAGTTCGAAAGCGGTCTCAAGCAATTCCAGGTCATCGGCCTCCACAGCGAGCGATATGATATCCACTATGTCATTGTCTTCGGGATCAGTATCTCTGAGCTTGGCATAGGTCAAGAAATCACTGCCGTCGTTCCCAAAACAACCCAAGGGAAATTTCCATAATAGCATTGTATTTGGTGCGACATTACTCTTGACTTGATTCGCAAGTTCCTGGACTATATCGACCGTGAAGCGCTCGTCAACGATCTCAGAGTCTAAAGAAAACGATTAGACGCGTGGATGATACACCGGGCTGTGTACTTACAAATCTGTATCTCGTCGTCATCACTTTCGCCTTCGTTTTCGCAAGTATCTGCTGGATTCATACTATAACGAGCACGGGCGTCTACTTCCCGTGGTGAGTATTGAGCGCGTGCGATTTCAAGAATTGCCTTGGCAGTACTAAAGTGACCACGGAAGAAAGCCAGTGAGAATGGGCTGTAGCCTAAGTTGTCAGTCACGGCTATATTTAGAGGTTGGAACTCCTTCTTCGGACCCCAAGCCGCCAGGGTCAGTTTCTTGATACAAGCTAGATCGCCAATGGCAGCGGCATCGAAACTGTAGACCAGGTAAGCATTATCGTCAGAGATTATTCTTAATAGCCTCAACTTACAGGTCAAGATAAGCCTCTTTAGTTGAGTCGTTGAGATCTGGTAAATCGAAAGTGAACCTGAGTTCAAACGCGGCTGCATTCTCGTACGTATGTTCCGAATCGGAATAGTTGTATTGCTTCTGAGGTTTCTTGATATTGGGATACAAGTCATAAAATTGCTTTGCGCCGTTTCGCACCAGTTCGGCATCGAGAGTCTCAAAAGCATCAATCATCTTGGCGATAGCGGCCTGTTTCTCTCTGACTCCTTGACGATCATGCCATTCCGTTAACTTCCTTTGGCACTCGCTGAGATCTCGGTCGTAGGCTTCTCTTGCCTTTTGTATTTTACGTTTGGCCATCCAGAGGCGGTAAGGACCGTCTTTCAGGTTATCAAGATATCGCGCGTCTTCGTATGGCTCAGGCATGATAGGTTTCCAGTTTGGCGCTACTTCTTCGTACCCCTTGAGAGCTTTTAACCTTTGTCTTACGCGATCCAGGACCGTCTCCCCATTACGATGGTCTCTGTACTTGTCATTGGCCTTCACGAGGTAGCCGCTGGGGGTAGGTGTGTTGGGATCCGCGCCATGTCGTAGTAGCCCGAGAGCAATCTCTGGTAGATCTGACTGGACTGCTTGGATGATTGGCTGCGAGAAAGATTGACCATAATCCGCCATATTTTGCTCATTAGATCTATTTGCAACTTCCTGGAACTTCAGCATGACAGATTTGATATAGTCAGCAAACTCGATGCGAGGATTCGCTCCCCCAGCAAGTAATTTGAGTGCACCTAAGGTGCTCTTACCTATGATAGCGGTCATGAGTGGAGAATAAGCTGATGGGCTCCGTGTCGACCCTTCCACAGCAAGATGATTTATTGCACGTGAGACGGCTGGCCCGTCTTCATCGAACAAGACCTGCAGAAGCTCTGGCTGTTTGACGGAATAGGCATGCAATGATGTTGCTTGATTTAGATCCGCCTGAGCTGCAGAAGCCCCTAGTTTGATCAACGCAGTGGCCATCTCTTTGGGGTTCGGAGAAGCCAATGCTAGGACTAATAGCAGGATCGCACCTTCTGGAGATCTGTCGTAGTCGTTGAGCAATTTGATAGGCAGGAGGACGTCAGCACCGAATGACCCAATAAGCTCTTTGACAACTTCGACATGCCCACCGATGACTGCGAAGTGTAGTGGCGACGCATTCGAATCCCATGCGAGCACGTCCACATTGTAGATATCTGGGTCCTCCCTGCTCTCCTCGTCTAGCAAGTTGTCGACTTTAGAAGTATCTGGTCTGACTTTGACGAATGAACCAGTAGTGAGTGAAATCTCATCCTCATCATCTGTATCTAGATCTTCCTCGTCGTCATCTATGACTTCGGTCTCACTCATTCCTGGATCCTCGGATCTGGCCTTCTCGAGTTTAGCAGTCACTCTTGCTTTCAATGCTGCCGCACGACGTTGCTCTGATCCAATTGCTTCTTCCTCTGCGTTTAATTCGCTTCTAAGAAGTAGGGTCTTGACGATCTCTGCATTGCCTCTGGCAGCCGCGAGATGGAGTGCGGTGCGGCCATCAGCAAGTCTGGATATCATGCGCGCTCCGTTGTCGACCAGACACTTCACAATCTCGGGACTCGACAACATACATGCAAGGTGAAGAGGAGTTCGCCCAGTAATATCGCGTCTGTTTGGGTCAGCGTCCTCCTGCTTCAACCAATCCCGGACATGCTCCAGGTCGCAGTCCACGATCGCTTGACACAAGCGGGCGGTATTGCCAACATAGGCCATCTCAGTCCAGTCGGTATTCGTAATCGGATTGAAGCTTCCAATAGCCTGTCGTCCTGGGTTATCTTTGATGAACTCAATGTCACCAGACACGTATATATTGCTCTCCTCTTGGGCAACCTCTTCTTCTTCCAAGGTCGCAGGCTTCGGACAGCATCCACAGCAGTCGCCAACGATGTCATGGATCGAGCCGACGAACGCTGGGTCTGTCCAAGTGTCAGCAACAAGATTGTACGGATGTTTGAGACTACATACGGCGATGCAAGTTGACCTCTCGGTCCTTCTTGTTCCACTCAGCATTGAGAAGCAGGTCTTTGGTATAGAGCAACTTCTCTATCTTCTTCGCGTGAAATTTCTCCCCGTACGGAATCGTAAACGTATGGTAGTTGCTGACTTCATCCTGTTCGAACCATTCGGCCACTTCATCGTCATACTGGTCTTTGATATTGCCGTGCATAGTATATCTGAATCTGGTGTTGCGATTGATCTGAGGCCTCCCGCGCTCTCTGCGGCGCTGGTCAATGTAAGCATCACGTTCGCTGGAATTCGGCAGTTTCTCAAGTATCAAGAGGCGAGCTAAACCAACGCTACGCTTAAAGGACCTTTCGAATATAGTCTGTATGCAAATGTCAGCGAAATGGAGGGTTGACTCGAGCTCGCCGGAATCGCAACGGATGGAGAGAACTCCTCGCCAAAGGATCTAGTCCTTGAGCAGCTCAAATAAAGCTAAAAGACTCGCTTTAAAGAAAGTCACGTACGGGGTCAATGCGTTGCCTGTCGAGGTCCGAAAACATGATCTCAAATCCACGACGTGAATATTTCGAAAGTCGGTTTTCATAAGACGGCGAGCGTCTAGAAATATCGATATGATTAGTCTGCGTGATATACGCAGCAACAGCCCTCGGCGCAAGCCATATCTGTTTTCCGTCGTATGCAGCGCAGCTATAACAATGTCAATATGTGTTGATACCTATTAGTTAGATTGCTTGTTGGACTTTGACTTACCTGCAATCGACTATCAAGCTGTTAGCGGCTATTGACCTGATTAATCAAGGGTACGATGACTTACCATCAAATCCCGTCAAGATCTCGGCGATTGACTTGTAAATGCGTAGCACGATCTGGACGTGACGCGTTGGATAGCGAGAAACGATTGTGATGGCGTTCTTGGTTCGTATAGTGGCTTCGTGGTCGTCATTAGCGTATTCAGTTCGACAAACGGAGTCACGAAACTGGCGGGCTGAGTGATTCAGACAGGGGACTCGACTTACTCGTCTCTTCAAGGATAGAATCACGAATACTTTGCTCGATCTGTTTGATCTTCTCAACAGCTTGGTATTCAGTAAGATCATACAAGAACAAGTCAACGTCAGACGCGGGCGCCAGTTGCTCATGATAGTACGTCCTCAGGCCTCTCTTCGAGCCTCTATACGCATCTGGAACCGGCAGAAGCGAGGATACCACAGAGCTCCCTGCCGCTACTACATTATTCCAGTCTAGAGCCGACAGCGAGCTCTCCGAGAATAGGTTAAAGTTGGTCTGGAATTCCTTGAGATTATCGACCAGCGCAGGACTTCCACTCGGTTTGCGAAGATCATCTGCAAGTGGCATGATGTACTTCTGCCGGACATTTTCGGACTCCCTGGCAATATCACGGGCACGGATCTTTATGTCTGCTCTTCTCTTCTCCGTATAAACGGGGACGACGTTGACATGGTTGTCTTTGATTGCGGGATGCGATGGCTCCTGGGCAAATATCTCTCGAAGAACGGAGTCGTACGCTTTGTACGGCTGGAGCAACTTGATCATAGGGACATCAGGGTTTTTGTCAACATAGAAGAGGAAGTCTGAGTGCGGCGCTGGCAGAGCCGGAAGCTCACGTGGCTTATGCATTATAGCCATTGCGTCTGGTCGGCTGTGATGGCAGGGGGTGAGGTCTGAGTAGAAATGATTGATGCCGGAGACAGTGAACAGTGAACCAATGAAAGATATCTCGACTTGGAAAGGTAAGTAAGGAAATCTAAAGAGACAGTAAAGGAGATTCGTGACCGCTTTTAAACACGCAAGATATGTATAATGGAAGTGAGTGAGCCATCTCGGGGCCTGGCGCTAGTACCGTTCGAGACGCGTGTCGAGCGCGACGGAGGCATCAAGCAGCGTGGACATTTGGAAAGAGATCGACCCCAGCCGATGCTCCATAGACCTTGCGTTGTGTGGATCAGCGACAGGGGCCTTGACATACTTCTGCCTATTGTCGCTAAGATATTCTCGCGATGTCTCAAAGGTATGAATCGATGCCTCAGGCGCCAGTTACAGCCTACGAGGCAGAACAAGAGTCATAGTAGAGTACATCCATGGCGTGGTGCGAGTATACGCAAAGCTCCAGCAGCACAATGGACCAATGAAGATGGCATCGTATCAGCGAACAGGCTGTAGGATGAACTATCGTGCGTTGGTTGCAAATCCATCAGAACAGGTGTGAATCTGTATAGTTCAGGACCCAAAAAGGACAATTCAAGGGTTTCCTTGCGGTCCAGCTGAGCCAAGGCACGACATTCTGGTCCGTTCTTGTCGCTCATCAGGCGAGATAATCCATGGAAAAAGCCACTAAGCTCAATTTGAACGTGTCGCTTCGCCTGCTTATTACAAACAAATGCAACAATCGCGAAACTTTGACTAATTACTATGAAAGCACGCTGATGCCCGTCTGGAGAATCACTCATCGTCTGATTCCATGACACTACTACCACCGCCTTGGTTTGCGAACCACGTCAAAGCCGATGGCTTCTCATCAAACTCGATAGTGACCTCCTCCTCGGCTGCAGGGTCTTCAGGCCGATTAATGATAACATTGTTCATCTCCTTTTCGCCTTCCTTGCCAGCAACTGTCTCAATGCTCGAAGATGTCAATTTCTCATCAGGTGTGTCCGACTCAGCTGCCATCGGCGCCTTGTCAAGCCCGATGGAAAAGTTGTCCATCAAATCTACCAGGTCATCAAATGCCGAGGGCGTTCTTGAAGTATTTGCCAGAACGTTTGAGGTTGGTGTTGTTGAGTAAACACTGGGAAAGGCATATTCCCTCTGCTGCATAAACACCTCGTTATCCACCTCGTTCTTGTAGGAAGCTTGGAGTGCAGCCTCAACATCCTCCTGTGGTTCCCAGTGATCTCGCTCCGGTGCCACAGAGGATTTACTATGACCTTGTGCTACGCGGAAGCTATGCACTCTATTCTTCACCGCGTTGATGATTCCGGCATTCTTTTGTGTGAATTGGTCGATATCCATGCTCTGTCCAACTCTCTCGGCATCTTCAAACAGCTCCAACTTATCGCCGCGATGAGTGATACCCTGAGCAGTCTCAAGATCATCACTGATAATAGTTGGTGTCGCCTGCATCTTGTTATGTGGATGACGACGTCTTGCACCCTGGTGTGCTGTCACCGACGCCTGTATTCTATGCTGACCAGCGGTCGCAATGAGTCCCATTTCTTTGTAGAATATCCATGGAAAGCTCATCAGTGGCATGCGTATGTCCGAGGTCTTCTCATCTGATAGGTCGGTTGGATCGGAGACTGCATTAGCTTTCCGCTCGGCAAGAGCCATTTCCACTTCCCTCGCAGTTACTGTATACATGGCTGCAACAAATACGCCAAGCTGCTCAAAGCTTTTTCCACCTGCTTTCTCGATGCAACGTTCTGCATAGTGTTGTCTTAGCGCACTAATGCTGCTACCGATTTCTTCGTGGAATTGGTAATCTTTACCAGCGTTGTGGGACAAAACAAATGTTGACCACACTTCGAACTCAGTAGCGATAGCATACTGTGCCATAAGTCTACGAATCGCTTTATCGTATCCATTTTTGATGTCAGCGGCGTCTTTGAGTATGCTCTCAGTCAAGCTATATGCTTCGAGTACCCTTTTGTCAAAAGGCTCATCGTAAAAGGGATGAAAGTCCTCTCGCTGGACCTGGTCGTATAGTTGACCCAGGATCTTTTTTGATGTATAGACACTCTTGTTGCCAAATTTAGGCCTCATAAAGTGTGGCTTACTTGGAGGTCGAAGCTCTCTGTTCATCCTGGCAGGAATACCTGATTTCGGGAAGTCGACAGCACAGGAGTGAAGCTCCGCCAGCTTTAGGCAGGTTTTGCTCCTGATTCCATCTTCAAGCCGATCAGCCTGAGCTAAATGTGCTGTAGCAATAGTACCAAGTTGATCATTCCGGATGTAGTTTACGAAGAATGACGACATGTCATCAATGGTAACCTTGTTTTTCTCAATCCCTTTCGGAGCAGTGAAATCCATTGGGGGATGATTTATCTCCTGAGGTATGAGCTCTTCATCCCAAATGATCATGTAGTCGTCACCATCGAGGTCACCACCAGAACACATATTCGCGATATCACGGTCGCCAGTTTGGGGTAAAACCACGACGTTCTTCAGATGATGGAGCGCGGCTTTGTCTCTAGCCACGACAATGCGAATATCTCCAGGGTGTAATGAAGGATTTCGTGCAAGAACACAGACGCCCTCAATGACCTTGTAGCTATTTTCATGTTTGATTTGAAGGAAGATCTCTGGTAAACTGGCTAATCTGTCATTCCGCGTTGTGTTTAGATCGTTTGATTGTTGGTCCTCGTAGTGACCTTGCAGTTCACCTGTCTCGTCCACACATCCGAACAGGAATGCACTCTTGGTGACCTTTATCTGTGCCTTCTCTTTGAGATTCTTCAATCTCCAAGTCCTCCACAGCTGTAGTACAGACAGAGTAAATGGGTCTTTATACTGCATGAAGCCGTCTCGGATGATGCTTGCCAGTGTCGTGGTCATATGATTGAAGTCAATAAAGTGTTCTAGTTGATCCAGGGCCGTTGACTCCTCGATCATTGCCTCGTCCAGCTTTTCAAGTTCTGTCTTCATTTTGTTGACAAAGACACTGTCTGGAACTCCAAGATTTGAGAGAACCATGATGACTTGGCGGTTGAGCTGAGCTGTCACATAGTCGGAGACCCTGATGATCTCCAGCCCCGAGTGATTAGCAGGAAACTTGTACTGGCTACGTCGGATGACGATCTCCTTCGTTTTCAGACCGTGGGCCAACACCAGGACACCTTTGCAGCCTCCTAGACGGAATTGGACGAGGGAAGGTGGATCCCCATCGCAGTCTAGTGGAACACCCCAGTCTGTGGCTACCGCCATGAGAAGATACCTTGAGATCTTTCCAACTCCATCTGAGAATGTGTAGCCATTCCGCTGGATATCTTCCGCAGTACTGACCTCAATTGTGCCGCAGTTCATCGCACGAGTCGTAGAGAAGCACTGACCGATGCGTGCACAGTACTTTGCAACAACCTTGATGTCTTCAAAATCACCCATGTGCTCGCGCATCTTATCGGGATATACCTGATCATTGGGCGGCGAGAAAAAGTAGGCGCCATTCTCTCGGAATTGAGAGTTTCCGAATGCAAGAAACTCATAATGTCGACCTCCAATGTCTATTCCGTTCGTCATCGTGAGCTTCACACGGTTGAGAATTGCTGTAATTTTGCTGTCGTCCGTACTCTGCAACTTTCCCTCTGGGATCTCATCCATGAACTTTACCCGCAAGAATCTGTCCGAGAACTCTGAGTATTGTCTCACCACACGGTTCGAGATCTCTTGCGTAGGAGTTCCAATGTACATTGTCGTGGGGGTAATTATGGCATTGTGCATGAAAACATAATGTGAAGCTAGTTTCGGGGCTGATTTCCTCGGTACTGGAAGGCTGAAGATACTCATCGGATTGTAAAATCGAGAGTTAGCATCAGCCACTTTCACAAGAAGAGCTTTGGCGGTGGCCTTTGGCAACCCACTGATCTGCACAAGAAAATCTCGATCGATGTTATGGTCGCACAGCTTGCCCTTACTGATGCAGACTTCCAACTGGTAGCGTACTGAGAAGTCTAAGGGGGCGAGGTCAGACCCGAGGTGCTCCAATGCCGTAAGCTGGAGGTTACTGGCGCTCTCAGCTTCCTCAAGCAGGCTCCAAAATTTTGATTCTTGTCTCGGGTGAAGAATTCCATCTGGATTAGGGATGATTCTAACGTTGTAGTCGGTAAGCGCACGGAGAATGGGTTTGTAGTTGACGAGGTCATTGGCGCTTCGTTCAAATACGAGTCTGTAAGTGGTCCAGCGGCCTGAGTAGATTGATGTTAGGTCTTATTCACGTGTCTTACACTTAGGATGCACTGACCAGTGTCGATGATAGAACTATTTCTGTGTAGTGTCGTGGGACTTCGCATCATCTCTCGCCGCTCTTTATCGTGTTCAATGTGGGTCTGTCGAATCCATGTCTGCCAGTCGCTCCATCTTCTTCCGTCGCCCTCTGCAAAGCTCTCTTCTACGTTAGGGTTTCGGCGAAAGTATTTGGGTGGCGATTCCAGGTGTATACGTAGAGCGCGATCATCTGAGTCGCAACGTTCCTCGTATATCTGCTCGAGTTGAAACAAAGGTATTCGGAACTTGAAGTCTGTCTGTTGACTGGAGGGGTTTTTGATCTGGTCTTCGGTCTCTGTGTATGTCATGGTAAGAGAGAAGGACACCTCCACAAACTTCAAGTACAAATCCAATTTGAACGTTATCTTTGACTTCTGGCCAGGCTTCACAGTTCTCATTACCATCATCGATCTTTCGTCGAACATGAAGCCGAACTCGACAGACTTCGCTGATAGTGTCTAAGTTTGTGTTTGTCAGCGCATGTGAAGACGCTATGCATATCTGGATTGTACTTACCATCTTCTCTGGGTACCGCTGATTGGGATCGATCGGGCTCGGTTGCGTCCGGGAATTTGTCCGCATCAAATCGATGCCTAAGGAGTGCCCAGGTAGAATTCGTTTTTTCTCATTCCAGAATGGACGGTTCGGCGGAGGGCTATATCGAGGGTTAAAAACACCTTCACTTAAGTCGGTAGCAACTCACCAAAACGTTACAATTGCTGTTCTTGGAGAGCTCTCGACCTCTATACGTGATATGTGTCCATACGCATGGAACATACGATAAATAGTCTTAGGAACTGCGGGCTGGGGCACGTTCGTTACCCTCACCTTCACCTCTTCATTCTGCTGCCATTCGTAACGAGGTGCCCGAATTCCCCCATTGTGTCTGGCCCAATCGCTCTGTCTCACAGCTTCTCTTTGCGCTTCGGGCGATCTGACGCGCCGGTCATTGAGACTTTGTACAATGCTTGTATCTCGTTCTCTGGATGCAATGGCAGGCTTTGAAGGTGGAGATAGACTAGAAAGCCCGGCTACTGCGCATTGCTGTGGGGAATCGCGTGCTGAGGGTGCCGTATTAAATGCTTGCGCTCTGTCCACGGCGATCTGTGGCTCAGAATCGAGAAGCCATGACATTACGGATGGGCTCTGCGTGTAGCTCATTTTTTGTGGCTTGGATGGCCCAGAACTCGATTGCGGTCTGCTCGCGGACGACATGAATTGAGGTGCGAGAAGCGCTGCGTTCCAGAGTATCGGTCATTCGGTTCGCTTACGTAGATCGAAGAAGATTAAGATTAAGTATTGACTGGCAGTAACGGCGGATAAATGATCGACAAAAGTAAGTGAGAAGTTGCGTAGATACACCCAAGTTTGGAAGGTTTTGGTGCTCCAAGGCAAGTGACTTTGCCGCGCTGGTCGCCGCTGCCGGGTTGGTTTAACTTGAGCGTGACAAGGTTGACAGATGCTAAATTTCAGGAACGAGCCATTGTTATAGAGCTTGGCAAGCGGAAACAATGTGAAGGATCTGCAGGTGTTCACCCTCAGCTGTGTCACCATCATAAAAAATAGAATTACGTCCGATCAACGCGGAAATCAAGAAACAAAGCAATAAGATCTCGTAGGATCAAGAAATATCAAAATGCGCGGGCATAAATTGAGAACCATTTTGGTTGCTGTCAAATATGAGACCTAGAGTCATGCTAGCAGTCCCAGAAAAGCAAACGGGCAGGCCAAATCTACAATTCATCCACGTCGACAGTCTCATTGTCTTGTTGTTCACCTACCTCATTCATGGCATTATTTCTGCCAAGACGTGGAGTCAAAGGCGTGCTTGTGAACACATTGCTTGTATCAAATGAAGTGATCTCCATGACTGGAAGCATCTTGCGCAGCTGTTTGCCCGAATTCTGTGACATATTGCTCTTGAACAGATCGTCCGAAGGTCGTAAGGCTGCACGTACAGGTGACATATTTCCGCGACCGGTGGAGACATCAAATAAGGCTTGTCGAAGAGGAATTGTGGAAAGCCTGCCTGGCTGTGTGATGATATTGACACTTACAGATGGAGGAGTCCTGGATGGAGACCCTTCGGCCGAGTCCTCATCTACTTCACATTGCCTCGTAACATTCAATAGAGAGCGCCGTGCCCTTGGGGTGTTAGGGTTCTGCCTTCGGATCAGTGGCACACGAAAGCTTTTGCGCGGCTTTGCTCGCTTTGGGGTTGGTCCATCTTTCGAAGAGCTAGATCCAAAAGATGTGTTCATGTCTGTAAGCTGAGACACGTCCGGCGCTGTAGTAGATGTCCGCGGCGCCTTGATTGGTGTGCTACGTGCGGCTCTTTTCGGGTGCTTTGCCTTCTGTTCCACCAAAACATCCGCACCAGGCCCGCCCTTCACACCAGGCATCATGGACACGAGTTGTTGTTGCCAGGCTTTATATTGAAAGATCTCAGCGTCCTTTGAGGCACATGTTTGATCCAGTTCCACGATGTGTAGCCTGAGATTCTCAATCTCAGAAGAATGCTGTTCGATTTCCTCCGCTAGGTTTCTCCGCTCCTCCTCAAATTTGGATTTGGCGTGGTTGAATTCAGAGGTTTCCTGATCCAGTCGGCATTGTATGTCGTCAAGATGTTCTTCATATTCAAGCTCTTTACATCGCAACTCTGCCGTTGCCTGTGCATTAGCTTCCTTCGACAATCGGTCTTGGTCGGCTAATTGTTCCCGTAGTTTATCTGCTTCTGCAGAAACCTCATCAAGGCTGGAGCGAGCGTGGCCCAATTCAGCGCTTATGATTTGCTCACGACCCTTAATTACTAAGATCTCCTTGTCCTTGTGTGCACAACAATCAATAGTATGCTGGAGTTTCTCACGTGACTTTTCCAGTTCTGCTTCAAGAGTAGCCATTGCTTCCAGCTTTTCACTGAAATCAGCCCGAAGTATTTCCAATACTGAGTTGTCTTCCGAGATTTTTTCTTTCAAGTTCACTATCTCTGTTCTCTGCTCCTGGACGAGGTCTGCTTTCGATGACACTGTGACTCGAAGATCTGTAACTTCGGCATCGAGAGCTTCCTGGGCGGTGAGCAGGTTGGTATGACCAGCTTCAGCCTTCTTCAACTCATTCTGTATGGCTTCTATCGTGCCAGACAAAGTGTTGTTTTCCGACGCAAGGTCCCGCACGACAGCCTCGACATCTTGTAGTTCAGACTCAAGGCCAGAGACAACAAAGGTCTTGTCGTTCACCTCGGTACTGAGCTCCTTTAATCTAAATTCTAGAGCATTGCATTTGTCCGCAAGCTCTTTGCTATGTGCTTGTTCATTTCTCAACGGTTGCTCCGAGAGCTCACAACGTTGTTCCAAATCACGACAAATTTGCGCGATTGTTTGTAGCATGTTTTTCTGCTGGGATGAATTGTGGAGTTCTAGCTCTCGAGCAATCTTCGACCTCCAGTCCTCATCTTCAAGGTTCAGTTGAGTACACTCCTGCTCTATGATGCACAATAAGCTCTTCTGACTTTGTTGAGCCATTTTCGCGTGAGTACAGGGGAAGTGAATGTTCTCAAGGCGGTGCTGCATGCGAAGAAGTTCGGACCATACTGAGCTCCTTGCATCTGCGTTATCTTTGAAATGATAGAGCCTCCCTCTCAATAGCATAGTTGACACGCTGATGGCCGTAGAGCGCTGAAGATTGTTCATTGCCGACGAGCAATGACTGACCGCTTCAGGGATGGATGATCCAGTATCAGGGAGAACCTCCAAAAACTCTCTGAGCTCTTTATGGACCTTCCCAGAACCAAGTGTGGAGACGATCGAATCACTGAACGCCGAGGAATGGGGCAGTGAGTCAGCGATGACTTTGGCGATAGACCGGGCGCGCAACAGATGTACCGAGTTCGAGGGTTTCGTGGATGTTACCAAAAGACTAGACATTAAAGCCGTTATCGATATGTCGTCTAGCAATTTCTACCACTATTAGCGCCTTCCGCATCTGTGGCGTCAGATAGACTTACAGAGTACCTGGTCAAGGCTTGAGTCAACCAAGAAAAACTGATCTCTAGGCTGATCATCAAGTTTCGGAACAGATCACGAAATTGACGGGTGATCTCAGCTGGAAGGTGATCTGCATCAACGAGGCACGATATATATGCGATTGCCTATAGCTATTAGTTTCAGTAAAAAGTTTCATCGAATTGTGCTCACCTCGCCTTGTAGAGATGCGCCCAATGTAGGCTTTGCCACATATTGCAATAGCTTTGAGAGAATTTGGTCACTGTTCTGTGTCCTTTGTGCGCTCCAATCTTTCGTGCGTTCTTCACCTATCGTGGCAATCACCCTCCTAGCGGCCTGAACTCGTGCAATCGAATCTGCAGTAGAGGATGAATCACCCTTGCAAGCATCAATTACATTAGAATTGATCAGGTCAATCTGCTTCAATGCATTCGCTCCGTGGAACAGCATGGTAGCTATAGTCTTCTCAGAGTTGGATGTAGTACATTCATTCCGCGATAGGAGACACAGGAGGTCTACCGCGAAAAGATCGAACCTGCGATTCTCTGGCGTGGGTGGCTTCTTCATTTGCAGGATTCGCTTCACATTGCGCTCGAATTGTGTAACGAGATTGGCTGGTAGAAGAGCGGGTAAGGAAAAACATGCACCACGCGTAAGTGTGTGGGCTCTACGCAGATTCTCGAATGTAGGCGAACTGGCAAGATTATGGAAAACTTGCACAAAGAAATCATGCGCCGATGCTGGTAAAGCTATAGTTGGAGGTAGTATCTCTGACAGCAGTAATATGCAGATGTGGGAGTACTGCAGCCATCAGTGTTTGATACCTCGCGGCAGTGGCGTATGACCCACTCGATCAAAATCCGGTGCAGAGAACACGGCTTTCTGCACGAAAGCATCAAGAAACGAGGAATGCTGCCTCAGGAACGTCTGTAGGAAGCTCGCAGCATGTACTAATGCAGCAGTGATCAGCATGACATTCCATATTTCTAGCAGATTGGTCCTTCTTACAGAGCCTCTGTAATAAGTCCAGCGCGAATGGCCACAACGAGAGAGCGTCAGACACAGCGATAGCAAGCCTCGACAGCTGGCACGGGTTGTTGTAAGCCCATATCTGAAGTGTCTCAGTGTCTACCCTGGTGACAAGATTATGAAGTTTCTATACGGCCAATGCAGTGATCAGCAGTCGTTTCATAGACCATGAGAGATAGATCAAGGTCTGGCATGGAATGGGATTTGAATGGGATTTGAATACCTTGAGCGACACGGGATACGGTGACATGATGATCCGGTCAACTTCATCCCGCAATTGCTGCTCAATGGCTGGATCACCCGTAATGGACATGGTGACAAGATCTGTTAATTATTGAAAAGATGATGCAGGTGTTGTTGAAGCATCAAAGTGAAATTGTTTTAATGTTTTGTTCCTGTTCCCCCCAGCAACGCGCCTTCGTCCCGACTGGCCTCAACCTCAGAACTTCCTGCCTGCACTGAAAACCTCATCGCATCCACGATCACACACAGTACACAATCTCGTTTCAACGCCTATTCAGGTCACGGTAGCGCAGTCCTCTTCAGCTGCAATTCTTACTCGAACCTAAGCTACTTGGCATCGTAGTAGCCCAGTAAAACCTGGAGTGGCTTTTTCGCCCGCTAGACTTCCTGTGGCAACACCGAGGGCGTTTCAGCATGGGACGACTATGTGTGATGTAGCGAGCTTTTCGCACGCCACACGAAGCATAATACTCCATCAGAGCTAGGGAGCCTAGCTGCGGCGACGACATTTGGTCATAGCCAATACGTGATCACATCTCACTCTACATCACAACATTACCAAGGTGGCGAAGAGACGATGGACTAGCTGCAGACCATACAGCGCACTTAATCTCCTCACCGCTAGATGGCGGATTCTAAAGTCGAGACTAAGGTTGAGTCCAACGTCAGACTGATCATCCAAGTCATGAAAGCACTAACTGTTACAATTTTGAGTCCGGGGGTGGATCCGGAGAGATGGGAATCCGTCTCCGCATTGTGTAGCCCTGCGGAGCAGCTGACGACCTGCTTGACTGGGCACACACTCACTTACTGTAGGTTGACCATCAGATGGGCGCCATGGGCAGGCAGCAGTGCATTCTTCCTCGCAGAGCCGCCCTGTTCCCTGTCGACTGTTTACTGTCGGCACACGCTCTACACAGCTCTGGCACCAGCCTCTCAGGTTACGCTCAATCGCCAATGCATTGCATCCCTGCAGGTTCTGTCGGAACAAGAGCCGGACCGCCGATATCTGGACCGCTGCATTAATATGATTAACCAGAGTATATGACATGACGGTAAGCTCCTCAATACCCATCTGGGCATAGGTCAGCTGTCAGCTATCTACTTACCTCCGTCGCCCGTCCATCATGCACCTTTTTCGTCCTCAAACAAGCGCTAGAAACGTGGGCCAACGTGGGAGGATTGAAGACGCCTAGATTTTGGGAACGTGAGCCTCACCTTCGGCACCCTCGACTTATCCCGTATCCTAGACACAGGGAGACAGGGGGTGAGGCAGAGAGGCGTCCTACTGTACTACATACCTGGGTATAACCCCGCCATTATCTTGACCTCAACGTTGAGCCCCACAGACATGTTACATGGTGATGTCTATACCAGTGTCGCGTTCAAAGCAGAAGCCGGATCATCATCAGCATCGTCACCGTCATCATCAGCATCGTCACCATCATCATCATCACAACCACCAGACACGCGATCATCGCTACGGAAGTGATTGTTTTGTCGCCGTAGCCGTAATCGCTTCGTTCTCCACCACCACCAACACTGTCCGTATCGTCGGCCAGTGCCGCTTCGCAAAGGCGATTCGCCGTCTCTCTTGTCTCTCTGGCCGCTTCTGCAACGGTCGAGCAATCATCACACAGAATACCTAGCACAGTGGCCGATCATGTAGGCGTTCCCCGCAAAGGTTGGCCTCGACATGTACCGCTTGCCCCTCCCCTTACATCCATCCCGTCCTCAGTCGATCATGCACAATGCAGCCCTTTTTGCTCCTGCATGCGAAAGAAGTCGCTATCGATGGTCGGCTGTTCGCTCGGATGTCCCTAGGTAGGTCGCTCAACATGCAAGCCTGCGCCTCATCTCATCATACGTGGTTCCTAGACGCAATACGCTCACGGCTAGTCGAAGCTGCTCCTCCTGCACCATTATTGCCAATAGGATCCCTGTCAGTCCTTCCCTAAGGTGCCATTCAGCCTACGGACAGATATCCTGGATTCGTATCTCGCCGACGTGCCTGATTCTGGTGCTGGTGTTGGTGCTGATGCTGGTTTTGAGCTGGCGTAGTTCCCGTTTGCGTAATATCTATTTGCTGCACCTAGTCATTATTGCACAGAGCGGTGCGCCAACAGCGTCTACTCTCCCTTTCCCTACTTCTTGACTCTGACAAACACTGGATCCCCACCACCATACAAAAGCTGTCATGAGCCCCGCTGCCTTATCTGTCTACTCCACCTCTACAGGCCTTTTGACTTGCCGCAATCTAATGGCGCCTTTAAGTCTCTGGCAGGGCTCAGCTATATCACCATTGCTCCGGTCGCCAAAGCGTTATATCGATTGCAGGTAGATCTTCTCCAACTTGATCACCATGTTCCGCTCGGCGCGGATTATGTCCCGACGCCTGCATACATCTCCTGTAAAGTGGGGCTTCTCCGGAACACGCGACGGCCAGCATAGCAACGTACTATCACAAAAGTCTTTCTGGACCGCTAGCCGCGTATTACTGTTCACCTCATTCACAGCTTCATTGACATACGCCTACGGTCTTAGTGATACCAGCCCCCATTTTCATATTCCATGGCTTAGTGCGGCGAAGCCACGATATGGCAACAAAAAGCAGATGGAAATGGTAGATATTGCCCAAGACTTAGCAGAACAGCTTCATTGATTTCTTTAGGCAGTTGAAGAGCTTCGATCGGTCTTAGGTGCAGATGCCGTCAGTACCGACGATGACGATCTATTATTGCACGGATATTCAGAATGGTCATCAATCAATATCGATCAATTGCCAGTCGCCGTGGTATACCCGAAATCCACAGAGGAGGTCTCGCGGCTTGCCAAAGTATGCCATAAGTACAGAGTTCCAATGAGTATGTAGTATTGGCATACCCACGACAAACGATTGATTCTGGCTTTTAGTTCCGTATTCAGGCGGGTCTAGCCTAGAAGCAAATTTTTCTGCGCCGTATGGTGGTATGAGCGTGGACTTTGTTCACATGGATCAGATCGTGGCTTTACATGAAGACGAGTAAGATTTAACCATCAGCGGCGGCACAGAAAATAGTACTGAACTAGCTACAGTATGGATGTGGTTGTTCAGCCAGCGATGGCGTGGATGAACCTGAATGAACTCATCAAAGATTCCGGGCTTTTCTTCCCTGTTGATCCTGGGCCATCTGTGAGTTGGTGTTACTATGCTGAAGCTTGCAGAATAAATCTGATGATTTCCTAGGCTAGGATTGGAGGTATGGTAGGAACTAGCTGCAGGTGAGAAAGGATCTTGAGAAAGAGTTTTGCAACCTACTAACAAATCGCAGTGGAACAAACGCTGTCCGTTACGGTACCATGAAGGACTGGGTTATAAATCTAACCGTCGTGTTAGCTGACGGTACCGTCATAAAGACGCGGCAACGTCCCAGGTCAGCACCTTCCTAAACATGCCAGGCTCGACGTTTTACTTACAACAGTAAAGAAAATCATCTGCAGGATACAATCTGACCAGTCTATTCATTGGATCAGAAGGAACATTAGGTTTTGTTACTGAAATCACGCTCAAGCTTGCCGTCGTACCACAGGAGACAAGCGTTGCGGTCGTCACGTTTCCGACAATACGTGACGCGGCGGCAGCAGCTTCTAAGGTTATGCGATCAGGGATCCCTGTGGCGGCAATGGAGTTGATGGACGAAGTACAAATGTCTGTTATCAACAAGACTGGCTCAACAACGAAAAAGTGGAGAGAAGAGCCTACAATGTTCTTCAAGTATGTGTTCGGCTCCTTGATAGATGCCACCGACTCACTCCAAACAGGTTCTCAGGAACGAAACAAGGAGTATGCATGCCCTTACTTCCAGGGAACTGGCAAACATCTAACCAGCTCATAGGTACAGGAAAACATCAGAGCAGTGAAATCTATATCTAAGCAGCACAAGAGCGCCGAGTTTGAGTTTGCTATGACTCCCGAAGAGCAAAAAACTCTCTGGTCAGCACGCAAAGAGGCTCTCTGGAGCATGCTCGCCCTGCGCAAAGATGAAGGCTCCGAAGTGTGGTCCACTGACGTGGCCGTTCCTCTTTCTCGCCTGCCCGACATCATAGGTACACCACCAGGTATCTACCGCACTTTATTAATCAGCTAACATGAGCACCTAGAAATTTCGAAGAAAGAGATGGATGATCTCGGCCTCTTCGCTAGTGTTCTTGGGCATATCGGCGACGGCAATTTCCATGAAAGCATCTTGTATAACAAGAACAATCCCAAGGAGCGCGCAGCTATCGAGCAGTGTGTCCAACGTATGGTGGATCGCGCATTGGAAATGGAAGGGACCTGCACCGGAGAGCACGGGATTGGTCTTGGGAAGAAGAAATCGCTGGTGAAAGAATTGGGCTTGGAAACCATTGAGGTCATGAAGAGCGTCAAGCATGCCCTTGATCCGTACTGGCTCATGAATCCCGGGAAGATCATGGACTTGCCAAATTAGATCGGAACTGTCGACCTCAAGGACAGTTTCAGTTTCCTTACCTATTCCCTGAGATGAGATGAGTATTTGCATAGGAACGGCTTTCTGACAGCATTTTGGGTCGCGATCAGCCTAGGTGACATTTCTAGCTGACTCCCGTTACATTGTGCTGGGTTCCCTTTAGATCTATGGTAAAAAGTCTCCGTTCACTTGAGACTAGATCTAAGATGGTTCCACAATATCAGTTGACAGAAAGATCATTCTTAGATCCACGGGCATAACGAATCTGAAATCGGCCTGTGTAGTATAGTAGTCACTCTGATGGATAAAGCCGATTGGCCAGCTGGTATTATTACATACATCTATCTATCGATAAAGAGCTCCCCGCCTTGCCCCACACTGTTGGTGTTACCCTTTTTTCCCCCTCCGATGACTGATGACTCTGCTGAACCCCGCACGCGTGTCTTTCGAACTTTCGACCCAATACTTGGAAAGGTAGGTACTTAAGGATATAAGATACAATTGAACTGGTACCAGCCAGAGATATCTTCTAAAACATGGACGCCGTATCATTCTCATCTAGCAAGCCGCAATTCCCCAAGAAGAAGTGCGGTGAGTGATACTGCAGTGTCCAATTAAACATGGCAGTTCTCAAACAAACTGATACGGTCTTATAGGTGTCCTTGGAGCAACAGGCTCTGTCGGCCAACGATTCATCCTTCTTCTTGCTTTACATCCTCACTTCACTCTTCATGCAGTGGGTGCCTCAGAGCGATCGGCAGACAAAAAGTACAAAGATGCGGTACGGTGGAAGCAGGCATTACCGATGTCGAAAGAACTGGGTGAGCTGGTAGTGAGGCGATGCACGCCAGAAGAATTCAAAGACTGCGACCTGGTATTCTCCGGGTTAGACAGCGATGTCGCAGGAGACGTTGGTATGTACAGGGCCGAGAAAATATGATTGTGACTTGTGCGCTGACTGTCAACGCGAGCAGAAATGGCATTTCTCAAAGCCGAACTCGCAGTTTTCTCCAATGCTAAGAACTATCGTCGCGATCCCCTCGTCCCTCTCGTCGTTCCGACCGTAAATCTTCCTCATCTCGACGTTCTCACGCACCAGCGCAAACACTATAATCTGAAGAAAGGCTTCTTAGTCTGTAACTCGAACTGTGCAGTCATAGGGCTCGTCATTCCATTCGCGGCACTACAGGCTAAATTCGGCCCGGTCGATTGTGTGAGCGTCGTCACCATGCAAGCCGTGTCGGGAGCAGGATATCCCGGTGTAAGCAGCATGGACATCATAGATAACGTAGTGCCATTAATATCTGGCGAGGAAGATAAGCTAGAAACTGAAGCACAGAAGATTCTAGGGAATGTCAACAGCGACATCACAGGGTTTGAGGACCAGAGAGATCTGCGGGTGAGTGCGGCGTGCAACAGGGTACCTGTGCTAGATGGCCACACCGCTTGCGTCAGTTTGAGATTTGCGAAGAGACCTCCTCCAAATGCGGATCAGGTCAAGGCTGCGATGCGGGAGTATGTGAGTGAGGCTCAGAAGCTAGGATGTCCGAGTGCGCCCAAGAATGCGATCGTAGTTATGGAGGAGCCCGATCGGCCTCAACCAAGATTAGACAGGGAAACCGACCGAGGCTATGCAGTCAGTGTAGGTCGCATCCGGGAAGATGAGAGTAGGATTTTCGATATCAAGTTTGTTGCGTTGAGTCATAACAGTAAGTCCCCAATCGACGATGCTTCAATATATACTTACTGGAGAGCAGCTGTCATTGGCGCTGCCGGGTCTTCAATATTGAATGCTGAAGCGGCTGTGCTCAAAGGATACGCGTAGATGAACTCTGGCAATTGCATGTGGATGAATTGGATTATTAGAATTATAGCATATAGATAAAAGCATAATACTAGTTGTTGAACTCTGAACTGTAGAGCAGGCCCGTCGGACGAGAGCTAGTGTTCGAGTTTGGACTAGCGTTGCTGAGTAAGTTCGCCGTGCGCACAGAATTCGCTTCGCGAAAATCCAAATTGCTAGTGGAGAGACTCGTTCTTACGACTTCAACGCCCAACGACAACCCACGACAAATTCCTTTCGACCTTCCTTGATTATATCGCAATCATGGGTCGTGGACCGTACGTACAGCCTGAAACACCCCATCATCACTCTTCTGTGCGCCCTCGGCGGACACCGGCAGTCAACCTGGTTGCTGAGCTGGTTCTCACACGAGGAGTGCAGAGTGTGCACTTCGAAGAGCTTTTCAGCTAATTACAATATGTTACAGAAAGAAGCACCAGAAGCGCCTCAGCGCTCCTTCACACTGGCTCTTGGACAAGCTGTCCGGTGCCTACGCTCCTCGTCCCTCTGCAGGTCCTCACAAGCTCCGTGACTGCCTACCTCTCATCGTGTTTCTGAGGAATCGGTGAGTGAGAAATGCCATGTTATCAGCAACATGAACTGATACAACTTCTTCTCAGCTTAAAGTATGCCCTCAATGGACGCGAAGTCAAGGCTATTGTCATGCAGCGCTTGATTAAGGTTGATGGCAAAGTCCGCACCGACCCTACCTACCCAGCCGGCTACATGGACGTCGTCTCTATTGAGAAGACTGGCGAGAACTTCCGTCTGATCTACGATACTAAGGGTCGCTTCACCGTCCACCGCATCACCGAAACCGAGGCAGAATACAAGCTTGGCAAGGTCAAGAGGGTACAACTGGGCAAGGGCGGAGTCCCATTCTTGGTTACGCACGATGCACGAACGTGAGTTCCCCTGCATCCATCAGCCGTTGGACCAAGATTTGGTTTTGATTCCACGGAAGAGGGAAATTATAAAATACTAATGGGTATCCATAAAATAGGATCCGTTACCCAGACCCATTGATCAAGGTCAACGACACTGTCAAGATCGACCTTGCCACGGGAAAGATTACCGATTTCGTCAAGTTCGACACTGGTGTCATTGCCATGGCTACTGGTGGTCGTAACATGGGACGTGTCGGTGTCATCACTCACCGTGAGCGCCACGATGGTGGCTTCAACATCGTCCACATTAAGGATGCCGTTGACAACGAGTTCGCTACCCGGGAGAGCAACGTCTTCGTCATTGGCCGTGAGAAGCCATGGATCAGTCTGCCCAAGGGCAAGGGTGTGAAGGTAAGCTAATCATGAATGCCAATATGCTTTACAAGATTGCTAAGTCGCATTTAGCTTTCGATTGCGGAGGAGAGAGATCGTCGCCGGGCTCACGCTTTGGCTGGACAGTAAGATCACCTCGTAGGCTAGGTCGCAGACTCTACGGGCATGAGTTGGGTTATGGACGAGTGAAAAGATCGGAGGCGTATTCTGGGATTGCCGCTCTACGTAGAGCTGCGGAGGAGCACAAAAAGCCCCCGATAGAGCTACTCGTTGGCCTCTGTAGTGATCTATGGTCGAATAAAATCAAGATCTGTACACTCAGTCTATGATCGCGTATTTGTGATGAGACCGTCCACTTTTCAGGATATGCTGAATGATCTCTCTCACATACTTTGGACGCAGAAGACGGATAGAGCCTAACGACAAAATCCTCCTGAAATTCGGTAGACGAGGCGAGCGCCCCAGACAGGGATGCTGCCCCGAAGCTGACATTGGCGTTCTAGGATGAACGAACTATAACGTTGTATTATTTTAGGCACAGGGGCTGTCTAAAGATGTCATCGCATACAGAAAAATCTCAATGGTATACTCATCAGAGCTGGGCGGTATGGTGTTATGTACGTGCCCGTTTCAAGCACAGCAAAAGTGGCGCTCAGACGAGAATCAGACCAACGAGCTCGCAGCACAGTGTCGCATATGTTACCAGTTGGGGTTTGTCCGTTTTCATGCACCAGCTGCTGCAATATCTTCCCACAAAAAGCACTGAAGGCTATCAGATCCCGTCGGGAAATTACAGATGACACATGGTAACGATTACAGTACATAGATTTGGAGCGTATTGCCCGGTGCCGGGATATTATTTTGTTGTGGAGTATCGATATTGCAAGCGAGATTTGCTACAGCCGTTTAGAGCGGGAATGGATGGCTGGAGATAATTGCTTATTATTATTAGTATCATCAGCGAGGAATGGCGTCTCGATAATATATGGGCATTAATTATTGTTGCATGGGAACATGCCATCTATCACTGGCCTGGAATCTGGGACCTGGCGGCACGGAACACGCTACAGGCGACTTTGTCTTGTTGTGGACTCTTGTGGGGTGTGTTTTGTCTACACAGCAGGTTTAGCGGTAGCTTGCACGTGCAGCGGGCCAATGAGACATCATCATGGTCATTTAAGCTCTGCTCTAGACAAGGCGTTAAATTTGGGATCCAGAACAGCACTTGTAAACCATTAATTAGATGAGAAGTGATGACGGAGCCGTTCGGTTCGATGATATATATATACGACGAGATGTCGAGGGCGAAGATGGGTGAGTGAGGTTGGAACGGAATAGGAGAAATGTAGATAGGCACGGTCAGGTACATCATACACATTCAGACACACACACACACATACATCCATACGTACAGTAGATCCAATGCATGATAACGACCTGCCGTAGCGCAATATAACCCATAACCCATAACCCATAATCCAGACTATCAACTTTACCCACCACCAACGGGCCCCACGCCTGAGCCAACATCTCACGACATCCTACATCTCTTCCTCTTCCTCTTCTGTCTCTCTCTCTCTCTCTGTCGCCTCCACTCGCTTGCTCGCTTTGTTCGCCTCGTCGCCTCGTCGTGTCAATTCTTCTTCTTCTCTCTCTCTGTCTCCCTGACTTCGCAACCCTCTGAGCCACTTCTGCCGCACCTTCCTCGTTCACGACTGCCGACTCAGCCACCTCGCACCATTCCAGGTAGCCAGGGAGACTCCAGAGACCAACAACACCACTGCACTGCTTGCCTTTACCATCTCTACTGTTCAATCTTCGCTGCTATCTATTATTCAGTCTGCAGTCTCGAAAAGCACACCTGCTACTACACGTTTCATCCTTCCAGCAAAATCGCATAGACGAGCACACAAAGGCCAGCTTACGTAGCCTTGTCGCGACTGGCCATCACTCCATTAATACGTGTATATCGCTGAGCAGGCGACTCTACTGAAGAGTCGCCGCCATGTTGCGGCCTGCGACGCCGCTGTCGTTGTGTTTCCTCATCGCTTTCGTCTTATTGCTTCTTTCCGTCTTGTCGACGCCGGTCATCAAGGCCATACCGCTGGCAACCTACAAAGGCGTCAATTTTGGCGTCTTCGGATTCTGCGAGCCGGACAAATGTTCTGGCATTGTTGTTGGCTATGATACGAGTACGTATGGACGCTCATCTTGTGAATCGCAGGAAGCATACCGCGCTCAAGAACCGCTTACTGACTTTCATTCTTGAAGCTACACTGTTCGGCCAGAATGAGGACTTCACTCTGTCTGCAGGTACCCGTACCTCATTGTCCTCCATCCTGATAGTACATCCCGTAGCCGCGCTGCTTTGTCTGATATGCTTCGGTCTGGCCTTCGCTGCCCACTTCCACGCTCCATCGCATTCGCCGCGCTACCTTCTCGCGCTACTCATCCTCACATTTCCCACCCTACTCGTCACGCTCTTGGCTTTCCTAGTCGATATACTTCTATTTATCCCCCATTTGCAGTGGGGTGGCTGGATTGTACTCGCGGCTACCATTGTTATCGTGGTTGGGATCGTCATGACGTGCGCCATGAGAAGGACTCTGGTAAGCAGAAGAGCACGGAAGCAACGTATCAATGAGAATGCAGATATGAATGGCTCCAATTTCTATGCCTCGCGCATGCCCCCACCAAATCCTCCTCCGCCATCAGAACCTACCTTCATGGACTCCCTACCAAGGGCGGAATCTCCACCCCCGCTATCCGCCGGGAATACACTGGTCAATTCGGACAAGGGGCCAGACTTTGCGACATTCGACCTTCAGCAGCAAAAGAATGACGACCGGCAGCCTCTGAATCCCGTACGATCAAATTCAGACCGTGATGAGGCGCCGGGCAGATACTATGGGGATCGTGGGTTACATGGACCAGGAAATGGACAAGGTCCGCCGAGAGATCAATACGGAAATTCGGGTCCTCTAGACGCTTATGGCCAGCCGTTGAGACACCAGAACTCGAATGGAACAATGGGATCGCAAGGCTCGAGAGGGCCCCCTCCTCCAGGCTTCTTTCGCGGTCGTGGAGGACCGCCTAGAGGAGGCCCACGTGGTGGATTTGGCCCGAGAGGAGGTTACCGTGGAGGACCGCAAGGCATGAGAGGACCACCGCCCCCTGGCTGGAATGGTGGACGAGGCGGAATGGGTCCAGGACCAATGATGGGCCGAGGCCAGAGAGGCCCACCTCCGATGTATGAGACGGATCAATTCTACGGCGGAGGACCACCGCCAGGTCGGAACATGGCCCCAGCAGGTTACGGAGCTGCATACACAGAGCCCCGAGATGTATCGCCACCGCGTGACTACATGCAAGACACCGGCCCTATCGGACAAGCGATCGAGATGGATGCCGTCAATGGTGTCGTGCCACCACGCTCACCTAACGGCCCTGGCTACGGTCTGAGAGACAGTGACGGAGACGTACAGGGCATGATCGGCCTTCAACAACAGAGACTGGCAAACGATCTTCCGCCGTTAAGACCAGATGAGGGAGTCGCAAGCCCGACGAGTGAATACTCTTCTCGTCAATCAGAGTACGTCTCGGCGCGCGTCCCTAGGGCTTACCACCACCTCCATTAACCATACTATCGTAGATTCGTTCCTGCCCGCGCAGCATGGAACGCTCCTTCTCAGCAGCAACAGCCGGTTCCACCTCAGCCGTTCCGCAACGAGCCATCGTCGGCGCGCGGCCTCTCTCCAATTCAAGCTTCGCCCATCGAGCTATCCGCAGGCACCCCGATGATGGCCCAATCCAAATCTCCCCCGCAGGGAAGCAGACAATCTACCGACTACTATGAGGACGTAGACCCTCGCTTTGCCCCAGAAACCACTTCGCCAACCAAAATATCCTCCGGCCTCGCATCTTCGGTCGCTCTTCCAGCCACACTGGCGCCCTCCCATCCTCACCAACTTGCCCCGCAACAAGTCGCCCTTGACCCTTCGTCGTCCTATGAGGAGCTTGCCGATGGCGCTCGCTCGCCCGCTGCTTCCGATGCCTCCCATTTCACGTCCGTGTCCCAACGGCCTGTGAATCCAAACTGGGCACCCCCGCCAGGAGAGTACCCACCGGGTCCGTATGGACATCAGTCAGCGATGCAGAGCGCGCGACAGCCGCAGCGAGAAGACTTACTCGCCGCTAATCCGGACTTTGGGCTACCGGGTGTTGGGCCTCCAGGACGCGGTGGAAGAGGTGGTGGACATAGGGGAAGAGGTGGTGCTGGGCGGGGTGCATTTGGGCAGAGCGGACTGACGCCCGCTGGGAGATATCCTGGACCAAATGCGTTCTAGCCGCAAGGAAGATAACAGGGGGACAATGCGATATTATGATACCCAAAACTTACAACCTGCGCTTTTACGGATGGCCGCATACTGCAGACGACGCTTTCATGGCTGGTCTAAGTCTTTCTACTTGGCGAATATTGTTGTTTTCGGCGTCCTTTTCTGGATTCTTTTACCACGTTTAAAAATATACCTTCTGCGCACGCACCGAAAAGTATTTCATCTCTACACAACACACTGCCCGGCTAGTCTTAGCTCTGTCTCCTTTCTCACTCTCTCGCACACACACACGAACGCACACTATACACAAACACTGCCTCATTGCCGCGTCCAGCTCACGCCTCTACGCAAAACCCGCTATAATCGTGCAAGGCCCGCTTCTTTTTTTTGTGTACATAATTGTTTTCTTCTTCTATTCTTTCTTCTTCTTCTCTTTCGGTCTTCTTCCAGTGGTTGAGATCTTCTGTTCAATGGCGATTGGGCAATATGGGTGAGAAATGAGAAATGGAACGGTTGGTTGGTGGGTTTTTTTTTTTTGGGCAATTCTTTTTGTTCGGAGCGATGAACAGGCGATTGGGAGGAGTTTAACTTGGTTGTGGAGGGATAGGGGGGGATGGGAGGGATGGGAGGATAGTTTCGCATGGGAAAAAGCGGTTGGGATTCATGGATGCGCAGTCAGACAGGCGGACGTGGACACACAACGAACACGCGCAAATTATGTGTTATGCTAATGGCCATGGTTTAGTATACATGTATGAAATACTACTAATTCAAAGATTGTTCTGTGGAGATTAATTGAAATGGGAGAAGGATGTGTGACCTACCTGCCTGCCTGCCTCCTTGCCTGCATTACTCCCTTCCAACAGTTCCTCTCTATCTCTCGCTTAGAACTATGGTATATGTGTGTACGTACGTACGTCTGTTTCCGTGCTTCTAGGGCCTCTGTGTATATATACATACTCTCATAAAAAAACAGTAAAAACATGATGCTATTTACCTTTCTTTCCTTCTCCTTTTCCTTTCCCTTCCTTTCCTTTTCCTTTCTTAACCTCTTTTCCCTATCCTTTCTTTTTTTTTCCTTTTCTTTTTGTCTCTCTTTTTTCAAATAGGCCCTTTTTCCCTTTATAGGGGGGGATTGGGGGCCGGGTTTTTTTTTTGTTTTCTTTTCTTTTGCTTCGGGCTGGGCTGGCGGTGATTTTGGGCTGGACTGGCTGACTGGCTGGCTGATTGACTGGCTGAGTGACTGGCTGGCTAAGTGACTGACTGGCTAAGTGACGACTGGCTGGCTGACTGACTAGCTAATTGACATTTGGTGAATTTAGTGCTGATATCAATGCCAATATCAATTAATATCAACTATCAATTATCCATTCATTATCAACGTCAATGTCGTGCCATGGGGAGAGTAGGTATTGGTGTTGAGTGAGGTAGTGTGGACGATATGAGTGTTTGAGAATGTGAGTGAGTGCGTGAGTGCGCGAATGTATGTGAGTGTTTGCGAGTGTGAGTATCCAAATGTATCAACGCATATATATGTATTGCAATGCACTAGATACCCCCATTATATCATGCATGCATAGCATCATCCCAAGACCCTTCTTCGGCAGCGTCCGTCCATGACTAAAACATTCCCGCCTCCCCCAAATCTACTACTACTGCTCTACTACTCTACTCTCCTTCTCTTTTCTTCTTCTCTCTTTTATCCAAACGTAGTGGCAGTCAATACGTACATGTATATATGTATATGTATATAGACACATACACACACAACAAGCCACTAGATATCCCAATACCTCAAAATGAACAGCCCCCCCAAAATAAACAACCCAAGAACAAGTCTCAGATCGAGCAGCAGATACAAAAAAAGAGTTGCTCAACATGTAGAGGACCTCCCAAAACGGGCTGACTGTGTACACGAAAGCGCGAAAACTGGGATGAGCTCAATATGAGCAGAGAAGAAGAAGATTGGTAAGGGAAAACAAAAAAAAACGGAATTATACAATTAATGCGCTTGCTTTCGTGGCAATGAAACAGAGATGAGGAAGCTATTTGCACGCCGGCCCAATGCTTATGATTTTTGTATGCGAAGAGGCGTCGAAAAAAAAAGGACGGAAAAATGCAGGCGCTTGATGCTGTGGGAGAAATTCGGACTTGCTTGCTTGTTTCGCTAATGTATTCGAGCGCTCGTGTATACGCTTTTCACGGGATAGGTCCTGTCTCTCTTTTCGCTAATGTTGTAGTCGCGTTTTGATGTCTAGCTCTGGTCCATGTGTGAGCTGAGCTTAACCGAGACCGCCGGCAAACTGTCCTCTCTGTATGCACTCGTCAGTAACCACCATCCACGCTCGTTGGTATGAACCGACTGACCTGGCTTCCACGGCTGGGGCTCGTTCGGCTCCTCTCATCCTCCTCCAACACATCGCTTAGTCGCGTCGGATGGTGGTGTCTCTGCACACCCGCCCATTCGTAGCTTCCCTGTCCATATCCCTGGCCCTCGTAGTCTGGTTGTCCAGTACCACCGGCGCTTGAGACTGGAGGGCCCGCAGTACCCGTCGTGGCTGGATAGCGCTGACTTGGTTGTGAGCCATATCGCTGAGCAAGCTCACGCTCACGGTCCAGGTCAGCTTGGACATCGTAGCTGTCCGCGTCCGAGTCTATGCTACGGCGGGGTGGTCGATACGGGATAGGATTGCCGCGTTGGTCTCGGACGTAGTTCCCGTCGGCGTCTATGACGTATTCTTCCTCGTCCGAGATTTCGGATTCGCCTTCGACAGAGGGCACGTATGATTGACCATCATCACCAGGCTCGCTAACGGCTGTAGTCTGCCGCTGGTACTGCTGCGATTGTTGCGGCTGGGATTGTTGGGATGTAGACGGTTGACCACTTTGGGTAGTAGTGAGGTAGGTACCGGCATGCGTATAAAATGCCTCAGGGGTGGATGGCTCGGAGACTGGCGGAGCAGCTACACGCGACGGCTGTTGCTGAGCTTGAGACGTGGGAATCTGGGTACGAGGAGCTGTCGTTTGCTCTGTAGGAATCATAGTGTGAGTTGATGATGAGGTGGCTGGTGTACTTCCAGACGGGTAAGTGGCGTATCCACTTTGCCCCATTGCAGGAGCCTCTGGTTCATTACGAAGTGCACTTGTCGCACCACGAGCTGCCGCTGAAGCATAGGGATCGGTATCTGTCGGGGACTGATCATCGTACGAAAACTGCTGCCGCATCTGTGGATCTTGTTCCGCAAGACGCTCTTGGGTTGAAGGCCGCTGTGAGGTGCTGCCATGTCGTGACATGGTGGCTTGCATCGGAACAACTTGGACACCACCAACCAGAGTAGGATGTCCCTCGCGTAGAGACATTGTCCGATCCCGCTCTTCTTGCTCGCGTCGGCCCAGTTCTTCCCACGCGCGACGTGCCTCCTCAACCGAAATCTGTAGCTCCCGCCTTATCTCTGAAGTTTTCTTGCTATCCACATTCTTATCTCGTTCGGCCCTCTCAGCTCGTAACTCTGCATCTTTCCTTGCAGTTCGCTCGGCAGCCAGCGATCTCTCAAGCTCCGCTTGCACCTCTTGCATGCGTTCTTGTTCTTGTCTCGTCTCGAAGAACCACCGCTGAAACTTGCGCTCGGACGAGGCGCGCAGACGTTGCAGCTCCACAACAGCATGAAAAAGGTTTGCGCCTGCGGCAGACAGGTCGGTGATTTGTCTCGACATTTGCTGTGCTAGCGGTTCGCGCCGAACTTCTTCGGTATTGGCCTCGAGCCGCCGTATCCAATATGAGGTCAGCCCTTCCCAGTGGGACGAGAGTGTCTCCCACCGCTCGAATGCGTGAGGAAAAGAGGAGACATTTGAAGTTCGAGTTTGCGACTGAGGCTGAGGCTGGCTTGGGTCTACCGAAGGTTTCGGTATCGACTGTGCGGGTGCGGATGATGTGCGTGCGTGGGGTTGCAGTGGCGCCGATGAGGTTGGGAGGCGTGGCACAGCGCCTGGCACTCGCGAGCTGCCGGCTTGTGCAGGAGACTGTTGAGGTACAGCTACTCGAGGCTGCCCCTGTGATAATGAAGACGCACGCGTGCGAGAGCCTGTCACTCCATCACCCCCGGGCGGTCTTCCTGTAGTAGGAATCTCTTGTCTTCCTGGCTGTTGTCGTGGCTGTTCTCCAATAACATAGCCACCATCTCCGGTCTGTCTTGACCTTCCCGTATCTCGTTGATAAGGTGCAGCAACGCCAGCAGCAATAATCCTCCTTTCTGCAGCTCTTCTCGTCTCGTCATCTTGTGCTTGTTGTTGCTCTCTTTGTTCGGCTTGTCGAGCGGTGTCTTCCTGCTCTCTTCGCCGAGCTTCTCTTGCTTGTCGCTCATTCATGATATCCCGCGGCGTTCGTACACCGGCAGCTCCTGACCTTTGTTGTACAGGTACTGGGCCTGATGCTGCTCGGGCGCCATTATTAGCTGCGCGTGCAGAGCCAGCGGCACCTCCTGGTAGATCCGACATTGGTGCGTTCTCTTCGACCAGGTCGGGTGTGAAGGGGTGGGGAGTACGAATGGCTTCTTCTAGTGTATAGAGGATGGCAGAAGCGGTGCGACGTGAGATGTGAAGGGCAGGATGTGGAGTAGGAGCTCGATTCGCAGAGGCAGCTCGCGGTCGCGACTCGTTTGGGGCAGGCTCTTCGGTGAGGTGACCAGCAGGTTTGGCTCTTACTGCAGAATCAAGAGAACCTGATCTGCGTCTTGTGACTGGTCTTGGCTCGGGGCGAGGTGTTCGACGAAGGCTCTGAGGGAGACTTCCGGAAGAGCTAGAAGGTCGCGAATAGTGCTGAGTGCGATAAAAAGCGTCTGCTTGCTGCTGGCGTTGCTGCAATGAGGAGATGTATTGGTCGTGAGCGTCTCGGTCGTGGGAATCGTTAAAGAATTGCGGAGACCCTGCTCGCGACACGTTTGGCAGCTGAGGCCCTGGGGACGTCAATATGACTCGACCCCAGGCCCAAATAAAGGAAAGGTAAGCCTAAAAGGCTTTCTGCGTCATGCGCAAGCCCAGAAAATGGCCGCGACAGTTCCCTGGCGAGTCAATTGTGGTTCAGCGGTTGTAGCGTGGTTTGGGCAATATTCCTCGAGGCCGTGTATATATTGCGCGACAGGGAGGCTCTTGGTGTGTAGACGCGAATGAGGTAAGGAGGCGATGGCGCGACAGTGGAATTCGCGTATATGCGGTGATATCACGCGTCGGAGATTTCACGTCGGAATGTGAAAAGATGACGGGGCGTAGGGTGTTAGAGAGAGGTGGTGTGGTGGTTGTAGTGGTGGTGGTATAGGTAGCGGACCGGCTCGGAATGTGGAGAAAGCTGGATATGGAGAAAACAGTTAGGATAGATAGTAAGATGGCAGGGAGAAAAAGGAGTGAGTTTGGAGTGTAGTGATTGTGTTGTGGTGGTAGTGGTAGTGGTAGTGGTGAGGGTGGAATATAGGGTGTGGCTGGAGAGGCTGGGAAGTGAAATTGGGTGGCAGGCGGCAGGGAAGCAGGGGAGATGCACAACTCACCCACCATCAAAGCAGAAAAACCAAGGAAATTCAATCTTTCGCATCCCCCGTCATAACGTTAAAAACGCCTCCGTGCCTTCTTTTGCTTTATTATTATTTATTTTTCTTGTCGCTGCAGGTAGCGCACTGGCTGCGAGTTGAGGTTGTAACTTGTCCGCGATCCGTTCCTCGATGGAGGATGGAGGAGGATGACGATGATGATTGATGATGGATTCTCAGGAGACGACTGTGCGCGCGGACGTCACGTCAATCCATGCGCCGCAGCAGGCAGCGTAACGCGGATGGAAAATAGTGAAGAATAACGAGGCGATTGCGATTGCGAATGCATCGATATGCAGAAGAGATGTGCGCGCCAATTAGATAGAGGTGGTCGTGCAGCGCCTATTCCTTGGACGTGATGCCCAGTGGGAGATAGATGTAGGCAGCCAGTCAGGACACAAACAACGACACAGACGAAGACGAATTCAAGGACGAGGACGAGGACGAGAACGAGGATGAAGAGTGCGACAGCTGCATGATGCCGTCCGGAAGATGTCGCAGTTCGCCAGTCGACTTTCATTCACTCTCAGTCCCAGTTCCAGCTCCAGCTCCAGCTCCACGTCCCGCTCCTCTCTGCTGCCAACGCATCATCCCTTGACCGACTGACTGATGTAGAGCCCGCAAGGACCGTGGCTGTTCATCGCTTGGCCCCCAGCAGACTTCAATCGAAGTAGACTTGACTACTAGCCGAAAGGAGCCACTTAGTGAGGCTGCGAAAGGCGAACAGTAGGCGTGCTGAACATCATTTCGTCTTCTTCTTCATCTCAAGATGGATGCGAGGCCAAGTAGAAGACGCAGAAGCTGCTCGAGATGAAGACGATGATCATGGTGATGATGATGATGACGACGACGACGACGACAACGACAAAGGTGTCTACGGAGGAGAAGAATATGATGACGATGATGAGATGATGATGGAGAAGAAGAAGAGGAGAACTGGAAGACTCGACCACGCTGTCGCATCCCAAACTTCCCCTCTTTGTCTCGAAGTCTACAACCACAAAAACCACAAAGAAGCTCTTATGATGCCTGATTGGTCGCGACTCCTCGCGCCCGCCGTCACGTGCATCTGCTAAACTTCATCATAGAACCTAACCACATCTCCACCATCTTCTTCCACCATCAACCTAATCTCATCCTCATCCTAGACATCTCTTCTCGATCTCGATAATATGGCTTTCACCCAGTTCTCGCGTACCTCTTGTCCTGCGTCCATCTGGTTAAGCAGATGTAGCAGAAGTACACTCCAAGAACCGAGCCACCTCTACTCACATTTGGCCATGCTCACGTTGATCATCCTTCTCAATCCTCTCATAGGCGCATCCAACTCGCAGAGACATGCTACTTGATTCAGATCTCGTCGATATCTTGCATCTAACCCCCGCTCATTTCTGACCCCCTCCTCAAGCCTCCCACTCAGTCTTGCAATGATGGTTCGATCGTGCTGAACCACCCGTACTATTATTCATCTCATATTGCCCATGTCTCTCTCGCACCTTCAATTAGCGCTGAATACTAACACCACAGATTACTGCCGCCACAGCAGCTAACGGCATGCCTCTTCCACAGATCACTGCCCCAACCAAAGGAGACATCACGGAAACCCACGAACACCACCTGGAAAGCTGGTTTGCTCAAATCGCTGACTATCGCAAGTCGGTCCGCTCGTCCATCGACTCGCAAGCAGCTTCGTATGCTCAGCCTGAGTCTGTCCATACAAAGGAAGGACCGTATACATACCAGCCGCTTAACCAGCACGTGGACGAAATTCGTCTCGTTCGCATACTCCCAAATATTGACCGCAGCAGACCTTTACAGTGTGAAATTCATCATAGACCGCTCCAAAGCTCTGAACATTTTGCGCTCTCGTACTGCTGGGGCAAGGGACCGCCAACGAACGCCATCATTCTTGATGGCCATCGCTTCTCCGTATCTGACAACCTTTATTCGGCAATGCTGGAGCTTCGTCATCCAGAACAGGCCATAAATGTGTGGATCGACGCCATTTGCATGAATCAAGACGATTTGGAAGAGAGAAGCAGAGAAGTACTACGGATGCGCAGCATTTATGCCGCAGCTCAGCTGGTTGTCATCTGGCTAGGGCAGGAAGAGTTTGACACCAAACGGGCCTTTGATCATTTAAAGGCACTTTCAAAACGACATAGGTATATCAAGTCTATGCCTCCAGTCACATGGACCAGTCTTGCAATAAGAATGGCGCGACTTCCTCTCACTCTAGCATATGCCTCGTGCCATGTCGCAGCAGAGTCTCCTCTCGCTGCTGGTTTCGCGTTATACTACACCTTCTCACTGCTGACCGAAGCTTCTTCCAACTGGACAGGGACTAGGATATTCCAATGGCTCGTCAGACTAGGTTCCATTGTCGCGTTATACAAGATCTTGAGGAGGTGGATAACAACGACACTCGCAGAAGACGATCGCATCCCAAAAGTCGACGTGTCCATCAACGACATCGCTGCTCTACGAGACTTCTTCGAATGCGCATGGTTCGACCGGACATGGATTATTCAAGAGCTGGCCGTTGCCCGACGAGCAAGATTCGTCCGCGGCACCCAGGGCATAGACAGCGAATCCATCACAAGCGCATGCGCCGAGATACGACGCAACATAGCAAATAGCAGAGATAGTCCTTACATGCACACCAAGTATCAACGCTTCACCCACCTTGGCCGCTTTCAAGACATCCGGCACCACGAACACGGACCAATCTTCCAACGCTGGGGTCGATACCAACAAAGCTTGTTGTATCTGCTCAGCGCCTTCTCGCCCATGGACTCAACCGACCCTCGCGACAAGGTATACGGCCTCCTAGGCCTATCCCAAGAAGACCGTCCCGGCACTCCAAACCCTACCCGCGTCGTCCCAGACTACACACGTCCCGTCGTCGACATCTACACCGACGTCGCCCGCTCCCTCATCCAGCGCACCCACACCCTCGACATCCTCTCCGCCTGTCTCGGCTCCGGCAGCGTCTCCGGCCTCCCATCTTGGGTCCCAGACTGGACAGCCCCAATCCACCGTCCCATCCACGTCCTGAACCAAAACTCCCCTCCCTACACCATCCCACTCCACACCCCACCCTACTCCTTCCCCAGCCCAACCCGCCTCCTCGTCCAAGGCTTCGTCCTCGGCACAATCTCCAAAGAACACACCGCCCTCCGCGCCCTCCAACTCCCCTCACCCTACACCCCCCACCTTCCCCCCATCACCACCCTCACCACAAACACCCTCTTCTTCCTCCTCCTCCACTACACCTCCCGTCTCCTCCCCTACATCGCCCTCCTCCCCGGCCTCACCTCACTACTCCGCCGCGCCGCCACCGCCGCCACCCCACTCGGCCTCGCCCACCTCTTCACATTCGCCTCCGACGTCCACGCCAGCCTCCTCGACAGCGGCACAGAATACATCTTCCCCAAATCATGGGCCGCTCTACAGGCTACATACACCGCCCCGCTGCACCCGCACCACACACTCGTGAGTAGAGGCTTCGCCGTAGATGTTGCGTCTGGTCTGAGCGTAGTGCCCGGGCTATGTACGAGCTATGCGGCTGATGTCTCAGCGGGCGATTTGCTGGTCATGTTGCTTGGTGCGAAACAGCCGTGTATTGTGCGGGAGGTGGAGATGGGGTCTGATGCTGGGGGTGGTGATTGGGGGCGTTGTTATGTGTTTGTTGGGCCGGCTGAGTGTGGGGGTTTCTGGATGCATGCCGTTGCGTGGAGGAAGGTCCGGGAGGCCTTTGCGCTGGGTCGGATCCGGGTGCTTGACTTTGAGTTGTGTTGAGGGTGAGTATAGGTAGGTGTGTGCGTTAGGTAGGGTGGGTAGATGGAGGGCGGCACAAGACGCATTCGACGACGAGACGAGAGGGCCTCCTCAGCTCAGTCCAGCTCAGCTCAATCTCAATCCAGCTCATACTCAATAATCAATTGGATCTATCTAGATCAACGCATCGCATGATCTAGAACCTTCCGTCCTGCTCTATCCGACCATATGACTAACCAACTATCTCATAATCCCAGCCCCTGAAATCGACGTGTCTATCTATCTATCCATCAATAACCCGCATCCATTAAACCGCCAACCAAAAAAAAGCAGCATTCATGCGCAGTGCATAATGTGTGGATCACACTCGTGCTAGTCACGAAATAGATCGACCTAGATAAAGTTTCAGTACGACAATACTCATGGGGGGAAAAGAAACGATACTCGCTCCCAAACCAAGAATCCCGCAGCAGCGCCCATATGTCTAAACGCACTCCACGTCTTTTCCCATTACGCACTCCTTACTTTCCCTCTCGTCCTACAGTCCCTCGTCACTATCCTCTTCTTCCGCATGGCCTCCAAACTCCACCTCGAACCTCCCCGGCTCACTCGTGACGTGCCCAAACACCTCCCTAGCCCACCCATGTAGCATAAACCCCCACGCACTCTTTCCCTCGCTCACGAGCGCGTTACCTGCGTGCACAAAGGCAATCACAATGGAGCGGGCGCAGCCAAACGGCACGATGGCGTGGGTCCGGTCCAGTGTCGGAAAGGTCGTCGGAGGCGAAGACGGCGGCGAGGGAAACCCGAAATCCAGTGGGGGCGATGAAGCAGGCGTTTCCGGTGGCGGAAAATCAATACCCCATCCAAAGTTCCGCAGTACTGACAGCGCTGCGAATGTCATGAGCATTGTGGATGAAGGAGACGTCGGGTGTGACGCAGCTTCGTGCATGAGGGTCCGCGCCAGGAATGCGGGTGCGAGGCGAGGATACGTTGTTTGCCTTTCGCGTGGATATGTGTCCTCGAGCTCATGGATGCTTGTCTTGACATCCTCCATGTTCAACCTCCCTTTGGTCTCCGCATGTTCGTACCTGTCCAGTACTGCCGTCCTCATTTCCAGTACGTCCTCGCACACCGCACTCTCACGCATGCACAGTTCGCAAATACACTTGAACCCCCACGTCTTAGCCAGCCTCTCGCGACGCACTGACACGTCTGGATCCAGTACGCAGTAGGAAATAGTGATCTGTTCGCCCGGTGCGATATCCCGGATGGCGCGAAGCATGATCGCGTTACCAACAAAGGAAACTGTAGCGTTGGGCGCACACGCATGGTTCGCATAACTAGCCTGTGGCCACACCCCGACGATCAGGCCCTTTGCGGTCTGTGCATCAGGGTCAATAAAATGTTCTCCAGACGGCGTGCCGCCGTTCTTGAGCACGATATTGTGGATGAGGAAGGTGTCGAGCACCGGGTGTCCGTCAACGCGGTGAGTAGGTGCACATGCGGGTGCGTAGGATCCGGCGTAGAGATTGAGAAATTTCGTGGCCAGACAGGGGTTCTTTCTCAGTGTCTGGACGATGCTGATAAAGAGCGGTGGGCCATCGGATTCAGTCCAGGTCCTGGACTGTAGGTCCATAAGCACATGGCCGGCGGAGGCGGCGCTGGGGCTGGAGGTCGCGATTGGATTGTCGAGAAGGATGAGGCCACCTGGAGCGAAGGCTTGAACGGCGATAAGACCTCGACCAGCTCCTTCGACAGGACGCCCTGTGACGGCAGAGTGATATTGGGCGGGACAATAGGAAGGGTTGGCGAAGAGGTAGGCAAAGTCGTATATCCCGGAAGACTCGCGGAGATGCGTCAAAACGACTGATAGAAAGTGACGAGCAGATTCGTTGGTAGGATAGGAGGTAAGAAGTGTTTCAAGTTGCGCGCGAGACTTCATATATTGGCCAAGGACCAGGTAGGCTTTCGCGGAACGGAACAGAGCTTTTTCATCAACGGCAGAGTGCCCAAGGACGGAGAAACAGTCACGAAGGGCGTTTTCGTAATAGCCAGCGGAGAGGTAGGCTTGAGCTCGATTACGGTGTAGGTCGAGTGTGGTCGGAAGGAAGCTTGAGCGTCTAAAAGAGAGACCGTTTGTGTAGGCCCGTATTGCACCAGCATAGTCTCTATCTTTCATGGCCTCGTTTCCGATCATCTTCCACGTATCTGCATCGTCACGCACCGGCTTTCGTAGACCTTGAGGTATGCTGCTGTGTTTAGGGGGTAGTAGAAGCAGGTCTGAGACGTGATCTATCCTGATCATAGGCAGTTGGCCACAAGAGATCTCGTAATACGGATGCTTTATTGCGACATAGTCCCACCTTCGAAGGTATTGATTCGCTTCGATCGAAATGTCTTGATGCATAAGCATAAAGTGATGAGCATCGCCTGCGCTGTCTTCTATCACAGTAATAAGATTGGATCCAGTGAAAGTGGGATCACAGGCGATCCTGCCTAGAAGGACGCGTCCCTCGTTGTGGTCTTCGGCCTTGAGAGATTTGATTCCGATTGAGGTGAGTTCGGAGAGCGGCTTTGTGCAGGGATAGTAATGTTTGTGTATGATATATGGACGAAAACTGAACTTGTCGATATCTTGAGCCGGACCAGAGATGATGCTCGCAGCCTTTTCATCCTTGTATGCTTCAAACTCCTCGATCACTCTCTTTCTATCTTGACGAATCAACTTCTGTCCTTGTAGCTCTTCGGAGCGCCTGGCAGCCAAAAGCTCTTCCTGAAGCTTCTCTTCACATTGTGCGACGAAAGACGAGTGTAAAAGCCTCGGTGGCATTATTGTTGGAATAAGGCGTCGAAGGGTGATGAATGAACGATGACTGAGATTGCGAGACGACCGTAAACAGGGCTGAAGCGCGGATGGCGACCAGCTCAGGTGAGATCAAGCTTATGGAAAGGGGAAGTCCGTCGATATTGCGTTCAGCATGTGAATATGAAGACTCAAAGGCCCATGCCTGAAGATAATAGTCTTGAGCGAGACCGTTCGGTGGGAATAAAGGAAGAAAGAAAGGAAAGGTGCAGCAGGACTCAAACATACCTGTGTATTTGTATTCTGACTCGGTGTTGAGCATAAATTATTGCAGGTAGTGTTCACTTGCTGAAGCGTCGCAACACAGGCTATTGATATCTTTGTTTCTTATATGCGTGGTTTCAAGGGTCGAATATACAGCGATATGACACGTAAGGTGAGCACGCATACTTGGGTCAAGTCATCAAGTCAAGTTCATGGTGATAGGCATTTATTGTCGGTCATACCTAAGGTATCCGTACCTTCCAAATTAGCAAACATCCTCAACTTCAACTTCACCGCCATCCCGTGGTCCCAGGTCAGAACGTAAGGCTCGGTTGAACAACTCGCGCAGCATCTCAAAACAAATGCCTGAGATGGCTGGATCGTATCGTCCTTTGCTCAGCTCATCGCGGATGAACGCATCTGATCGGGGTCAGTGAAAGTCTAGGAGCTCATCAAACAATGTAAACTTACGCTGTGCCCAAGCAATCTCGTAGAAGCTAAAATTCACTCCTTTGTCGTGAAGTGTTTTCCGGATCAAATCACGACCCGCAGGCGGAACGTGGTTGTCCATCTTCCCGAATATCTGTGTTTCGCCGATCAACCAACCTTGAAATGCAGAACATTCAGAGCAGAAGGGGCTTGGGTTCATACCATGACAAGTTCACCCTTGATATCCCCCGCTCTCTCCAAGCTGTCGTCGTTCTTGCCTTCTCCCAGACTATGCGAGTGAATATCCGTGGCGAAATAACACACAGCGGCACTGACTCTTCTGTCAAGCGCACAACGATACGCTAGATGGCCACCCAGACACATCCCTGTAGCTCCAATCTTATGTGGAATCAGAGTCCGGTACTTTTTGGTTAAGTAGAATACATACCTTGCCTGTACACGTCGGTAGAGATAAGAGAGCATCAACAGAGAGTGTAGCATCCTCATCGTAGGCTGATACCTTCTTGGTAATCTTCCATTCGTTGCCTTTGTCAGTGCCGGGCCCATCGTAAGCCAAAGCTTCAGGGCCAGTGAACTCGTGGTATGATGAAGGAGCAGCGACAATGTAGCCCTGTGAAGCGATTTGACGAGCGAAGCGCTGAACAGGACCGGTAACTATCACCCATTCATGTCAACATGCAGAGGTTCAAAGAACGGGAGAGTAGGGTGCATGGCTTCTGTAAAAGGCCTTTTACGTCCTTCTTAGTCGTTCTTAATCCAAACGTACCTTGATATATCTCACTAAACACGACTACACCCGGGAATTTTGCCTTCGGGTAGTTTGCAATCGTGGGATGAAATATGTATATACCTATGGTCATATTAATTAGGATTGTAATGCGGAACAGGATCTATGGGCGTGTATCATCATACGCATGTCGCCGCCAGCCTTTGTGGCGACATCTTTGTGAGTCTCCTGTATGAGCATTGTAGTGTGCAGAGACGAATGTCTATAGAAATACGATAAATGTCCAGATCCCTCTTGTACGGGACAATGTTTTGTCAAAAGCTCAGCTCAGCTCACTATGTATGTAAGTTTTGAATTGCTGCATGCGGTATGATGAGGGAAAAGGTGGGGGGGTTTTTAGGATGCGTGCCCCACATTTGAACGAAAGCATCAAGTAGACCGAGTAAAGGGAAACATTTTTATTGTCGAGAAGATCTCAAAAGAATATAGCACACTAAGCTACGCCGATAGATCGCCTAAGCATAGACTCGCATGCTACGAGCTTGAGTCGGCCAGCTCCTTATATCAAAGATTTTGTGCACCGCGTAAGCTATGCATTTTACGTCTTCCATTCGTCTCTTCCCTATCATTTGGAACAGTACCACCCTCAACTTAGCTGTGCTACATACATAAAGCTAATAGACCTATGGTATATCTCGAGATCACTGGGTAGGTGCAATTATCAGGTCATCGGCAGGGCATATATCCAGTCCGTGGAGCACGTCAACGCGCAAAAGCTCACTTTTCCACCATGATAGATCTTTTTTGGTGTTTGGGGTTGGCCGTCCCTGAGCAGGAGAGCCTGGCCTGCTCTTAATTTTCTTTTAGCAGATAATGCTGTTGTTCTGGCTCCTCAGGACTTGATTTGTTGGTAGAACAAGATGTATGCAACCTTGTTGTCCTTGTATCCGCTCTTGTCCTTTGGAGTGTGCTTCCCGGTGGTGCTCGGCGTGGCAGTACCATTGGCTACGCCGGTCCACTTGCGTCCGGGTTGGGCGTTGGCATCCTTCCATCCTCCCTCTTCTGCCCGTTCCTGCTCCTCACCAAGACCCTCAAAAAGGTTGCGATGCCTGCTTTGGTCGCGCTTGTGCTGTTCCAAGGCCGTAGCAAGGAGCTTGGGGTCTTCTTCGCTCCCTCCTTCCGCGACATCGTCGCTTCTGATACGTCGGATGATGGTGTCGTCAATGCGAATCCATTCTCGTCCTTCTTGGCGGCGTACGTCGACGGTGTAATGACCTCCACTGGCATTCTTTCCGTGGTGATAGACTACACTGATCAAACGATACTTTGGAGGACCGCCATGCGCTGCAAGCCCAGCACGCTTGCTGGGTGGGAACACTTCTTTGGGAACCTCAAGCTCCAGGGGATATCCGACCTTTTTCCAGATCTTTTGCGTACCCCCGGCATTGTCGTACTGGAAGCGCTTTAAGTGAAGGATGAGCACCGGTGGCAGGCTGTCGATAAAGACTTGTTTGGTAGCCGACTTTCCTGGTCCGCGTGGAGAACTGAAATCACCGTGCAGTGTTTCCGGTTGAGTCAGGCTCCTCAAAGCATCGACGATGTTGCCAACATGAGGAGCCCCAATGTCAAGCTGGAGCGGCTGATATGGCTCGAGAGTAACAGATGTTTTGGCACCTGGGACTCGGAGCTCTGAACGGAGTTTACCTCCAAATATTTTGGTAATGGGTGAGTCCAGATCGATGCTCCCGGAGGAGCGTGTGACTGCTGATTTCTGCTTGGGTCCGACTTCCAGCCAGCCTGCATCTGTTGAAGATGTGCTCGGAGGTGAGCTTACGTTGGTGTCCACAGCTTCGCCATTCGCGGGCAATCTCCCCATCACCTGCGCAATCTCATCGTGCAATCCAGTCAATAAGAAGCCCAGGAACTCCTCTGCGTCCTGCTGATGTCCTCGGGGCATGTGAGCAAAGCTTGCTAGCCTTCGAATGACCTCGTATACATATTCTGGGGTGAAAGCCTCCCCGTATTGTTCAAGTTCGGTATCTTTGAGCCGCATGCGGAGTTGTTCTACGGAAGTGGCTGAATCGATAACTTGGTATTCGCGGAGGAACATGATCCTAAACATATTAGCCATAGTAAATATCGCAGAACAAAATACTCACATCGCGTCGATCAAAGGAGTGTCTGACTTGAAGCTGTGCGCAGCTCGCTTGCCGACCTGATCAATGAAATCATAAAAGGGTACACAGAAAACTAAAGCTTGCAGAATCTAGTGCACGTTAGTTGCATATATCGCAAAAGGTTCACCATGCTTACAGAATTCATATAGCACATATTGCCGGTATTCACGAGGCCGCGGGGCTCAAGAAAGGCAACTTTGTTGTCGGATTCGACGGTGTAGGCAGTGAGAACGTCAGAGATAGTGGCGTTCTTATTAATGGGAAATCCGTTCGATCCTGAAGCACCGTTCGCTGCTGCAGGCGATGCCTGAACAGCAGCTGCGGGATTCTTGAGACGTACTAGCTCAGCCCAGGATTTGGGCGCCGCAGGAGGTGAAGAAACTGTAGCTGCCTGCTCGCTCCCTACGACAGTGGATTGAGATGCAGCGAAGTCTGTCGTCGGCTCTGTAGAGCTGTCGGTAGCGTTTCCATTGACATTGGGACGGGGGGACTTTTGACTTTGTGGCACAGCAGGCCGCAAGGGTACTATTGGCACAGCAGGTATTGTTGAACTCCGGGTATGTGATTTGACAGTCGGAGTCTTGTCACTCTCGGGGGCTGTTGCCGAAGAAGGTGGCGTGGACGGAGCGATAGATTCGGTCTGTGAGATGGTCTCGATCGAAAGCGTCTGATGTGCATCTTGCTCTGGAACCGCGTCTGTATGGACGGCATCCTGCCCCTGTGCTGGGGTAGCTGTCGAAACTATTCGCTCTCCAGAAGATAAGGAAGATATTTTGATTTGCTCTGTGATGGGCACTACGTCACGGCGCAGTCTCCTCCGTGGAGCCCGTGAAGGAAACTGTTCACCTTTATTGGAATACCATGGCAAAGGAGCCTGGAATGGCATTCTTCGCCCTTCGACAGATGGACTTGGTGTCTGTGTGTTCGGCTGCGCGGTAGACTGAGAAGGCGTTGTTACAGAACCTGAGGACGAGTCTGGAGGAGGAGGAGGCGTCGTAGCAGTTGTAGTTTCCGTCGTTGGTGTAGGTGGTGAAGCAGGCGCTTGCGATGAGACTGAGGGAGTCTGAGGAGTTGGCGTAGCGGGTGGCGGAGGTTGAGAGGCTTGCTGAATTGTGGGCGGAGTATACGAAGGAGCGACCGGAGGAGTACTCATCATGCCGCGATTCAAAGACGGCGAGTGTAGGTGCGGGTGACTTGAGACTACGACCGGGCCTCCATGTGGTTGTGGTTGTGGCTGATATTGTCGAGGAGGCATCGTGTACTGATGCTGTTGCTGGTATGGTGCATACCATTGCGGTTGCGCGTAAGGGTGAGGTTGTCCGAGGTAGGGCGCTGGAGGGTAGCCAGCATACATGTTCGGAGGCATGGGTGAGTGCGATTGCTGTTGATACTGGTAGTGATAGTCGCTCTGCCTCCTATGCGGATGCATGGGAATGGCAGGCGGCATGTGAGGACCCGGCATGTTGAAAGAGAATGTTGATAGTCGCCAGTCACCGCAGGCTGTCGCGAAGCCGGCGAGACGTGAGGCCACTGATATGACGATTGTCGGCGATCCGAGTCGGAATAGGTTTCACTGTCGGCTTGGAATGCTCATGTAGCAAGCAGCGTTTGGCTGGCTGTGTCGCGTGTTTGTTCAGGCTAAGCAGCGTGATGGTGAAGGGCGCGATGTTAATGGAGTCGAGTAGAAGCCCCGCGAGATAGCGTCGCAGCAGAGAGTACGCGAGGCATGGTCAGACTGCCATGCCCTTGATATGGATGAAGGATAGAAAAGAGGTGAAAAGGGCGAGAGGAAGGGCGCGATGAAAGTGAAGGTTGCGCGTTGGGAGTTTGTGGTGACGGCAGCGAAGGCACAATTCTACGGGCACGGACCACCCCCAAGATCCTCACTAACAACCGTTATGCGCAGCGCAGTAGGTAAACATTTTATTAGAGACTAGGTAGGTAATAGTCGCTTACGGAGCATTCTATCTATTCTACGCATTGGCTCTCCGCTACGGAAGAGAAGACTGGGTCACTAAAAGGTTACTTCAACGCATTTGATACGGCACAGCATACACAATACATTCAGTACCTAGTACTGGGATGGAATAACATATTCTTCCCAAAACAAAGGATGAGCAGTTTGCTGACTTTGCTCGGTCGACAAGACTTTCAACCAATCATGGAGATGCTTGGCGCACGGTCCTTGGTTCTGCTTATGTCATCGCGACTTCTCCCAGGTCCCCGCCGCCTCCTCGGAGCAGAGAAGCGTGAAATGAATGGATGACTCCCGAGTTGTGATGATAACCCACCTTCGGGCGGGCTCATGTAGCATATCCACACCAAGCAATTTCATTCTCTCCATCTACTCAGTACTAGAGGCTTGCTGTTGCCTGGTGTACAGCTTCCCTCCTACTACGCGTTCGGGTCTGCACGTCATCAGGGCTTCAACGCAGAAGTACCGTCATGTCGAACAACCCTCCGACTGCTATCTCTGCAACAAAGGCTGGTGGTAATAGCGTGCCGCAGCTCTCGCCTTTGCAGTCACAGCCCACTTCCTCTTCGACTGGTGACGGCGTTGGTCAAAGACGTAGCGGAGGTACTGGCAGTTTTGGAGCAGGTGCTTCGTCGCGATTGTCGCCGTCCCCACGAAACGCCCAGGCTACTCGGAAGCAACATAAGACCTCAAAGCGGTCTCGGCTCGTTGATGACGATGCCATCGTGCAATCTGTACGTCGAGAGCGATCTCGTAGTCTCATTGCAAGCGTACTGATGTCTGGTAGGCCGCTATGCGCTCTACAAACAGTCGAAAGGGACAGACGTCCATTACCCATCTCATGAACTTCTCGCTTCCTCCTCGACCACAATCACATCACTCATACGGCAGTCATCCACATGTACGACGCACCACGAGGTGGGGCCTGGGGTCTGGTTATCACGCGGTCGACAAAGCGAGGTATGTTTTGTATTATGTTCTTTCGAGATAATGACTGACTGTCCGTCCCCAAGATATATACATGCCAATTACCGTTTCATTGTTGATCCTCGTGGCGATTACCATACACAGAGCATGGATGCTGACGTCCACCTTGATTGGAACAATGTATTACAAGTCCTGGCTTCAGCCCAATCCCAGGCAGCCTCATGCCCCATTTGCCTAGGAGTTCCGGTCGCTCCCCGAATGGCCAAATGTGGCCACATCTTCTGTCTTCCTTGTCTTCTCCGCTACATGCATTCCGAGGATGGCACTCCCGCGGCCGAGAAAAGAGCAAGGTGGAAAAAGTGTCCTATATGTGAAGACAGCATCTACGTTAACGAAACACGTCCGGTGCGATGGTACTATGGCCAAGAAGCCGGTCATCTCCAAGAGGGGAGTGATGTGGTACTCCGCCTAGTCACGCGTGCCACTGGCAGTACACTGGCTCTGCCGCGCGATGGTGCAGACGCCCTTGGGAAAGACGAGGACGTTCCATGGTACGTGGCCGCTGAAGTTATGGACTACGCCAGAATAATCAAAGGTAGCGAATCCTACATCAGTTCACAGTATGACAGTGACATACAAGAGCTGGAGAAGCAGGAAAAAGAAGATGAAGTGATGTTTGGCGAGGACAATGTTGAGTGGATGCGGAAAGCCATTCGCATGCTACGGGAATCGAAGGAAAAGCATGAGGGTATTGGCAATCCTCCAAATTTAGCGAAGCCGGCCGAGCCCAAGTCGAGGAAGCCACCTATCGTATATCATCAATCTGAAGGGCCTGAGATGTATCACCTTCAGACATCCGAAACTCGCGGTCAGACCTCAGCGGAGCAAACAGCGGCAACAGAGGCAAAATCGATAATATCGACGGATGCCAGTCCAGACTCGGACTCCACTCCGACAGGCCCAAAAGCATTGAATATTCATCCTTCAGCCAAGCCGAGCAACATATCTCGCCTCCACCAACAGCACAGTTCCAACCAAACACCTTCTGAATACTTCTTCTACCATGCCCTCTTACATTACTACCTATCACCTCTTGATATTCGAATCCTCAAGTCGGCGTTTGGGTCGTTTTCTTCCTTCCCCTCCACAATCCTTCCCCGAATAGAGCACATATCAACTGGTCACGTTGTTGACGATGAATTGCGGAAACGAACCAAGTATCTGGCCCATATACCATACGGCTGCGAAGTTGCCTTTCTCGAATGCGATTGGACTGATACAGTCAGTCCAGAGGTACTAGAGAAATTCAAGCCTGAGATTGAGCGCCGTCGTAAGAAGAATCAAGAAAAGGTCAACAGAGAAGAGAAGTCGCGTATCAAGGCGGAGCGAGACGAAACAGATCGCTACCGTCGTACGAAGCGACCGAGCTTCTCTAACAACCAATTTTCTGTTGATGACTTTGCACCACTGGTGTCTGCATCCCCAGGTGGCACCATATTGTCTGATGATGCAGAGGCTCACATGGATTCAGCCTCTACATCGCCGCCATGGCCCAACCGCCGCAATCAAGGTCAAGGATCCTCGTTTGCATCACTTGCATCACCCTCAACAAGTCCGTCTACAAGCCGAACAGTCTGGGGCACAGCAGCGATAGCCCCAAAATCACCGGTACTTTACTCACGTGCAGAAGGCGAACATGACGATGGGTGGCTGCAGGATTGGGAGCGAGACTTGCTTGATAACGATGACTTGACCGCACAAGTACAGGCTCTGAGCATGGCAGGAGATGGTGCAAGTCAAAGAACAGGCAACGGAGGTATGGGAAAGAAGGGTAAGAAGAAGAAGATCACACTGATGAGTACGAATGTGAGGAGAGGTGCGTAGGATCGAAGTGTACGGACGAGCAGGCTGAGATGAGCGATTGAGCCACCAGCATAGAGAGACGAGAAGACATTGTGCATTTTCAGCGAGCCCTGAATTTAGTTACGGATAGCGTTGTTTATAGCCTGCGACCATATATATTTGAGGTTTTCCAATCCAGTGCTCCTATTCGCCAGACGTATGACCATTTGCATCCCGATCGGGAAAGTAGGGCCAGAAGAGGGAAGCACGGACCGTTCCGAGGCAATTACCCCAGGGACACGAAATTTGGGCAGGTCAACACCATCATCTCTACTCACATCGTGCATCCTCACCACAATTGGGCTTGCGTCTTTCGCTGCAGCCGCCGTTCTTGCTCATTCAGTTGCATGCGATGCTTTGATTGCGAACTTTGTATTATTGAGACCCATTTTCATCTGTAGTTTTGCGAGGATACTCAACCCCTGAGGCGAGAGGAAAAAGATGTCGCAACGCGTTACTCGCTCCCAAACGGGGGCAACACCCAGGTACGTGTCCAGCTATTGGTCTGTGAGCCTGACTATTGCTGACATGGTATCGAATAGGAAATCACTCGCTCCTGGGTTCGTTGAAACCCCTGGTCGACAGCGCAAGCCGCGCCGATCTGGTGATGGCGACAACTCGGACTCAGATAGCAGCGCACTTACGCGGTCGGTCGAACTCGAGCCAAAGCCTCAGAATGGAACGGCTAATGGTCATGCGAAATCGAACGGAACGGCCAATGGTCATGCGAAGCCAAGCAAAGAGCCCATGACTGGCGACCTCACACTATATAAGCATGAAGAGTTCGAGTTTGGAGGTCCGTATGGTCCACTTGGTATCATGATTGGATTCCCGGTCCTCATGTACTATATGTGGATTGGGGCAACGTACTACGACGGTGGTTTCCCAAGACCTTTGGCAGGACAGACCTACGTCGAGTTCTTCCAGCATATGGGCCACCTGATCTACAAAGGTGCATTTCCACACGCAAAGGCGTGGGCAATCTACTGGGTATTCTTCCTGGTGGAGTGCGTCTTCTATGTCATCATGCCTGGTATCTGGACCAAGGGCAAGAGACTGCCTCACTTGGGTAACGAGCCTCTCGATTACTACTGCTCTGGGCCATGGTCATGGTGGGCAACGCAGATTATTGCGGTTGGCCTCCATTTCTCTGGTCTCTTCCCGCTTTACACTCTGATCGACGAGTTTGGTCCTCTTATGTCGGTTGCAATTCTTTCTGGTATCGGTGTATCGTTTATTGCCTACTGGTCTGCTCTATGGCGTGGTGCGCAAACTCGTATGTCGGGATACTTCATCTACGACTTCTTCATGGGGGCCGAGTTGAACCCGCGCATAAGCGTGATTGACTTCAAGATGTTCTTCGAAGTGCGCATCCCCTGGTACATCCTATTCTTGACGACTGCAGGTGTCATAGCTCGGCAGTATGAGGACTATGGATACGTTTCTGGTGAAGCGTGGTTCTTGCTTCTTGCGCATTGGCTCTACGCAAATGCATGCTCCAAGGGCGAAGAGCTTATTGTCACGTCTTGGGACATGTACTTTGAGAAATGGGGCTTTATGCTGATTTTCTGGAATCTTGCTGGTGTACCACTCAGCTACTGCCACTCGTCCATCTACCTTGCCAACCACCCTCCTTCGCAGGTTGCGTGGAGCAAGCCGGCGCTGGTGATTTTCTTTGCCACGTATCTGTTCGCCTACTGGGTCTGGGACACGACAAACTCGCAGAAGAACATGTTCCGGTGTGAGGAACGTGGCGGGGCTCCCCAGCGCAAGGCTTTCCCTCAACTGCCGTACAAGTCGATCAAGAACCCGGTGACGATCAAGACCAAGACTGGGGATTCGATTTTGTGTGACGGATGGTATGGCAAGGCGCGGAAGATTCACTATACGTGCGACTTGTACTTTGCAATCACATGGGGATTGATCACCGGGTTCAACAGTCCGTTTCCGTGGTTCTACAGTGTCTTCTTTGCGGGGATGATCATACATCGTGCGTGGAGAGACATTGTTCGCTGCAGAGAGAAGTATGGCGAGGCATGGCTGGAGTATGAGAGAAGGGTTCCGTACTTGTTCATCCCGGTGAGTAGCATGAACAGCCGAAGACAACCAATAGAAGGACCAAGCTAACGAAGTTCTAGTACGTTATTTAAGAGAAGTAGGACATGAGCTGGTCTGCGAACTAGCTGTGCCTGTAGCTTGACGGTGAAGCATGAGTAATTAATGGTATGTTGAGAATGCATCGCTACTGGTCTTGACGGTCGGGTTGAAATGTTCAATTCCTGTACCATAATATTGTTACGAAGGTTAATTGTAAAGTACATAATGGGCTCCCCGGCCACTGTATTGTCGGGAACCGCAAGTATTGTATAAATTACTCGTTATCATCACAGGTTGCTCTCATCGCGAACTTTGGGTATCAACATAGTGCACGGTCTTGAGTGGTAGCGCCATTGTCTTGAACTAGTATGACGAGGCGAGATGTGGAAGCTAGCTGTGTAGGACGGTGTTGAAGGCAGTCTGGAGTTGGAGACGGAGATGTTATGAATGTTGATCCCATCCCAATCCTCATTCCCCAGAATAATAGATCCCCACGTCCGCCTCCGCCTTCACCTCCACCCCCAACACACGCCACACTGCCGAGCTTTCTTGGACATGCCCAACAAAACAACCAATCAGATCGGTCGGCAGACGCACTCGGTCGGCACGGCGCGTGCTAGAGGTGCAACCCAACCAGCTGCTCGGGACTCGTCTGTATCTTCTATCTACAAACCACAGCAGGCGTCTTTGTCGGAGAGTCTTGGCTACTCCTGGCTCGTGTTGGTTGGCGACGACAACGACGACGCGAGTGGTGGCTAATGTCTCGACATGCATCTATAGCCTATATATCGTCGACGTTTGCGTATCGAGCGGCGGCGGCGGCATGGCATCTCATGAATGAAGCCAGCCTATGTATGTATCAGTTATCTACTTGAAGACCTGTACTCGTCACGTCAGATAATTACTCCTTCATTTCCATCCCCAGCTTTGCCTCTGTAGTTCACGGTTCGCATTGCACGCAGCACACCTTTCCATAATAAGGACACCCTGCATTTGTCGCCAGTGCCACTCTTTGAGCCTGTGTCCTTGGCCCTGCTCTCACTTGCATATTCAGCCTGACGCCTCTTCTGATAAGAGAGACGCTGCCAACACGGCGTTCTAGGCCAGACCTCGCGTCAGACCTTCCTGTTGTCCCTTCCAGCACTATACTTGTCAATTAATGCACGCCGCATATTGATATAGATTATACCTCCCAGCACCCAACCGCTACATTCCACGAGCTCCGACTCGACTGCAGCGACCCACTCCGGAACAATACCAGACTTTGTGCTCGGGAGAGCCTATTTCGACTCCGCCTTGCTAATCCACCCTTGAAAGGCGGAGGACCCCGCAACGCCCACTTGCGGGCAGAATGCTGTCGTCTGCCAAGGGCGGAAACGCCGCCTATGCGAATGTCCAGGGCGTTTATTCTCATGTCTACGACCCGAATGAGCGCCGTCGGCTTGCCCTTGCTGAGGTTGACAGAGCGCGGTTTAGCTGGTATCATGCGAGGCTGGTGGTGGTGACTGGGGTGGGGTTCTTTACGGATGCTTACAGTGTATGTCTACGTACTCGAGAGAGAGCGGATGGACGGCAGGACGGATTACTGATTTGTGGTCGCAGCTGTTTGCTATCAACGTGACCATCGTCATGCTTGGTATGGCCTTCTGGCACGATTCGAACGCCGGTGTTATTCCTCATGGCGCAGATACCGCTATCAAGGTCGCTACCTCGGTCGGCACGATATTTGGCCAAGTGTGCTCCCTCGATCCTATCTGACAGACATAAGACTGCTCGCTGACACTTGTAGGTTGTCTTTGGATATCTCGCCGACGTGCTGGGCCGAAAGCGAATGTACGGCGTGGAGCTTGTTATCATCATCACTGCAACACTCGGCCAATCACTTTGCGCCCCCTCGAAAGCAATCAGCTTCGTCGGCATCATGGTGTTCTGGAGAGTGCTCATGGGCGTTGGGGTTGGCGGAGACTACCCCATGTCGGGAGTGATAACGGTATGAGACGATGGGGTTGGCTTGGACGAACAAGTTACTAACTCTATCGCAGGCTGAGTTTGCCTCGACGAAATGGAGAGGTGCGATGATCGGAGCGGTGTTTGCCATGCAAGGGCTGGGCCAGTTTGCCGCCGCCCTTGTTGCCCTTATCGTCACTGTCGCATACAAGGATACCCTACAAGCGGCAGACACCCCCGGGAACTGTACCGGAGACTGTCTCGTGGCCATCGACACGATGTGGCGCATCATCATCGGCTTCGGAGGTATCCCCGGCTGGTTCGCTCTATACTGTAAAGTTCCCCCCCTTTTCCCCCTTTTATGCGACCTGATGCCCTCCCAACACACGATGTATTAACACCCACCTCACCAGACCGCCTCACCATCCCCGAGACCCCCCGCTACACCTTCGACGTCCTCCAAGACGTCGAACGCGCCACCGCCGACGCCTCACACTACACCTCCGGCAAACTCGGCCAGGCACGCCTAAACGACATCCACCACGCAACCACCCGCGCGGAAATGCGCAAATACCGCCGCCCACGACCCTCCCTCAAAGAAGCCCTCTCCTTCTTCTCCCGCCGCCGCAACGCCCTCCACCTCCTCGGCACCGCCGGCTCCTGGTTCTTCCTCGACATCGCCTTCTTCGGCCTCGGCCTCAACTCCGGCAGCGTGCTCTCCGCCATCGGCTACGGCGGCGCCGCAAACCCAGACCCCGATTCCACCCTCTACCACCACCTCCACTCCACCGCCACCGGCCAGCTCATCCTCATCTGCGCCGGCGCAATCCCAGGCTACTGGCTCACCGTCGCCCTCATCGACACCCTCGGCCGCCGCCCCATCCAGCTCGCCGGCTTCGCAATCCTCACCCTCCTCTTCGCCACCATCGGCTTCCTCCTCGACCGCCTCTCCACCTCCGCCCTGCTCGCCCTCTACATCCTCGCCCACTTCTTCTTCAACTTCGGGCCCAACGCTACCACCTTCATCGTGCCCGCGGAGCTCTACCCGACGCGTCTACGCGCTACTGCGCATGGTGTGTCGGCGGCAGCAGGGAAGCTGGGTGCTGTGATTGCGCAGGTGGCGTTTGCGCCGCTGGTTGGTCGGGGCGCGGTGCCCGGTGGGGATCCGCATCCGTGTCTGGGCACGGTCATGCAGGTTTTTGCGCTGTTTATGTTTTGTGGGCTGGTGGTTTCGTTGTTGGTGCCTGAGACGAAGAGGAGGTCGTTGGAGGGGATTGCGGGGGAGCGGGAGGGGGAGCGGGAGGGGGAGCGGGAGGGGGAGCGGGAGGGGGAG
>NW_022985557.1:305145-356735 GCF_010093815.1 Pseudovirgaria hyperparasitica
GAGAGGGAGGGAAATGGTGCGGAGGTGTATCAGTTGGCGTTTCGGGAGAGGTTTTGGATGGGTGGTGGTGGGTCGAGGGCCGGGGGTGGTTCTGGGAGGACGAGTGGAGGGAGTGAGAGGGGGCGGGGGAGGTTTTGGTAGGTTTGGGGGTGTGTTGATCTTGGGGTGAAGGGAGGGTGGAGGGGAGGGGTTTAATTAATGATAATAAAGCGATGCAGATTTAGCCTCGCGACTAATGATATGATAACACACATCACACACCTTCCGAGGAGGGTACTTAATACTCAGTATCATAATTATCTTAAGCAAGAGACGTTAGGATAAGACTTGAGATGACACCCAAGATAAAGACAAAGACTGAACATATACTATACTATAAACTACAAGCGACAAGCCATATCGAGAGGACTAGGAGCGTCTCACACAGTATTCGAACCTCATGTTCTGGCTGCTCTATATCTATGTTCGAGTCCGGAGTGGAAAAATGGCTAGCCATGCATTGCCAAAACAGGGGAGAGACACAACAGATATCAAAGCAGCACTCATCAAAGTCATGACTGATCATTACCAATACCTAACCCAAGTCTCCATACCCATTCCATCGAGAAATCGTCCCATCCCAGCGCTCTCCAAGTCCAGATCACAACTTGCCGCGACAACCTTCAAAGCTATTAGCCCACATCAACCCCCTCCCATTCCTGAACATTATCAATGAACAAACCCCCACTTATCCCATCACAGTCTCCCAACCCTTCTCACACATAACATCCAACCAAAAAACATCCCTAACCCCGGCGTCTCCCCTCCTCCACACCTCCCTACACGCCTCCAACATAACCCTCATCGGCTTCGCCGGCAATTTCTTGGCAAAAAGCTCAAACTTGCCCTCCACAAACAGCCGTGCCCGGGTGACGGCGACATCCGCACGGAAGGAGCCCTCATCGAAAAAGTCCAGCTCACACATACGTCGCAGCTCCGCGGCCGCGGTGAGCAGCAGAATCGGCTGGATGCAGATCGTGCCCGAATCGCTGGGGATGCGGCCGAGGAGCGAGAGAATGTGCAGGGCGAGGGAGTTGAGGAAGGCGGTAGCGTTGCGTGATGAAGACGAGTTCGCAAAGACGAATGTGTTCGTCCAAGACGGGACTGGGGCGCCGAGACGGGTGCGCAGGAGAGCTGGAAAGACGCGGTAGAGTTGTAGGAGGCCGGCGTAGCGGTATGCGTCCGCGACGGCGATGAAATGGGCCTTGTCGGTTCGCGGGTCGTGGATGTCGTTGATCTCAGATTCCGAGGGAATGGAGGCGGATAGCAGGGCTTCTTCGAGGTCAGATGCGACGGCGGCGGTCGTAGTCGTGCTGTAGGGATCGATATCGAGCAAAGGGTCGATGGGAAACTCCACGTAGGGATTGGAATGAGCGAGGATAGAGGAGTCCGAAGTGAAGGAGAAGTCCTCCAAAGGGTCGATGGAGAAGGAGTTGCTGTGGATTGCACTTTGGCGTTCGCGGCGGATGAGACGGCCCACTTCTGCAAAGAGCATCTGCACATGTGGTGCGATGCCTGTCCATGGATGAGGTGTGATCTTTCCGTCAGCACCCCTGAAGTCGGGCTGTGGTCGGTTTCCAGGTCGCGTCAGTGGTGCGTTAGAGGGCGTGACGAAGCCCATCAACATCTCCCAATAGATCAGGGACTCTTCATAGAACTGAGCGTCATGCGCTACCCCGTCCTCGACGGCGGGAGCGACCTCCAGTAGTTTGGGCATGATTAATTTGCGTGCCGCTTGGAGATAGTACTCGCCGAGATCGTTCGATTTATGCCAGGCTGTCGTGAGTCCGAGCAAAAGAATAGCCAACATAGTCCTACCACTGGCTGCAACGTTGTGCTTTGCCAACTCGAGTTCATGGTTCAGCATACTGTATGCCTTCTTCTGTAGCTCAACTCCCTTGGCCTCAAAGGAGGGACTGTGGTTGGCTAGCTGAGCAGCAGCCATGGATTGGATTGCATAATAAATCGACGGAGTAGTAGTCCAAACATCTTTGACCGCGTTGCGGAACGGATTTAGGTCTGAATCAAAAGAAGAATAGATATTGCAAACATTGAAGAAGTAATAGTTGACCAAATAAGAGCTATCGTCAATGTACCCAACAGACGGCAAAGACGACTCAAGTCGATAGAAAGCACGAAGAAGACTACGGGCTTGACTTTGTCGACACAAGTCCTGCTCACGCTGTCTTGTAAGTTCTGCAACCTCAGCTACTGCTTGAACTCCCAGAAAGTCGCCTGGCGAAAAGGACCGATCCTCGTCTGTGATGTACGAAAACTCGGCTATAGCTCCAGGTTGCGAGTCGAAGAACATGTCCACTCCTGTCATAGACGCATCATCTACACTAGGTGAAGAGAAATCCACAGCAGCTCCTGCTTCCGGTGTTATGATACCATCAACAGGGACCGAGTCATTCTGTCCGCCCTTAGTGCTTGCAACACTGGACTTTTGGCGCTTCGTTTTCTTTTCGTGTGACTTTCCCTCCCCCGACAAAGTGTCCGAATCCGGCGAAGGATAATGATCTGCTCCAGTGGTCGAAGCAGGTTCTTCGATACTAGGATTAACAGGGGTTGCGCCTATGGCGACGTTTTGAAATGCAACAAACTCCTGGGTAAGATCCAGTTCCTCAGGCTTGAAAACCTCATATTTAGTCGACCACTTCAAGCATTTCTTGTATCCTGGACATGGAACCTGTCGGTTGACACAGTTCTGACACGCCGGCTTCTCCTCGCCGCATTTGAGCTATCAGGGTATCAGAATTTGTAGCTAAGTTTTGGCCATGTCGATTTGAGCGCACCCTTTTGAGCTTGCAGCGCTGGCAGCCATTGCGAGACTTTGTCTTTTTCTGAGAATCACAGGAAGATTTCGAAATCCCTTGTCCCTGGCCTTTATTTGGCATATGGAGCAACGAATACAGTGGAGGACGTCAAATTCGACAAAGCCTTGGGATCATGAGGAGGAGCCCAACCATAAGTGGGGAAGATCATAAGAGAAGACTTAAGACGTGTTGGCTGCATCTATGGGATATTAAGCATGAATTTGCCATCTTGTGACGAACCAAGTGCCGTGCTTTTCCGTTGCGAGGTCGGACATATTGATAACAGCAGCGATCCGATTCGCCTGAGTAAGTCTGGTCTCCAGCCAACGTATTCAAAGGTGATTGTTGGAGATGACAATCGTGGCGGTTCGTGGTTCCCAGCCAAGTCGTGCGATTTATTGCTGCTGTGCAGTAGTTGTAGAGGGGACCGTTGCATTGCTTATCTGTTGTGGGGTAACAACAGTCCTTCCACCACTTCCACGACATCCGCCATTCCGCCTTAGGCAAAAAAGTCCGTAACCTCCTCACTAACTCACGATGCTGCCAAATCATACTGCTCGTTGCAGCCTCATCATCTGCAGCTTGGTATAAGAAGCGACGACAATCCAACGAACGCCTGCAAATCGTTGGTGGTAACAGTCATCTCATTCGTTTACGCAGCCGTAGTATCCGCCCATCCTACCGGCCCAACCCCCCAAACTCCGCAACATCTTGACTCTTGGTATCACTGATAAAGACCCTCGATGACGCCCCCCCTTCAACGCCACCAATACCCAAGACTTCAAACGCCGAACCTTAAGATAGCATGATAGACAAGAAGCACGAGATAAACTCGGCATCTGCTTCATGTACACCCTTCGATCTCCAGCATTTCCATGAGGCCCTTCTCTGCCGCGCGAAACCATCGTCCTTTCTCTTCAAGCTCGTCTCCCATACCCTTTTCGCCCTCTTCCCGCCTCCTCCTTGCCTCTTTCGCGGCTGATATGACTCCTTGCTTTTGTGTCTCAAGGGGTTGTAGCTCTCTCTCCAGCCGCTCTAGGTCGCGCGCTTTGCGCTGGACACTCGGTTCAAGAGCAGCCAGCTGCGCGTTGATTGATGCGAGTTCCGCTTCTCGTTGTGATAGTAGAGCCTGTGTTTCAGGAAGTGGAAGTGACAACTCTGGATTCGTTGGGTGCGGCGCTTGCGAGTCGCGGAGAGCTTCTATACTTTGCTCCAACGCGGCGATCTCGGTAGGGAGCATCTGTAGCTCAGCTGTCCTCAATTGGATCGAATCATATCCTGTTGCACCATTCGTCAGCGTCGAAACGTGAAATCAGCCTAGATATCATGCGTACGTTCACTCAAGAGACGCGCCTGCTTCTCAAGCTCTTCGATGAATGATGCTACCTCGAGCTTCTGAGACTTCAGGGACGATTTGGCCTCCGCGAGCTGAGCTTCTAACTCCACATTCTGTTGGTGTTCTATGAAGGGCGGATCGGAGTCTGTGATAGCTTGTAAGAACTTCTCCTTGGTCATTTGCTCCACGTAAGAGAAGCGTAGTTTCGAGAACAGCTCCTACGTCTTGTATTTAGATTCTGATTGCTTCAAGTCATTATCTACCGTACCTTGTAGTGTGTCAGGTCTGCTTCTAGGCTGGCTGGCGTGGGACTGTCTCTTGGGGTTTCAGAAACGCCAGAGTCGCGCTTTTCTGCTTCATCTGGGGCGCGGAGGGACTCATTAAGCTCGATTATCTTGAGTGTTTGTGCCTTTTGCAAGATCTGAAGCTTGCGCAGCGTATCATGGGCATTCTGCGACATAGTATGTTTGTATGGCACGTCGACGTGAATGCTGGTGATCTCTTTGCGAGTGTTTGTCAACAATAATAGTGGAGCCTACCGCTAAGGACGCGCCCGCACTAGCAAGCGCATTGACCCACGTCACTCCATGGATGCACATTCTTTCCCATTGCCCTGCATGGCTGGAGTGTTCGTGTCCTGTCTCATCAAGGATTTCGATCGCATGCACTTTTCTTAATGTCATGATTGGCCGACCCGGCTGTCGATTAGGAGGCAAAGGATGCCTGCGGATGAACTGGACGACGACACTGTTGCGAATTTACTGAAAGAAGACGCGAAGACTGCGGGCGCAAGTTTCGGCTTCCTCTCGAGCAGGTAGATACGCGTAACATAGATATAGGTGTTCTTATTGCTAATGCCATAGCAGGCCAAGCTCGCAAGCGCCCAAGCCTAACACGAGATTTCTCAGAAATATCATCCGCGAAACAAATACCCACAATGCGGCCTTGCTGGCAAGAGAGGCCGAGGAGTCTAGGGCCAGGTTGAAAAGGCTTCGTAAAGATCCACATCCAAGAATCAGCGGGCGTAAAATAGAGGACGTCGCATCACGCGACCACCAGTCTACCAAACGTAGGCGACACGAAAGTCCAGATGTGAAGGATGTTCGGTCCGACGCTCATAGACATGGAAGCAGTAGTCACAAGCGCAGCAGACGAGATGACAGGGAAGGAAATGACGGATTTAGAGGTCGCGATAGTCGTCGAGAGAGAAACGAGCCTTCGGACGACCGGCGAGGACATCGATCACAGCGCACCCATCGACGTGATCGTACAGATAAAACTGCTTCAGACAGACATAGAGATGAAAAGTACGCCTCTTCAAGTCACGATCACAACAAGTCTCGTCGAAGGAGGTCCCACAGCAAAGAACGCTCACGGACCCGGTCCCCTCGGCGCCGAAAACGACATCAGAGTCGAAGCCGAAGTCGGACACGTTCACAATCACCTAGTGCATCTCATCATCCCCGGATAAGCCGAAAGAAGGGACAGTTGCCAACGGAACCGGACTCCGACTCGGATCCACTAGAGGCCATCGTTGGCCCGATGCCAGTATCCGAACCTACTATAAAATCGAAGGGCCGCGGCGCTTACAAGAACTCCTCGGCAATGGATACTCATTTCTCAAAGAGCTACGATCCATCCGCTGACGTGCACATCAATTCTGATTTGGAGGACGACTGGGACATGGCTTTGGAAGCGCTACGCGATCGGCAAAGATGGCATCAACAGGGTGCTGAGCGCCTGCGATCTGCGGGTTTCACCGAAGACGAAATCAGGAAGTGGGAGAAGGGTGGTGAGAAGACCGAGGACGATGTACGGTGGGCCAAGAAGGGCGAAGGCAGAGAGTGGGACAGAGGGAAAGTTGTAGATGATGCAGGTGACATCAATGTTAAGGTTGAATGGGGTAGATTAAAAGGTACTTAGTGCTTGATTGGTCAAAGAATACTGGTCACGATAGAAAAAGACATTTAAAAATGCCTGGTCCTTGAGTATTAAATGCTGCATTTATCGAGAACTCCACGTGATCGCATCCGGTGATACTTCGGCATGGTCTTGGCATTGCCCACAAGCGAAAATTAGACGACACTATCCACAGAACTCACGAACTCGCCCACCGACCAATACTAACCTCTACCCAGCAAAGCAGAAAGGTATACAACCACATATACCGAATCAGTCAATCCGGTTGATAGCTAATTCTCGTGTAGTTCTCCGCCCAAGATGAGTACGTTCGATCGACTAGCCATTCGATGGATGATTGCGACTGACGGATTACCATAGCGAAGGGAACTTCAAGTTTTGGCAAGCGCCACAACAAGACACACACGCTCTGCAGACGTTGCGGTTAGTAATTTTTCATATGCAAAAGAGGAGGAGTCGACGTACATTGTTGGAGATATACACGCGAGATTGGATAGCCGAGACCAGTACTGACGGATTGACGCAACACAGGACGTCGCGCCCTCCACATCCAGAAGCACACCTGCGCCGCCTGCGGATACCCCAACGCCAGCATTCGCAAATGTACGTTCATACTCCCATCATGTCTTACTGGGTTTTCTACAAACGCTCGATACACCACACAACTAGACGCAACATGGAGAGGCTCTGTACTAACACACTTGCAGACAACTGGGGCGAGAAGGCTAAGCGCAGAAAGACCACCGGTACTGGCCGCATGCGACACATGAAGGACGTCCCCCGCCGCGCGAAGAACGGATTCCGCACCGGTGTTCCAAAGGGTGCCCGTGGCCCAACCACCTCGTCGTAAATGGGGAGCGGAGTAAAGCGTGGATGACAAAAAACAGAAGCGGCTTGGGGAGTTTGCATCGGATGGGCTGGCACAATATGGCCGATTGGCCCGGCATGACGTTGTTGTCTTTGGCATGAAATGGATCTCCATGTTGCTACATTATGCAAGTTCACTATTCAATGGGAACGTATCGAAGAAGTGTACTACTGGGACCTCTTGCGTGACGGTGGTGGATGTATCATGCTCAACGATATGTTTGACTGGGGGTGGATGGCCATACGTTTGCCAGCTGCGAAATGTTGATTGTTCAATGCACAGCGATGTGAGCTCTGGTACTCTGCTCCCGAAGTGTCTCAAGCCTGACCTCCATATTCTACACTCTGTCCCGGGACAAATCCACTCGAATAGCTATCTCAGTTTATCCCACACAATCTGGCTGACCCGTAGCGTCCAGGCCTGCGTACTTCTAACTTCAGCAGTCATCGCTCCCCGCGACATCAGCTCATCACCCGGCACTCTATCCTTTCGTCCCTCCCAAGTCCGCGATATGTTTCATCCCCTATATAATGAAGATAAAGATAAACATGTCCTAGCCCACTAGCTAGCCACCTAGCCAGGCACACGAACGAATCTGACAATCCCTACCACCACCACGAGCATCATCCCCGCGAAACTATGTTTTGTCATACATAGTGTTCTGATGCATGACAAGCGAATGCAACGCAACGCGACGAATCGCACGCGAAAAGGGCACGCTTGCCACTCATTCCTCCTCTATGGATGACTTGTGTCTGTCCGAGACTTAGTCGCTGTTTGTGCACTAGATATACGATGATTGTCGATGAAGAAAGTTTTCTTGAATGGGGTATATTAAGTGTATTTTGCTGCTGAAAAATTATGCACGCTCATGCCAACGCTAATGCTATACCAACAATCCCCCAAAAGCGCCACGAACAAATGCATCATCAAACTACGCCATCCAAACCAACTACCACACGTCCAAATCACTGCCGAGCATCACAAGACCCAGCCTACCCACCACCAGCCGCAAACTGACTCCGCTTCCGCAGCCTCTCGCCAAAAGTCCAGAGCATAAACGGCGCCGGAATCCCAATCGCAATGCCCACAAACGCAAGCACACTATTCCCCCACCCATAATCCAAGGCAGCATACATCGCAGGCGCAAACAGGGGAAACCCAAACCCAGCCAGCGAGCGCAGCACCGTCGCGGCGCCCACCGCACTGGCAGCATAGCGCGTGTAGCTATCAACGATATACGTCTGAATGCCCTGAAAGCAGATGATTGTGCCGGCGGCGAAGACGGCAGCACCGATGTTAGGCATGATCCAGTGGGTGCGGGCCTGTGCGCTCCAGCCGTACCAGAAGAGGCCGATGGGGACGAGGATGCTGCCGGGGACCATGATCGGGGTGCGGAACTCGGGGCGGCCTACGCCGTTGTTCTTGCGCTTGAGGCGGCGGTAGAGGGCGTCGTTGAGGGGGGCGGAGACCTGGGTGCCGAGGGTGAAGCCGAGGCCGAGGGAGATGTAGTTGAGGCCGCCGATGCCGATGGATTCGTGGTAGCGCTGCTCCCAGAGGGTGGGGAAGGTGGAGAGGACGAGGTACATGATGCCGTAGAGGAAGGCCATGTAGAGGGCGAGGACCTGGACGATGGGCTGGGTGCCCAGGAGGCGGGAGGGGCGAACGAGGGCGGTGGAGAGCTTCTTTGTGAATTTGAGGTCGCTGTCGTATTCGGTGTGGAGGGCCTGGTTGCCGGTTTCCTTGCGGAGGCGGGCGGCTTTGCGGGCGAGGAGGATGGGGGCGTAGGTTTCGCGGAGGAAGACGAGGCCGAAGAGCTGGATGACGGCGCAGGCCATGGTGGTGGCCCAGAATACCCAGCGCCATGTGGTGTTTTGCGTGATGAAGCCTCCGGCGATGGGCCCGATTGCTGGGCCTAATAGTGGTGCGAGAGAATAGATGCCGATTGCACGACCACGCTGGTCGGCTGTGAAGACGTCGGAGAGCAGGCCTCCACCGATGGCAAGGGGGGCGCTGCCTCCAAGACCGCTCATGAAGCGGAATGCAAGCATCTGGCCGGATGTCTGTGCAAATCCGCAGCCAAGATTCCAGCAAAGAAAGAACATGTTGGCGAGTTGAAGTACCGGGACACGGCCGTACATTTCGGAGAGAGGGCCGAGGATGAGCGGACCAACTGCATAGGCCAACACAAAGATGGAGAGCATGAGTTGGCCGATGACCTGGTCTGTGACATTGAGATCGCGCATCATGGTGCCGATTGCAGGTGCGACCATAGAAGAGGCGACTGGGGAGATGAATGTGAAGCACGACACGATGACAGTAGCCCCCCATTTGTTCCCCATAGTCCAGTTCTTTGGGTTTTCTGGATCATCAGGACCGTCCCAGGACACGAGATTGGGGTCTTTGATAGACCGCCGCGATCTCTCCTTCCTTAGCTCTTTTGGCGCTCGTTCGACGTCGACTTCGTCAGGAATACCATTTCTAATCTCCGGCACGACTTCATCGTCCTTTTCTTTGACTTCCCCATCGGCTTCACTCTCGGTAGAGTCATCATCTGAAGTCTCCTCGTGGTTGTGGTAGACTGAATGGTCATCGAAATGATGTAATGAATAGTTGCGGTGGAGATCTAAAGAGCCCCGTCGTGTTCGTCGTGAGTTGGACGATTTTGCTTTGTGCAGTTGCGGCAATTCTGGGCCTGGTACCTCTTCAGGCATGTTTGCAGAGTCAAGTGAAATCGAGGTCAGCCTTGGGAATGCTTATGCCCTCGTCAACGTCTTTGAAGGCGTCCATGGTAGGAGGGGTCCCGAGGTCTATATACAAAGGCGTAGTCCGGGGATATCGGAAACGCTGATACCGACAATGACGATTGTGTAGCTAAAGCCGCTACAGGGCTGATTGTAGAGAAATAAGTGCTAAACATGCAAAGCAATGTGGAGTACACACTACGAAATGCATGCACATGGAGGCTCGCTTGAACCGGTACCGGCAAGCCATTGTCATAAAACAATGCATTATTGGCTAGATGGTCGGAAGCCGGTGCCGGGTAGCCCATAAGGCATCCAGTTTGACCATCTTGCTCCTTTTTAGCCTACGTGCTAAGTACCGAGAGCAATATCGATACGCCGACGTCACATACAGAACAGGACTCCCAGCGCGGTGTTTGGATGTGGCATAATGGGCCCTGGGTCATTGGAAATATGTAGTCGTCATTATTCGAGAGACAGAACCACTGGAGAGACGTGGAAGCGGAGACTGTCCACGGATGTCATCCAAATAGTGTCGGAAATGTTCGAACTCACTGCGGATTATTGTACAGTTGTTTTATTGCTTGAAGTTGTCCCGCGAGTAAGTTCGGGAATGTTGATGTGTACGTCATGACCTGGGATCTGGAATGTCGATAGATCGGGATGATGATTATGCGTGTATGCCTGAGGCAAAGCGTACTACTGCGCGCACGGACATATGACAGAGCTTTGGCTTTTGAGCTTGAAATCGACCTTTGCGATGATGAATGGAACCGTATTGCACTTGACGCCAACAAACACGACCAAAATGTCGCAATCCGGTATGAGCTCATCGAGACTGCCGGCAACGTGTCTCCGAATGCTACGGGCGTCCTCCGATACTATCTGCAAGCCATCCACGCGAAATTTCACGTCCTGCCAATTCCGAAGACCAACACCGGTCGCCGCACAATTGCGCATCTCCAGAAATGCATTGCCATCCTCAGCGCACCATAGGCTTTTCTCCAGTACGATAAGACAACATGCGAAGACGGTCCAGCAAGTCAAGGCTCGGAATGAATCTGGAGTAGGTCGCACCGCAAGCATAGCATTCCAGGACGCCAGCTTACAGGTATCTAGCCCTTCTCGTGGAGAGCAGGCATACTCTTCTTTGCCACGGGCGCCGGCCTTATTGTATACTTCAAGTACGAGAAGGAACGCATGCAACGACAGCGGATAGCGGAGCAGAACAAAGGCATTGGGAAGCCGCTGGTGGGCGGAAAATTTGAATTGAAGGATAGTGAGGGCAACATATTCACGGAGGATGATCTCAAGGGCAAATATTCGCTGGTCAGTCGCGTTGACGTTTCTTTCAATCGAGGACTGCATGGACTCGGATGAAGCTAGTGGGAGCTGCAATTCGACATGGAGAAGCAGGTCCTAGGATATGTGACTGACAAGCGTCACAGATATATTTCGGATTCACGCACTGCCCGGATATCTGCCCAGATGAACTTGACAAGATGGCGCAGATGATTGACATTGTGAAGCAGAAGAAGGGCAACATCCTTAAAGCAGTCTTCATCAGTTGTGATCCTTGGCGCGACTCACCAGAAGTGGTCAAGAAGTATCTAGCAGAGTTTCACCCTGACATTGTTGGACTGACTGGGGACTACGACAACGTAAAGGCTGTGTGCAAGGCGTACAGGGTCTACTTCAGTACCCCGCCAGAGCTCAAGCCTGGACAGGACTATCTGGTGGACCACAGCATCTACTTCTATCTCATGGGTGAGTCAGGCCAAACGATTTCTACGGTTGATGCGATTCATTTTGCCACCACATATGACGTTACATGGACTCTTATCATCCAGGGTTGTGGGATGATCAGCAGCAAACATGACTGACGATGGCGTGTAGATCCGGAAGGCGACTTTGTAGAGGCGATCGGACGCGAGCGAACAGCGGAGCAAGGAGCAAAGGCAATCTGCGATTTTGCATCTGATTGGAAGGGCAAGATCAACAGAGAGTGAGGACCCTGGCCTTGGAAGCGGAAGATAAGACGAGGCACAGCGTTCTTTGCGCGCTTGACTTTCCACTCGACCGGTACCAGATTAATATCGAGACTGCGCGTCTCGGGAAAGGGCTGAGTGAGCCCAGTGGGACGGACGCACACGAGGCATATGAAGTGCTCTCCGCGGGAGGAGCGTGTACAATAGAATACAAGAAGCCATGTGTGATAAAATGTACAACACCTGTAAATAGCATCATCACAACGAGACGAGTAGTATGGGACACATGCATCACTATGCAAAACTTCGGCCAGACTCGAATGTTGATCAGCATGCACGATACTCAAACTGCGCGCACCGAACGAGCGCAAGGCTATCAACGGTGCGCCCAGACTGATGCCAACCTTTGGCAGAGCCTTGCCTCGTCTTGTCTCGTCTTGTCAGGGCACACAACAGCGGCATGAGTCGTTCATCGCGGCATCAAGCCTTCCCATTCTTCAGCCCAACAGCTCGCTCGCGACCCAGGGGAGGGGGGGAAACGAAAGAAGTCGGGGCTAGAACAACAAGTCGAGACATGGATAGAGAACACAGAACCGCGAATAAGCGCCATGCGAGATACAGAATACCTTTTTGTCGGGTAGTTATATGAGGCTGTTGGGTAATATCACTTTACTAACCTTCCAATTCTCAGGTCGAGTCGCGTGCCGCGTGACCTGTAAGTTAGAGTGACGGACTGGGTCTTGGCTTCAATAAGTAGCGAGTGTTGGATTGTGGGATGTGTGGATGTTGTGCAATAAGAATGAGAAGAAATGATTGATGGATAGCGACTACTGTGGAACGAACGAACGGATGGGATGAGATGAAGCAATTCATTTTGGCGGGGCGGCGGCGGCACCTATCAACAACGAGCTAACCAGGTAGGTTAGGTAGGTAGCGTTGGTTGGTATACCTCGGCCGGAGCAGCCGCTAGAGGTAAGGTGATAATGATATAGCGCGATACCGGAAGAGGAAGCTGGGTGTTTCGGAGGCGTTGTGCTCGCAGCCTTTTTTTCTATCAACCTCCCACAAACGAAACGAAACGAACGAACGATGATTGTCAGCAAGTGAATTATACGCCACCGGAGTGTTCGCGTTTGTTCTTGTCTGTCGGTTGAGCTGCGAGATGTTGCCTCTGCTTGCCTTGCGTTGTGGAGTTGATATGGCACAGTGAAGCAGTCTGTCTGTCTACTTAGCTACCTAACTACCTACCCAGCTACCTCAATCCCAGACACAGAACAACAGGGACATAAGAGTCTGTGCGACACCATGTGCGATAAGCCGGAGACGACGCTGCTGACCCGACGACGACGACGTCGCTTGCTGTGATACCTTTTCGTCCCCATTCCAGCCTCCTTCCAGCCATCCAGCCATTCGTCCAAGGGTCCTTTATCCAGATCCGACCATCCTCTCGACTCGCACTAAATTGGCCAAACAGAAGAAAAAAAGTGGAGGGCGCTACGATCGCGAGCAGAAGCTGCTAAGGCTGCTGTGCATGAACAGGGCTATAATGTCTGGGACGGAGCGGGCAGAGAGACAGACAGACTTATAGGTAGATGGATGGGTGGGCCGCTTGGTGGCCCCTGGCATGGAGCTGCAGATAACTAACAGAGCCGTTCGAGGGAAGGCCGGATGGCAGGGACAGGGCACGCGAGCTATGTTTGAGAGGTGGTGGGCGGGCCGAATACTCTTGCTTGGTGTCGTTTAGAAGAAGAAAAAGATGATGAGCGCACGGTGGACGCCGAGATCTGCCATGCTAATTACAGGGTCATAAGCGAACGACAATATCTACCGTCTGTTCCTCGGGAGTGTGGTTGTGGTATGGTATACACAACACACAACACACACGACACTACGCACGCTACACTGCACAGAGATGCCATTGCAGCAGCTCACCTGGTCTGTGGCGCTCGGTGCTTGGCTGGTCCAGGACTTGGCGGTATGTCTTGATGCAACATCACCAGCGCCGGCACCGACAAGCAAACAGAACCAAACATTTAGGTAGCGCATTGAGGCGTAGCTATTCCCATTCAAGCAGCAGGTTCCAACACGGCGCCTATCATGTCCTCACGATGGCGAAGGTCGTGATTATGATTGTACACAGAGACAGAGACAGAGACAGTTGTTATGATGCAGTCGGGACTGAGAGAGGTGGCGTGGATAGGCGCATACTACTACATACGGGATGAAGCCTCCCGCGTAACGTCGACAACGGCCATTCTTCTGCCACTTTTTCGTGTCGTGTGAAGGGTGAATACGAGGTCTAATAGCAGTAAGCATAAGGGAAGGGCGTTTTGGAGGCTGGACTAGTTCAGTGTAGTCACTCACCGTCGCCGTTCGTAATTAGTGGGTGTGGAGTCTTGCAGCGCTTCTCGAAGAAGGTTATCTCTGTGATGGAAGAAGAGGTGGTGCCGGCTGCAAACAATACGCTGCACGGGCTGCATGGGGCGCTTGATTGTGGCGTCTCAGAGGCCCGCAGAAGCCCCCCAATCACGCCCCATTTACGCCCCAGTACCCCCCCAAGATCAGCGACTCAGCGGCGTCTCACGCGGGCTAGAACACGCAAAAAACGGGCTATCGGCGGGTCATTAATGGGCGGTTAATGGGCAATTGGACCACCCCCCCCCCCTTCCCCCTCCCTTGTTAGTCTCCCGTGCCCTGTCTTGTCTTGTCATGTCTTGTATCTGTATTATCTGCAATGTGGTCCGTGCCCATCCATCCACCCATCCCGGACATCCTTCACGATAGAGGCAACTCGACTTGCTCCAATTCACTGTTGCTAGCTAATATCTTTCAATCATACTATCTCTCTCTGCGTCTGCCGAGGCCGATCCCACCTTTTCGCTCGCTATATATATTATACCCTCCACTCCCCCACCACCACCACTCGCAATGCCTGCTGTTCCTCTGTCTGGATAGCTCCGCACTCGACACAGGTACCGGCCAATATACACACCATGAGTACCACCGAGGTGCTCGACAGGCCTCTGGCCCCAATGGGCTTCATTGACCCTGCTGTGTATGTCTCGCCTCCTCTTTGCACACTTCTCGCTGTCCTCCAAAATACCACAAGCTAACAATGGCTACAGCTCGCCCATGAAGGAAAAGGACGACGTCTTCAACCACCCCGCCCAGACCTCCAATGAAAAGGAAATCGAGTCAAAGGAGATCGACTCTGTCGCCGAGAAAGAGGTCGACGAAGACCTCGACGCGGACAAGGAGGCTGATGGCAATGCCAGCTTCATGCAAGATCCCTTCCGTCCCTTCGATAACCTCCCGCCGGAGCAGCACCGCGTCCTGACCATCAGAGCCGTCTTTGTTGGTCTCTGCTGTGGTGCGCTCGTCAACGCTTCGAATGTCTACCTTGGTCTGAAGACTGGCTGGACATTTACTGCGAACCTGTTTGGTGCCATTGTCGGTTTCGCCGTCATCAAGTTCTTCTCCCGCACCTTCGCTGAGAACTTCCCCATACTTGGTGGAAACTTTGGTCCGCGTGAGAACAACATTGTCCAGACTGCTGCCATGGCTTCTGGTGGTCTCTCCAACGTCTTCGTCTCCGCTCTTCCTGCTCTCTACCAGCTGAATCTCATGGGCGACAACCCCAAGGCCGACTACTGGAAGATTGTCTCTCTGACTGCCGTCGGTGGCTACTTTGGTTTCTTCTTCGCCACCCCTCTCCGTAAATTCTTCGTCATCTACGTTGCTCGTGAGCTTCGTCTCATCTTCCCTACTGCTTCGGCTACTGCCATGACTATTCGCTCCATGCACGAGGCTGTTACCGGCGAGGCTATCGCGAAGCTGAAGATGAGGGCGCTCTCTGCTGCCTTTTCGGCTGCGCTGGTGCTCCGTGTCGTTTCCCAGTACGCTATTGGTATCCTGTGGGACTGGCACGTCTTCACCTGGTTCTTCATCTGGGGCAACTACAACAACAGCGCCCTTGCTGCCGAGAACTGGGGCTGGATCATCGAGTTCACTCCGGCCTTTATCGGTTCCGGCATGCTTGTCGGTCTCAACGTGTCCATCTCCTTCTTCATGGGTTCTGTCATCGCCTGGGGCATCATCGGTCCCTCACTCGTCGCCCAGGGCATGGCCTTTGGTCGCCCGGCTGCGAGCGTCGAGGATGGCTATGGTCCGGAGTGGTCTGGCTACATCTCCTACGCCTCTCTCAGCAAGGCCTTTTCCAACAAGGACACCCCGTCACCCCGCTACTGGCTTCTGTGGCCCGGTGTTCTTCTCATGATTGCCGTGTCTTTTACCGAGCTGTTCCTGCAGTACAAGATCATCTTCTTTGCCTTCCGCGCCGTCTTCCGTGGGACCTGCCAGGGTATCTCTGCCGCAGGCCATGCTCTGGGCAAGAAAATGCCGTGGTTCGAGAAGCGTGCTGAGCAGGAAGTGAATGATTTGGTCGAGGACCCTGCCCCGGTCGAGGAGCAAGTCAAGTGGTGGATGTGGTCCCCCGGTCTCATCCTGTCCATCATCTGCATTTGCGTCGTGCTCGGTGTGGAATTCGACATGCCCATCGGCATGTCGCTCCTCTCCGTCGTGCTCACCTTCTTCTTCTCCTTCCTCGCCATCCAGTGCACTGGTGTCACCGACATTACGCCGCTCACTGCTGCCTCCAAGGCCTCGCAGATTGTGCTCGGTGGCGCTACCAAGGGTGAGGGATGGGAACAGGCGCACGCCCAGAAGCTCAACTTGCTTGGTGGTGCGATTGCCAACATGGGTGCCAACCAGTCCACGGACTTGGTGTGCGACTTCCGGACTGGCTTCTTGCTCCGTACACCGCCCAACCAGCAATGGATCGCGCAGGGGGTTGGTACAGTTGTCGCCATCTTCCTCGCCCCGGCCATGTTCGTGCTCTTTGCCTCCGCTTACCCATGCATCCTCAACACCGAGATTGAGATCTGCCCCTTCTCCGTGCCGTCCGTCGCTGCGTGGCGCGCCACCGCCGTCGCCGTCACCGACCCGACCTTCCCGATCCCCAAGAGCTCCGGCATCTTCGCCATTGTGTTTGCCATCTTCGGCTCCGCCATGGTCTTTGTGCGCCACTTCCTGTGGGTCGGCAAGTGGGAGTGGATGCGCGCATACCACCCCAACATGATGTGCATTGGTCTCGCCTTTGTGCTGCCGCAGACCTACTACGGCACCGCCATGTGTCTCGGCGCCATCCCGTCCTACTACTGGGCCAAGAAGAACCCCAAGAGCTTTGACATTTACGGCTATGCCATTGCGGCCGGTCTGATTGCGGGCGAGGGTATCGGCGGCGTCATCAACGCGCTCTTCCAGGTCGTGGGTATCGCCGGTCCCGATCCATACGGCACCCAGATCGCCTGCCCGGCGCGGATCTGCTAATAGATGTGGTTGGAGTTGTGTGTGTGTGCATGTTTGTTTACGGACAGACGATTATAATGTGTTGTTATGCTTGAGAGATACCATTACGAAATTATTGATTAATGCTTCTTTCACTGTACTTGTTGCAGTGCTTGTGCTTTGCTTGTTTCGTGACTGTGATTGTGGGTGTAGGGTGGATGTAAGATGAAGACGTAAGATGATGTCCTGTTAACCTTTCTTGACTAATCCATGGATTAACAAGAGGAGTTGGGCGCCTTAACCTCGTCTCACTAATCCGTACATGGATGGATCCATCCATGGATCGACACCGTGCGGCGCGCGTCTGGTGGTGCCTAAGAAAGAAAGAAAGAAAGTCGTCAAAAGCCCGGGACTTGGGGGGTTTTTCTTTATAAAAAAAATTGGAAATAGCAACAGCGGACGTGTGAATCCTCCACCAGTGTTGTATAGAACTGCCGATGGATTCATGAATGTGGAAGATGGGAACAGCGCTATCGGAACACACATCCATGAATCTTACTACTGCTTGACAGCTTCACCGGCTGAAACGTGTTGGTTACTGGATGGATGGATGGATGGATGGATACGTTGGCACTTTGAGCGGCAAGGGGAGTGACCAACCAGCCCGTTGGTGTTTTCTGTTGATCTTTGGTGTTTGGGTGGTGTGGCAAGTGGACGGCGCTCTCCGAGAAAGACAAGACAAGACACAACAAACATAGCCGATACATTGAATTGAGCGATTTCACACCCCTTTTCTCCGGAAACGTCACTGTTCACTCTTCGCCTGGATGTTCATGCCAAAACCCCCCCCAAAAAAACAATTTGGACTTTTCCGCTAAATTAATTACCACGTAGGAGAACGGCTTGTGCTCGATCCTGCCTGCCCCCCCCCCCCCCCCTTTCAAATGAAGGTGCCTCACAGCCTTGCCCGGAGGCCCAGAGCTGGTCATACATGGGGCTCAGGGGTTGTGTCTTCCGGCTTTTGCTTTTTGGCGCGGCTGGTACTGAGTGTTTGCTTTCGTGTTTCGCGGGCGAAGACTGCCTGCCTTTGGACGGTATTCCGTGTAAGGGATGCTCCGTCATCTAGGCAGTATATCTGTACCACGCCAACGCAAGTCCAAGCTGCTCGGGGTCGTTGGTGGCAAGCAGGTCGAGTAGCCCCCGCCTGTCCAAATCCTCGCATATCGCCTTATTTCTCAGAAATGCCCCGGTCGGAGCAGGGCCGCAACAAGGCATGTCCCGGCCGGGTTCGACAATCTGCTGTTGGGCGCCATTTACCATTTCCTGGGCGATGATTGCGTCGGATTTGTTGCAACCCAGCAGCAGCAGTGCTGTTGTGGCAGTTGCCAAGTCCGCGATTGTGGGATATTGGTTGTGCCAGCATCTGTCGATGATGGCGTCGATGGACGGATCGTCACCGGCCAGGTCAGGGAGCTGCATGTGCTGCAGTAGATCGACTATCCTCGGTCCGCGCTCCCGATGGTCGTCGGTCAGCGTCTGATCCCCATAGACCTCGAAGCCGTAATTAATCAGATAGTATATCGAACCGAGGGCGAATTGCTCCGTTCGCGGGCCGAGACAGCCGGAAGTTCCGCATGCTCCATGTTCGGCCTCGCTGCTGTTGAGTATCCTGCCGTATGGTGGCGTGCAAGCCTCGAAGTCTGCTCCGATTTCTGCCGTGCAATCAAAGTCGGAGAGCTTCAGCCGGTCGCGATCAAGGAGGATGTTCTCCGGTCGAAGATCGCCGTGCGCGAGATGGAGCGATTCAAGGAATGCAACGGCCTGGGTGAGATCTTGCATCCACTGCTTTCGAAGGCTCAGGGGCTCTAGCTTCTTGACGCCTGTTACCACCACATTTCGATGGTCCCAGATCTGGCTATATTGTAGTCTGGAGTGTAGGGAAATATCTGGTGAGGTACTACTAGTCAGTAAAAGCCCCACCACCATGGATTTAAATATGTTGCGGAAGGGGCCGCACCCCGCATGTATTCGAGGAATATGCCGTTATCCGCCCTGTGGAAACATTGTACCACCGAAGCACACGGAGCGGAACGGGAGAAGAGATCATATATTCCGAGCTCTTTTCTAAACTGCTCTCTCTCAAAATCTCCTGATTTGGGGACCTTGACCACAATCTGAGGATGAACCTCGTACACATAGGAGATGGCGCCTTTCCAGATCCAGTGTACGTCTGGGAACTTGTCTTGGAGGCCCATTTCCGGGACAGGCTCTTATGTGAAGCAGGTATGGTTGGTAGTGTTTGGATTGTAGAGGTAGAGTAATGGTAATATGTAAGTTGGGAAGAGGCCGCGTATATCAGGGCAGGTCCATCGGGGCTTAACAGATGCCTGCATTAGGCTACAAAGATACCGTCACGTGCATCTAGCATATGGTGGTGTGTAACGTTGACTACTATATACACTAGCCTCGAATGTCCTTGGACAGGTCACTGGTGCTCCGTAGTGAAGGCGGTACAGATCTATTGGGTAATTAATTAATTAGGGGCCGTTAGAGTCAAGTCAGGCCTTGTGAGGCGCTCGGGTTCGAAAAGGATGTTTAAGGTACGGCTAGCACGTTTTGGTCAAGCAGACTTCAGCCACATCTAAATGAAGAGATGTTCTACTTCAACGTTCGGTACACTTCGCCTTCTCCACCTTCATCCACGCCATTATCTTATCTAGTGCCGAAAGATCATGCTCTTTCCTAGATATATCAAAGTCATCATCTATCCAGCCGGGTGTCCCAGCTGATAGAAGGGATCCACCAAATTCTTTGCACGATCCCCAATCGATGAGGATTGGATCATCATTACTGTCGAGTGCAATGTTGGAAGGATTGAGGTCATTGTGAGCGAGGCCAAGGGCATGGATATGCTTGATAGCATCTTGACATTTGCGTTCAAATCGATCAAGATCGAGTCCCGACGCGTCGTCGTGGAATCGATGATCCAGGATCTTTTGGTATCGGGTAAGAGCGATGCCAGTTATGTATCCCCTTTTGACCACGCAGCCGTGGTAAGGCACAATATTAGGATGCGGATGTTGAGCCAGGAATTCCAACACCTGAACCTCTTCCCGAAACATCTGCGGAACGATGCTTCCACCAAATTCCCTTAGCAAACAATGTATCTGTGGACGCTTCAGGAACAGCTTGGTGATATCAGCATGTTGGGGTAGTAGAGTGACACCTTGGTCCATCTTAGGGAACGCATCGTGATCAGGAACTTCTCGCAGATTCTTCCGAAGGTCTGCGTCGGTCAGATCGAATTTCCGTATTTCCAAGGCCTCGCCGGCCCATGCTCGCTCATTGGTATCAATATAGGTGAAGAGCGTACGTTTAAACAAACCGCTATCAACCGCAAACGCTTCGAATAGATTGACTTTACGCTTCGTCAAGGTCTTGCGTGGATCTTCGGGGGCATCTGCGGACATCATAGCTACATTACACCTCTGAGATAAATATGGCAATCATAGCACACATATCGAGTTGCTAAGTGAACTGTTCCGAGAATTAGCCGATCTGATCCATCCTATCCCGGCCTAGTTTATCAACACCAAAGCAATCCTACTACACTAATTCACGGCTCGTCATGACTCTTTCATCATTATCTATATTCAGACTTACACGTTTCTCTCCGCACATTTACAATCGTCACTCCGATCTTCCTCCGCTCTCGAGGCCATGAATTGTGCAGACACATGGCTGGCCAACGTCTGCGCTGCTAGGGGTGACATAGAGCCGCCGCCCAACCCCACAATCCCTGCTGAGTATCTGCGAAGACCACGCAGACAGCCTGCATCTGCTACCTACCTTATCTCCTCGCCCTCCTTCACGCACTCATCACTCGCTCCACGGAAACGAGTACTCGCCGCGCTCTTCGAAATCGATTATGCGAACCAAAAGCGACGACGAGCGCTCAGCGTGCCAGGGCGCAAAATGTCACGGAGCTCACAGTCGCCAACAAGAAAGTCGAGCAGGCAGGCCTGTATAGCACGCGAGGCACGGACTTCAAATACAGAGGCTCTATCAATGGAGCATGATATCCTTGCGATGCAGCGTGTCGTGGTTCCCAATGCGACACCGCGGCGGACTCTTCGGAAGCGCGCAGTACCTCCATCGCTGTCAGCCTTGGACTTACATACAAGACCGGGACCGGTCTTGACACCTAGTACATCAAAGGATCAAGAGCATGAGAATGCTGAAAACGTTGAGGCTCAATCAGCCTATGAATCAACCACTTCCAAACGATCGCCTAGTCCAACTCGACGCATGGTTGATCTTCAAATCGCTAAGAAGCCTGTAATCCCCAGATCAGCAACATCCAGCACAGACGTTCCACATGACGTGAGAGGACTCTATAAGACAATTCAAGCGCTGGCTCGGCGGTCGAAAGGCGTCATTCCACTGGGTATCGAGGCACGATTACTGGATACATTTTCCGGGGTCTTTTAGCTAATAATCTACCAGTCTGAAATAGAACAGGATACTTGCGGTGACCTTGACGACCTAGAGGATTACGTTGCAAATACAGCAAGTGAAAAAACCTACGAACAATTAAAGGACGAATTCAAAGCCATGCGAGAGATTCGGAACGAGACTTCAGCGTGCAAATTGAAGCATCTACACGAGCCGAGCTGGAACGAACTTGTGCATGGCCCGATGCTGAAGCAAGCCGCCCTTGGCCATGCTGGCTTTTCGTGTTACAATATCACCACCGCGCGAGTAATCAAAGAGCTTGTGCCAGGTAACGAATATGGGGAGCTTCTGAGAGGTAAGATGATCGACTATGCTGTCACCCTCGGCCCTCCGCTTGTTTCAATGGCACATGTCATCAGTCGCCTCGCTGCTTCTTCGCCGAAGCTCAAGCGCACCATTAACCCGTCTGATTACTCACCTCTCTGCTATGAACCTGTCGTTCTTAGCATTGAAACAAAGTCCCCCGGTGGCGGTAATGAGGACGGCGAAGTCCACCTTTCCCTCTGGGCAATGGCCTACTTCAACCGCCTGCGGCAGCTCATACAGGATCCTGTGGCTATAACGCTCCCTCTCTTGTTGGTCACCGACGCCCGCTGGAAGTTGTATTTTGCTAGTGATTTGAGGGACGAGATTCGTCTCATTGATGCTGTAGATATTGGCACTACAGCTGATATCATTGGGTGTTATACCATCTTAGAGGTACTGAGAGTTATTTTCAGGTGGGTCGAGGAGACATTTGCACCCTGGTTTTCGAATGGCTTAGAGCCTGAATGAATAATGTCTTACTGCAGCATAGCATATGGAGTTGGGATATGAATTTTGTTCACTTCTGCATTCAGCGAACAATTAGGAACATGGTAAGTTCAGCTAGCGATTGTGATCGCTTCGAATCTCATGATCGTTGGTCGGGAAGTATCTAGTAATAGAAAAAGTCTTTAAAGGTAATTCTAGATAAGAATATCGTTTGATAGATGAAGAATACCGCCCAAAGGTAGAAGAAAGGAAGGTCTACTATATTTTATTATAACTATATAATTAGAGAGAGCTTAGAATAGTATTTAATTTAAGTTCTAATTACTTTTAAATCTCTACTCTATATTACTTATTATCTTTTTAGTATTTAGTAAAAGCTTATAATCTAATTTGATAAAGATATAGTTTAGAATAATAAGATACTTAGAGTAATAAAGATATTTTAGATAAAGATATTACTTTAGAGAAGAAGCTTCTATTAGTATAGATAGAGTAAATAGAATAGATAGAGTAGATAAGTATTATCTCTATTACATAGATCTTATTTAATACTAGGCCTATATATATAAGTAGTAGTTAGACTAGTTAGATATATTAATCAACTTTATCATATCAAATTTACCGAAGTTCCTTCTTATTAGATATGTCGGGCGCCTTTGGACAGTGTAAACCATGAAAGACTAACACTACCTTGCCATACATCCCATTCATATATCACTCGTGCATCGCATCGGTCCAGCACTCATTAAGCCCACTCATCTCTAGCCTCTGTAACAAGTATGTATAATCCATGTAACAACGCGTCGCAGACCGTCACACTCCTCTTCCTTCTCCGTGCGTGCCAATTTTTTTTTATAGCGATGATCGCTTCCCTTGCTTCCTTCATCTATAAATTCTCTTTCCTTCCAACGCCGCCGCACGCCACACGCCGCACGCCACCTCCCTTGCATCTACCTCCCACCCGCACCTTACTACTACTACCTACCTACCTACATGGATAACCCCTCCCACCAGAACTTATAATAAGTCTTATTCCAGACACACACTACGCGGGTAGTACTGCATGTATGTATCGCCGCACGGGCACGGGCGTCTGTGTCGCCGCAGCGCTATTTTCAGATCTGGAATGGACAGGCATATACCCAGCGGGGTTTGCTGCGTAAGGTGGGTGGGTAGATACTGGAATGCGGCTTTGTGCTGGAGTTAGTGTATGGTTGTACCCGGGGGAGGAGGAGGAGGAGGCTGTGGTAGGGTGGCGCTTGGAGGGTGTGTGCTTGGATTATTGTGGTGGTATGTGTGTGAGTGTGGATGTGAGTGTGAGTGTTTCCGCGGATTGGATGGCGAGGACTTAGGCGCGGTGGTGGAGGAGAAATGAGGCTGTGGTGGGTGTATGATCTGGACTGCTGGGATGGTGCGAGTTCGGATATAGACGTTTTGGGTACTGGAATGGGCTGTTCAGCTGGGGTTGTTTTGGTTTTGAAGGGGTATGGGGTGGGATATATAAAGGGGTAAGAGGGTGCGCTTGTTTGTGGATGGACACAATTACAGACGCATACGCATACGAAGACGCATACGCGGACACATACGCATATCAATATATAAAACGCTCGATCGGACTCTCTGAAGACGCCATCTATCGTCCTTCGATACTCAATCAACACTGAATCAACATCAACACCAAACCAACACCAAACCAACATCAACCCACCACCAACCCAAAATGCACTCCCTCCTCCCCACAACCCTCCTCACCCTCCTCCTCCCCCTCTCCCACGCCACCACCCTCTCCATCCAAAACAACTGCCCCCACAAAATCGCCCTCCGCCCCGACTCCCCCGCCTCCCAATCCTCCCCCGCCGACCCCATCCCCATCGAGACCAATGCCAACACCACCCTCACCCTCGACGACGCCCACCCCGGCAACGTCATCAAATTCACCAGCTCCACCTCCGACCCCAACAACTTCAACTTCAACCACCCCATCAACTTCGACTACACCGTCGCCGAAGGCATCATCTACTACGACGTCAGCGACGTGGCCACGAACACGCAGTTTCCGCAGTTCAGGCTCGCGGCGGCGGATAAGTGGCCCGGTCGGCCGGGGTCGTGTCCCGGGGTCGTGTGTCCGGATCCGTGTAATGGGGCGGCTGGGTGTTCGGAGTCGGTGTGTAGGGCGGTGAAGGCGTGTGAGGTGGAGGGGATGGAGTTGGAGATTACTGCTTGTTAGGGGGTTTGAATGGGGATTGGGGGGAGGGGTAAAAGGGGGGGGGGGTTGTTTGGCGATTATGACGATTGTGCTTTTGGAACTGGATGGCACGCTCGTTTTACTTTGCATGGTCGTGTTTCTGGTGGTGCTGTTTGCGATGGGGGTTTGTCTTATGCATATCTTCTTGTCTTTGGGGCATAGGTAGTTGGTCAATCTAGTTGTGCTTTGATTGCGTTACGTCAGCTTGCTTGGTATCTGAGAAATCGAGTATTCGTCAGAGCGAGAATAGGACAGCTAAACATAACAGACATGGAGTAACACGCTTGGCTCAAGATGCATGATCTGGTTTATCTAACACTCAGAGTGCGTCAGCGCTAGGAACGCGAGAGGAAAATAGATAAACACACGTGAAAGGAGCCGCAGAATGCTTGACATGCAGCAGTGCGTCCAAGAACTAGGATATTCCAGAATTCTGCTCACTATGATATATATATATATATGATGAAATCAAGAGTCTGACAACTTTCAACAGGTCATAACGCTCGATAAGTCACATAAGAGCAAAACAAGCACCAAATTCTAAAGCCCAGAGTGCGCTATCGGGGAACTTGATGATAGCCATACAAGAGATCCATATTTGCGGTACCATCATTTTCATGAAGTATATAAGTCGTCGAGCTTAAGCCACGTCTGGGTATTATAATACAGCGTGTAACGACAAAGACGAGAAAAACGAATCAAGATTCGAATACAGACGTATGAAGCATCAGTGAGGTAGTTCCATAGTCAATAACGACCATATTGATAGTATATAGCCAGAGTTGACGAAGGCGCACTCTACTAGATGCGCCTTTGCGAAAAACATAACTCGTCTCTTCAGCGAAGCCAATTTGTGCAGACTGTGTTGAGCCTCGCTATATACCTGTCATGTATATCGTGGGATCAGTGGCGGATTTGCTTGATGGTGCTTTGATTAGCAGGCTTGAACTTGCAAGGTGCGGAGCTCTGTGTGAATCTCGAGCATCGGCAGTCGTTATTACAATGATTTAATTAGTATATAAATTCACCTACATCCCCCTTGCATGCCATCAAGAAAGCATGCTTGCCGTTGTGGGACTAGGACGACATCCTATAAATTCCATGTATGCCCATTTAATGAAAGCCAGCGTCGTTGACGTCACTCATTACAGTCCTACCACCCAACACAGAGACCATCACCAAAACCAGGCAGAACACGACCAAGCCCCTGTTTCCCAAAACACACTTGGCACGAACTAGTAGGATCGCGTTTCCTCCACGCCCATTGGCGGAACATTTGCGACCGGATCTGGGGAACCCGCGCATCTCACGCGCCTCCGCAAATAACGCCCACACGCCCGCATGCAGGGCGCATCGGGAGATACACCAATAAGACCGCACCAGCGCTTCCGATCCCTAGCCTCCATTACCAAGATTTGACGGCCATGATCTTCGTGTGCGGAGTGTCCTATAGCACGCACCCCCCAGGCTCCGTCACCGATTGCTTGTGTGGGCATGCGAGCTCTGCAAATTAATGGTGAGCGCCGTTAGCGATTTGGAATGGGGGGGGAGGGATCCAGGCATCGGCTATGCAGTGTTGGCGATGGAATAATATGTGCGTAAGGCAGGCAGGCAGGCAGGGGGCTTTACTACAGGGGCGGAGGGATATAAATTCGGGTTGGTACCTTGTGGGTCGACGGAGCGTTGTTCGAAGGGAATCAGCCAAGTTTCGTCGTGATACCGCTACTATGAAGCTTCTTAGTCTTCTGTCCGTTGGGATCTCTGCTGCGTATGCGCTCTCAATCAGCTCGGCGACGCCTGCGGGGGCCTCAATTGAGTATCCGCGCACCACGGTCGAGAACCGCAACAACGGCCATGGCAAGGACAAGGACAAGGACAAGGACAAGTGGGGGAACCACAAGGAGCACCGGAGACGGGTGGTGAAGATACGAGCGTCCAAGAGCGACAGCGACGACATCTCCTCGGACTTCCTCTGGGCCATCAAGAAGGCCAACCACGGCGGGCTGCTGCACCTCGAGAAGGGCAAAACATATGTGATTGGCAAGAAGCTCGACCTGAGCTTCCTCAACGACGTGTACGTCAAGCTCGACGGCGAGATTAAGGTAGGACTTGACTGTTGCGCACCAACGTGACCGTGATACCAGGACTAACTGCTGCAGTTCACCGACGACCTCGACTACTGGCAGGCCAACAACTTCTACTATCCGTTCCAGAAGTCCATCACGTTCTGGGTGTGGGGCGGGCGGGACATCCGCATCTACGGCACCGGCACGATCAATGGCAACGGCCAGAAGTGGTACGATGGGTTTGCCGGGCAGGAGATCCTGGACCCGGGCAACACGTTCTATCGCCCGATCCTCTTCTTGACAGACAATGCGACGAACGTGGATGTCGAGGGCATCAAGTTCCTCAACTCGCCCTGCTGGACGACATTCCTGGTGCGCACAAAGGACGTCACGTTTGACAGAGTCCGGATAGATGCGTTCAGCACTAATATCTCAGTCAGTATACCTTCCCATACTTACCCCGTCTCAGACTGACCAAGCATAGGCTCTGCCCAAGAACACGGATGGCTTCGACTCCTACAACGTAGACGGCTTCAACGTCTTCAACACAGAAGTCAACGTCGGCGACGACTGCTTCTCGCCCAAGCCAAACACAACCAACATCCACGTGGAGAACCTGTGGTGCAACGGCACGCACGGCGTATCCATGGGCTCCATCGGCCAATACCCCGGCGTCAAGGACTACATCTCCAACGCATACATCAAGAACGTCACCCTGCTCAACGGCCAGAACGGGGCGCGGCTGAAGGCCTGGGCCGGGCCAAACGTCGGCTACGGCTACATCTCAAACGTCACGTACGAGGACGTCCACATCGAGAACACGGACAATCCCATCGTGCTGGACCAGTGCTACTTCAACATCAACGAGACCGTCTGCGCGGCCAGTCCGAGCAGGGTCAACATTACGGATGTCAGGTTCATAAACGTGTATGGCAGCTCGTCGGGCAAGGAGGGCAAGGTGGTCGCGGAGCTGAAGTGTAGTCCTGGTGCCGAGTGCACGGGGATCCATCTGGAGAAGATCAACATCACGAGCCCGGTAGGGAGTCCCTCGGAGATTGTATGTGATAACATAACGGGAGATATTGGCGTGGACTGCATTCCGAGCAGTGAGGCATCCTGAGAGGTCTTCTGAGAGCCGCGCGGGATAGAATGGAATCTCGCATTTGCTTAGTGTGTTGTAGTTCTAATACGTACGACTGGACACTGATTGAGCTGTTGTGTTGTTCTCTCGTCAGAGCTTGTCATGAGTCTGGCATGCATGAGATGACAGTCGGTACTCAGGACTGGGACTTTGATGGTAAAAAGCGTGTCACGTGCACCACAAGTCGTGTAGCCTGAGGCATTCATCCATCGCGTGCCCCGTTCCCACAGTTACCAGCGCCGCCATCCATTACCCCTATATGAATACGAACCGCAAATACATTCCCCGTCCGCAGCTTTGGCATCCCCTTCCTATCGGCATCGCCATGCATTCACATTGCCGATATACACAGCCAGAATATCCACAAGCATCTTGGCCCTTTTAGGCGATCCGCGGGGTACCACAGAAACGCTACATAGCCTCATCGGCAATCTCATTCAGACACATAGGAGACCCACAACATATGCTTGCGTCTTTATCGCTAGACAGACCAGCGTGTCTAGCTCAATCTACCTCGTGAGTTGAGAGCCAGACCAGAGACCGGATACTCCCCCTAGGCACCTAGGCAGGGGAACAAACCGCGTGGTACTGACGACGGTTAAGCTTAAGCACCTGAACCAATCTCGAGTCATTGACGGGAAGGCGATGGCGTTTCTGGCAAACAAGACACACGCACGTCGAAAAATTCCAATAATGAATTGCCGATCTGAATTTTTCTCAAGGGCCGATCATGTCCGCATATACGCTCCCAGAAGGGTGTCACGCCAGGACCGATCGAGCGGGCGGTGAACGTCAATGTGTCCGTTGTGATTGGTCGATGTGACATCCGCTAAGGATCGGGGGACCTCAGGTACCGGCGTCTCGGGCGTCGGATTAAGGTGCACAACTGACAGCGGCACTTATTCTGCCACTTCTACCGGCCGTTCGGGCCCCCCGCCTGGCACTGGCCAGTCCGGATTAGGCTAGAGTGATCCATACTTCCAGCACACACGACAAATCTACATTCCCACAACGAGTAAATCAAGATTGTGGGACGTGGAGGAATAAGGGTAAAAAACATAAAAATAAAATTGTTTCTGTACACGTCGTCGTCGTTCTCCGAGGTAAGGGTCTGTCCCGGCCGTAAGTCGGCGTGTTGTTGTGTGAGAGTGCTTGTTCCATGTATAAAGTTTCTGGCCCAGTACTGTTTGGAGCTAGTGCGAGTGGTCTGGTTCTATAAGGGCGTTTGTTATAGGAGGAGCGCGCTATTGACCACGATACCTTGATCCTAGGCGCTGGCACTGGCACTGGCATCAGGTCATGCTAAGTGAGTGATGAGAGCAGCACCTCCTCACCAGCAGAGAGTGATGTGTAATGAACGATAAACAAAACAACACGGGACGGCAGAAAAGTGCAATGTGAAGCCCCCCAAAAAACAAAAAAAATAAATGCCATCACGATATCATACATACCGATCAATTTGTCAGATCGCGCATCATCCCACGCATACGGGTGGTGGTGGCACGGTCCACAAGCGTGCCTATTTTCGAAATATCTGACAGATCTGATCATCCCATGGCTGTGGAATGCAGTGCAGATTCCCCCCGAATATTCCATCATGCCACCAACCGACCGACGTTCCTGATCTGAAACTTTTCTTTTCGCAAAACTCAATTGAGAATAATCACATAGCGTGCGCGAATGTCACTGTGACCTACAGCCCGCCCGCCGCCCCCGAGTCATGGAAGATGTCACCTGTGTGTCAAACGCCAGCCCGCCGCCGCCGCGGGACCCAGATCTGGGTTAGGATGTGCAGATCGGGGGAGGGGACCCACCCGGCATGATGGATGGGAAAGGAAAGCCTCTACCGCGTGTCGGGTATCGCCATCGCCATCGCCATTGCCGCCAGCCTCACTATTACCATACTCCAGATTACTCTACAACGCTCTCTATCCAAACCGTGGTTCTGAACTATATCAGGGGGATTTTATAGCATCATCGGCCCAGGAATGCAAGCGCTGGGATATATGGGGGAAGGGATTGCGGGTTTGGACTGATCGGCAACTACCGATTCATGCCAAGTGCAGCATCATGCGAACCAGGGAATGAGCTAGGCAGACTAGCTTTCTTGGCCGGCGACATGTCAGGTACGCGCGAACTGAATGGATGTCTAGTGGCATCTGTTAGTCGATCTATGGAGTGTGGGGCATTGCCCATGCCCATGCTAGTCGAGGACTCGAGGAGGTTACCCTTGTACATTGCCGGCTATACAACCAATACAAACCGCTTTGTCCGACCTATTCCGGCAGTGTATAAGATTCGCCTTGCCCCTCTCACGCCATGCATCGTGACAGCAAGCGAGCAATATCATCTATTTTCTTCTCACATCATCATCATCATCTTCTCTGAACAGGGTCTGCCACAATGGACGCTCAGAGCCTGACGATTTACAACCTGCCCTCCGCGAAGCCGAACTGGGACTCGCTCGGCATCTTTTACATCACGTTTGCCGCAGTATGGACGTTTCTTGTCGTTGCCGGCATGATCTTCTGCCTGTACAATCAACGCATGCCGCTGCTGAGGGTCCGCAATCTGCCTCTCTCGTTCGCTGCCATCACGCTGCTGCACATGTACTGGATCATGGCGCAGCTGGTCTATCCGATCGGCGCGACGATGCCGGCCGTCGCGGCATACGACGTGCAGTACCTGGTCATGGGCATCGTCTTCCCCCTCGGCATCGCCCTCTTCCACGCCGCCAACTGGCGCTTTCTCCGCGTCGCGCAGCTGCAGCGAAAGCTGCTTGAGCCGGAGTACAAGCGCAAGAGCCGACGGCACGGGCTCAGCAAGGGCCGCTCGCTGCTCGCCCGATGGCACAATCTGCTGCTCGAGACCAAGGTGTCGGCGTTTATCGGGCTGGCGATGTTTCTCCAGGTGTCGGCTTGTCTGACGATGTGGGCGGTCTGCCGGAAGTATCACCCCGGGTTCGGCGCGCCGGGGACGGAGATCACGGGGTCGAATATCCAGGAGCAATTGACGAATCTGGGTCGGGGGTGGGAGTGGTGGCCGACGGTGCTGTATCAGCTCGTGTGGATGTGGCTTGTGGCGCCGTACTTGATCTGGAGGGCCTGGGGGATTAATGATACTTTGGGATGGCGTACGCAGACTATCGGGTCGTGTCTTTCGGGGTCAGTACACGTCTGCTTGCTTGGATGTTTTTGATATGCTAACATGGGCGTTAGTCTCCATGCCGTGCCCATGTTTCTGGTCGCCCTCTACGTGCCCGCCTTCGCAAAGGTGAACATGTACCTTGGCCCAAGTCAATGGTAAGCCAGCCGACACAGCTTTAACCAAAAAAAAAAAAAAACCACATACTAACCCCCACCCCAGGATCCATCTCAACACCTTCTTCATCGAGATCTTCACCATCTTCATCCCCGTCCGCCAAGTCATCAAGATCTGGTCCCTCGGCAAACAAGTCAGCGACGCCAGCGAAAAGGACGACTACCCCTGGGCCGAGCCAACAGTCTACATCCTCCGCCCCAAGCAATCCAGCGACGCCCTCACCGCCGCATCCGAGAAATTCTCCTTCACCGACAGCATCGAAAGCTTCAACCAGTTCGACGACATCTTCGGCGCCCACCTCCTCACCATGGGCGCCCTCGAGCGCTTCCTCGGCGAACACCCCCTCCACCTCCAGACCTTCTCCGCCTGCCGCGACTTCTCCGGCGAAAACATCATGTTCCTGCGCCGCGTCGCCGAATGGAAAGACACCCTCCCCCAACAAACAGGCAGTCTGCTCGAAGGCCAGGCCCGCATCGACGCGTACAACGCCGCGCTCGCAATCTACCTCGACCTCATCAGCCCCCAGGACGCAGACTTCCCGCTCAACCTCTTCTCCAAACAGCTGCTCGCCCTGCAAGCCGTCTTCGAGGACGCCGCGCGCGCGATCCGCCGCGGGCCCCGTGTCGACGTTGTCCTGCCGTTTGACCAGCGCTCGCTGCACAGCAACGCGGAGCTCTCGCCTAGCATTGAGCCGACGGTCGATTCGCTGGCGGATATCCCGCAGGGGTTTAATTCTGAGGTGTTTGACTCGGCGCTCGTGTCGATTAAGCGGCTTGTGCTGGATAATACGTGGCCGAAGTTTGTGGTGGAGATGAGGTCGCGGAGTGCGAGTTCGAAGTGCTCGAGCGGGCGGAGTGTGTGATGGTGCTTGGGCGGATTGCGGATTGTGGATACGACGCATGGTGTGATATGGGATATGATTGTGTAGGCTTGCACGCTATGCACGACGGGATGTCTTTGTTCCTTTTGTCATGAACATGAGGGTATCACAACCAACGACCGGCATGTCGATCATGCCAACATCCTCCGGTCGGCAAAGCTGAAACCGACCGACGACACCAGCAAAGAGGTGTGCTCGATTTGGAGAGAACCTCCCAAAGGGAATTCGAAGGAGGGAGAAGGAGAGAGAGAGAGACAAACAGACGTCGAAACGAGGCCGTCTGCAAAGTCACACAGCAAGACTCTGTAAACAACACAATGTGTAAATTAATATCATAATGGCTTAATGGGATAATGGTATTTGGCATGGACGAGATTACGTCTAGATAAGACAGAGATGTAGAGATAGACATGTATCAATTAGAGCGCGCATATATGAAGAAATCAGACAAACGAACTCTAGATACTTTGACTTTGTGCTTACGGTGATTTGTGTGATGCGTGCTTGACCTTTGGGATGTATCAGTGATATGGGGAAAGAATTTGTGTTTCATCTCTTTGGATTACTGATAGATTCTAGATTATGATACCCAGTCTACAAGGTAAGTGCTCTGTGCGTTGTTTTGGAAGAATGGGAAGATTTTGTTTATTTGTCTAGCGGGCAAGAGCTACGTAAGGGGCAGGAGCGACATAGGAGGCAAGAGCTGGTATCTCACACTGTTGAGCGAGTGTGTATGTAGTTCCAGTCACGTGTCCTAATTGCTGCTGTCTCTCATATAGAACTACCTAACCTACCTTGATGCCGACGGCTCTAGTTTGATATCTACCTTATGCCCTTTGACTGACGCACATGTCAACTACCTCACCACCTCGCACGTCCCATGCCAGCCTACAACTCTATCACAAACCTCCATCCCCTTGCCCCTTACCCCTCAGACCATCCTCGTCGGAATCCCATCCTGCGTCCAAAACACCATGCCATGCCTCAGCCACGCCGCATACGTCCCCTCACCAACATCACTCCCCTCGTTATCGCGCCACAAAGAGCCCAGCGTCTCGCCTAGCACACTCACGATCAATCCATGGGCCAGCTTGAATGCGAAACTGCGGGAGAGGCAGCTTTCTACGATTGTGCGGGCGTGGGCGTGGTCTTCGTCTTCTTCCTCGTCTGCACCCGGGAGACGCAGACTCAGCAGGGCATAGGCGCGCGGGCCGGACCAGGACGTGAATTCGTTGATGAGCTGCGAGTGTTCCGTGTAGTCGGGCGCGTAGACGTGTGTACGGACATATGCAGGCCCGTCCCAGGCATCATCGCCTGCATCGACGCTCTGCATGACATGCTGCATGACGCGGCCCTGCGCGATATAGTCCTCCAGCCGAGCCTTGACGTCCGGCGAGAACGCACCGTCCCAGGGCGGCAGGCCAGCGAGCAAGGGGCTATCGCGCATCCCAAGCGTGCTATCCCTGCCGCCGTTTTCGGCCCAGAGACGCAGGAAGAGGGTGTGGCAGCGGGCGAAGAAGGGGTTTAGCGGAAGGGCGGCGAGGAAGTAGTTTGTCAGGCCGGAGGGGCCGGCGTTGAAGGAGAGGGTTGTAAAAGGGGAAGACGGGTCTGCGATGGTGGACGACCAGAGACGGTCGAGGTCGCCGATGAGCATGAGGCCGACATCGGCGTAGACGCCGCCGTGGGCGAGCAGGAGGGGCCAGCGGACGAGGTCGGAGTAGTGCTGCTGGGCGTACGGGCCTGTGAGGGTGCCGTTGAGGAAGGCGGTGGGGAAGTTGGAGGGGGTTAGGGGGACGAAGGCGGAGATGTGGGATGGCGAGGAGGGCACGCTGCGGTCGAGGACGCGGATCGTCCAGCCGTGCTTGGAGAGACGACGATGCCAGGCGCGGACGGTGCGTTGGGCGTAGGGGTGCATGGTTGCGTAGCCGGTGTTCCAGTAGAACCAGATGTTTTTGGGCGAGGTGACGGGCGGCGGGTTGAGGATTGCGGCGTCGATTTCGGAGTCGGGGCGGAGGTCGAGGAGATGGTGCGGGATGGCATGGACGCCGGGAGGTATGGGGTAGTCATCCGGATATGGCATTGCGGGAGTGTCTCGGTCGTGATGGTGATGGACCTTGGTGTTACGTGTATGCTTGCTTGTATACGAGGTTAGAGGGGTTGAGCGCAAAGATTCGATGGCAGACGCGATACTCTTAGCTCTTTCTTTGCGTGTAAATTGACCTGTAGATTAGAGAATCCCGTTTTATATCATTTCGAGTTGTGCCATACTGCAAAAGTATGGATAGACGTGAGGTGTTGGATGACTAAGGTACGAATACTCACGATGATTCATCCTCGCCAAGGCATCAATCAAGGCAGCCTTGGTGTACTAGTACGGTAGATTGGAAGCGGCTGACTAACCAACATTGGCCTCAGGCTGCTACATGCTGACTCCAGAAAGGGCAAGGATGATGTACGGTATTCTAGCTTCGTAGATGCGAACTGAATTACAGCTGTGGAATCGTAGACCTGGCTATAAGTAGTATAATTAGTCTATTGAACCCCAAGTACATCTCTGGCCAGTTGCTGGGCATGGATCGAGACTGAGAGGTGTACATCGAAGATAGCTTTGCGTGCTATGAGCGTCGGGACTATAGATGTGAGAGACGAGTAGAACAGATGGTGGTGTGAATGCGATATGTAAAGTGTATCCATGCACGTGATGACAAGGACGAGTGCATAATTAGACGATGAGCAGTTTTGACGAGGTTGCTTCGAGAAGGCTGCGTAAATGTCATACTGGTGGACGAGAATATACGCCGATATACCACACGGGCCACGAGCAAGTCTTGTCGTCGAAATTAAAAGTGGGAATGTGGACCAGGCGAGGAATTGTCGAGTTGAGTACAGGAGTGACGCCACGACCACGGGCATTCAGCGCACGCACCGTGACGAGAACAAGTCGCGATAAGAAAGCCTCGATCCCGCTGTGGTGGTCAGTGTGAGCATGTCTATCGTGGTGAGTGGGTGGTGCGCGAGATGGCGAGCGAAAAGGGACGGAACAGCCCAAAGCAGGTGAGCCGGACTCTATTTCAGTTCGCAATTCGGATGAAAGAGGTACAGTAGAGTAGATGTGGCCTCTGGCGCATCTGGATGTTCTGGTTTGTTGACGTGTTGTTCACTCCGGACGTCTGCGGACAGCACCTCGTCTCCAGCATTCAAGACAGACGCAAGTCGGAAGATGGCATGATCCAAACAGCAGAGAGCAGGTTGACATAAAGGGTTTAGATAGGGTAATAGCTGTCTGCAAGAGTCCGGGGTAGAGACGACGAGGAGAGAGCACGACACTCTGCGGAGGAAAAGGTGTGACGGACAGTGCAGACAGTAGTTCAAGTGTATATAGTGGAGTGTAGTTTGTAGTGTACATACTGTAGTAGGTAGGCAGCCCCACATGAACGATTCGTGTGCCTGTTCGGTGTACCTGATCTGTGTAAGGATGAAGGTCGCGGACAAGGGACGAAAGCGGACAGTCACATCGACATACATATAATAGGTGATGGGATGCTTGGATGCTTGGATGCAAGGATAGAGGACTAAGATAGAACAACGAGGTGTTGGAGGAGGAATGGAGAATTGACAGGTGAACAGTCGGATGAAAGATGACGATGTTTTGTATGATTTATTACACATCCAGTTGATATGCCGGAGATCGGGCGGGGATGACGAGGTGCAGGTGTATTACAGCATGGCCAGCGTATCCTGGATCACGAGGCTGCACTACCCCTGACGTTTTGTGGAGAGCCAGCAGACGCCGGCGCTTCATGGAGGGTTTTTCCAGCAGCTTTTGTTACTTTAGTGCGCGCCACGACAGACGAATCGAGGGCAGTTGATCATACTACGCGTGGTGGCAGACAGTTGTGTGAGTGTGTGGAGAGTGGAGAGTATCAATATGAGGCTGGACATGTGAGTGTAGATGGTCAGCCAAGCAATGGCTAATAAGATGAGCAGGATGAGGTCTTGCATTGAGAGCGTCAATAAGAATGGGACAATCAGCATCCTGCTTTCTGACCGGGGGGGCGGCAAGGCTGGTGGTGGTGGTGTGTGGTGGTAGGATGACGGGCAGGGCTTGATTTACCGACGAGCCAACCAGACCGCCAGAGGTTGACAAAGCCAAGTCCGTCTCTACCAGCAACCATCAACCATCATCCTCCTCACTGGACAGCAACAAGCATTGCAGCTGCAGTGAGAGAATGAATCCTTTTGATCTCTGATGCTTGAATCCTTTCATCTTTGGATCGTGCAGCTGCAAGACAATGGCTGAAAAGACGAGAGAGTCGATATATGCTGACCTACACAGGGATTGCTTGATACCGTGGATACACATGCCTGCTCCCGGTCATGATTCGAGTCAAGGTACATACAAGTAGACGGAGATGGAGAGTGGATATTGGCCAAGCAAGTAGAACAGCATCATGTGCGTGAATATGCAGCATCATACATGACTTCCTCTGCACATCCATGCTACAAGACGTCTGCCGTGCGGACTCTTCTCTCCTTCACTCGCTGTCGTCATTCCTTCTACCCTCTTCCTAGACTTTCTCTTTTTCCTTTCTCTGCCAACTCTCCACCGTCCGGCCACACACTACAAGAGACTCTCTCTATCCCCTAGATGAGGCAGCAATGGCTCCTGGAAACAATGCTGGAAACGTCAAATGGGTCGAGGTGAGACCTGCTGACTTACCCCGGACTCCAGCCAAACATTGTGCTGACCACAACCTTGCAGGGCCTTCGCGGCATCGCCTCGTTCCTAGTCATCTGTACTCACCTTGCTCGTGCCTTTGACTACGATTTGTTCTACCCCAGCGACTGGGATACCGAAAAGGACGTGCCTATCGAACAGCCGCGTCTCCTACAGCTCCCCATCTTTAGACTCCCATGGCAAGGCCGCATATCCGTCACCATCTTTGCCTTTCTCACCGGCTTTGTCTGCGCCCTGAAGCCTCTCCGTCTGGCTCGCCAGGGAAACTACTCGAGCGCCTACACTGCCGTCGCCAAGTCTGCCTTTCGTCGGACCCCGCGTCTCATTCTTCCTGCTACAATCGCGACATGCATAGTCTGGAGTTTGGCTCAGATGGGCGCCTTGACGGTCGGCAGTCGCTGCGACTCCTCCTGGATGCGCCTGTCCTGTCCAAAAACCCTGCCAACCCTGCGAGAAGAGTTTTGGCGCCTGTTTGTGAATCTGCGCATGACCTGGACTTATGAATTTATGGCATATGACCACCATCAATGGGCGCTGCTCCCTCTGCTCAAGGGATCCTTCATTGTCTATCTCACGCTCGTTGCGACGATAAAACTAAAGTTCCAGTATCGCATGATGCTGTACACCCTAATGTACGCCTATTTCTGGCAAAACGCCCATAAACATACCGGTAAGCACTGCCTGCAGACCCTGTCGCTGATCCCTAGCAGCCCTGATTCCCCGCCTTGTGGGAATCTTTCTATGGGGCGGCCCACGTCTAGTCCACGTGTCAGGCACACTGTCATCATTAGCTTACCACTCTCTACCAGAAACCTTTGGCATGCAGGTCTACTTTGGCATGTTCCTCTGCGACCTCGCCAACGAGCCTTGGGCCCAAAAACTCTGCACCCACCGCTGGCTGTCGAAGCTGGTGTCGCCAGCACTCATCTTCCTTGGACTCTATGTCGCCTCCTACCCTGACGGTCTGCCGGACCGTGTCGCGACACAACCCTGGAGCGCTCAGCTGCAGTACTTTGCAACCTACATCTTCCCCGAGGGAGAGGACCTCAGTGTGCAGAAGCGATACACCGCGCTCGGTGTCGACCTCGTATGCATCGGCATATGGCTCTCCCCCCATATCAAGGAGTGGCTGTCGTGCAGGTTCCTCATGTACCTGGGCAGGTCGTCGTTTGCCGTATACCTCATCCACGGCACCCTCATGCGCACCGTCCTCATGTGGATGATCTATGGTGTGTCCGGCCAGCCCTGGGAGCTGATGACGAACCAAGAGACGGGCGAGGAGTATCCGAAAGACTACCTGCACCCCTACGGACCGTGGGTCTTTTACTTTGCCATTCCCGTCTGGATCGGCCTCGTCTACGTGTGTGCGCACATGTGGACCGAATACGTCGACTCATGGTGCGACCGTGTGGTGCGCAAGCTGGAAGACACGGTGCACGAGACCGAAGAGAAGGACGGCGGGCTCCTCGGCCATTGAGTGATGACTGATTGATACAGCGATACCCATCCATGCATATCCATTCCACGCGAAACTCATTCCACAACTTTTTTTTTCCCACGCGCGGCAATAAATTATTATTTTCAGGCTTTTTTCGGTTTGGCCTTTTGCGACGGAGCGGCGGCACACCACTCGGAGTTTCTGATGCACGGCTTGCTGTCTTTGATGCATGACCTGCGAATACTGGGCAATCATGGTTTGGTTCGGACACGAGGCTTCGGTCCGGGCTTGTACATACTACATAGAAGACTGATGGTGCAGGAGTCTAGAGAGAGAGAGAGAGAGGTACATCAGCTACGCGGGACGCGGTCCCCTATTAATATGTTACGGAAGTAGACGACAGTCGGTCTACGCTTGTTCTTGTGTCTGCCTAGACGAGTTATATGTGAATGCGCGGTTGAATTGGCCTGTCAGTGAGACGACGGCATGTTCGTGGGACTATGCCTGGGCAAACAAGTCAACCAAAACCTCCTCCACCAACAGCAACACCCAACAGCGCAAACCACGCACAAATCGCCAAAAAGATAAAACCTCCTCTAACTCCAAGCCTCATACATGTGTAACTAACCCCCTTTCTCTAGCCCTCCTTCTCTACCCGCGCATCCACCCTCGAAGCCTCAGCCGACCCACCCACCACCACCCCTCCCCACCCTTTTTCTTCAAACCACCACCACCATTATCCTTCTTCTTGGTAGCAGGATATGCCTTGGAAGTCCGGAAGTGAATGTACCACACCAGCACGCAGAGCGTCGTGAGGCCGATGTAGACGAGGAGGAGGGTGAGGAGTGGCGAGGCGTTGGCCTGTATTGAGAGGAGGGCGGCGGGGGTGAGGATTGGGCGGAGGAATTCCCAGGCCATTTTCTTTCTTGGTGGTTTGGATGTTGAGGGAGGAGAGGGTAGATGGTTGCTTGCTTTACAGTGTGGTTGATTGATGGATTGGGTGTGTATATAGGCACTGTAGACACGCATGCATGGAGGCTTGATATGTATGTATATACTGCTACGACGACAACAACGTCCTGCAACAATTCCGACTAGGATACTTCCAACTCATGCTGTTCCAGCCGCGTTTCGCACGCGTGACAGACTGGACAGGGCTGTGATTTCACGTAAGACGGGCGTGTGGGCTCGGGTATGTGTACTATAGCATGGGTCTGGATATCGTATAAGTGTATACATACCAGGAAGCGATGTGATACTTCTCTTTATCATGGCATATGCAGATGTGATATGTAGGGAGAGTCGGCATGGCATGCAACGGCGGCTAAACCCTAAACGGCTAGCCGGACTAGCTCTAGCGCCGCTTTCCAACGGTCCAGTCATGACGCTTGCAAATCGGTGCTGATTTTCCGCCCTGTCTGTCTGTCAACCAAAAGAGTCCTCACACGCCGACCGACATCAAACATTGAACATCTCGACGCACTCGCCATGGCCTCCGCTCCGCACGCACGGCGCCTGACTGCTGGTGTCCTGTCAGCATCCTCATCCTCATCCTCACTCCTACAATCCTCCTTCACACGCCGCCGATGCTTCGCCACCACGCTCCCCGAACCCGCCGTAAAGCCACAATCACAACCACAACCACAACCATCATCCCGACCGGCGACATCATTCAGCAACAAGCTCAACGCAGGGCCCAAGTTCGGCGACTTTGTCAGCGGCAAGGAGGAAGCCCTGACGCCGGACGATGCGCTGGAGCTGCGCACCGCAATGGTGGGACCGGAGGGCAGAAAGAAGCAGATTACGAGACTGCCGGCGTGGCTGAAGACGCCGATTCCGAATAATGACAACTATAAGAAGATCAAGAAGGATTTGCGGGGGCTGAACTTGCATACCGGTATGTTGTCCAGGGCTGGCGTTTCTCAGACCCGTATCAATGTTGCTAATCCGCGAGTGTAGTCTGCGAGGAGGCCCGATGCCCCAACATCTCAGACTGCTGGGGCGGCTCGGACAAGGCCGCGGCAACGGCAACAATCATGCTCATGGGCGACACCTGCACGCGCGGCTGCCGCTTCTGCTCCGTCAAAACCGCAAAAGCACCGCCTCCCCTCGACCCGCACGAGCCAGAGCACACGGCCGAGGCCCTCAAGCGCTGGGGCCTGGGCTACGTCGTGCTCACCTCCGTCGACCGCGACGACCTCGCCGACGGCGGCGCCCGCCACTTCGCCGAGACAATCATGAAGATCAAGCAAAAGTCCCCGTCCACGCTCGTCGAGGCCCTGACGGGCGACTACGCCGGCGACACGGACATGGTGAGGCTCGTCGCGCAGTCCGGCCTGGACGTGTACGCGCACAACGTCGAGACGGTCGAATCGCTTACCCCTTCCGTGCGCGACCGCCGCGCCACCTTCCGCCAGAGTCTGGACGTCCTCCGCACGGCGAAACTGGCGCAGCCGGGCCTCATCACGAAGACTAGCATCATGCTCGGCCTGGGCGAGAAGGAGGACGAGCTCGTGGATGCGCTGCGCGAGCTGCGCAATGTCGACGTCGATGTCGTTACGTTTGGGCAGTATATGCGGCCTACGAAGCGCCATATGAAGGTTGAGGAGTACGTCACGCCCGCTGTGTTTGACATGTGGCGTCGGCGCGCGCTGGAGATGGGGTTCTTGTACTGTGCTAGTGGGCCGTTGGTGCGCTCGAGTTATAAGGCTGGTGAGGCGTTTATCGAGAATGTACTGCGGAAGCGAGCGCTGCACAGGCCGGATGTTGCTGTCGCTGCCGCGGAGGCGGGATTGGCGAGGAAGGAGCTGTGAGGGCTTGTTTTTTGGGGGATTTTGGGGGAGAAAACATGAGTTGGGATTTGTTGCGTACTATTACTACGTACATTTGCATGCATGCATTCAACACGGCGCGTTATAGAGGGCTTGGGATACGATACACTGGCGTTGCGGTCTATATTCGTACTAGAGACTAGGGGGTCGAAGTCGTTCAGGCGTTTGTAACCCGTGCTACTACTACCAGCTAGAAAGGGGCTGCTCAGACTACCTTCAACATCTGCTGTATATACTTTATACTTTATACTTTACACTTCATACTTCATACTTCATACTTCATATTTCATACATTATACTTCACCCCTCAAAAACACAACACACATACACCACACACCATACACCCCCAACCAACCGACCAATCAATCACCCAGCACACATGCCCACAATCCCACCCCCATCCCTCCCCACAAGCCCATCCACATACCCCAGAAACACATCCACGTCCAGCATATCCACCCGTCCGAGCGCCGGGTGCGCGCTGCGGAAGATCCGCCCGCCCCAGAGGATGCGCAGATATCTCTTGTCCGTGCCATCCTCCTCTGCTTTGGCCTCGTCCTTCTTCTCCTCCTTCTTCTCTTTATTCTCCTTATTCTTCTCTTTCTTCTTCTCCTTCTTCTCTTTATTCTCCTTCTCCTTCTTCTTCTCCTCCTTCTCCTTCTCCTTCTCCTGACCCGCATACCGCTCGCCCTGACCCCCACGCCCACGCTCCCCATCCCCATCCGCATCCCCATCCCCACGCCCACGCCCACGCCGCCCATAAACCTCAAAAACAACCTCACTCCCCATCCCAGGCCAAACCATGACGTCGACCTGCAACAGCGCCAGAAGACGGGCTATACTGCCGTCGTGCGCGACGTTATGTCTGTATATGACATTACTCCCTCCCTCAGCTTGACGATTACTAGTAGTAGTCCTTCGCCGCCGGCTTGCACCGTCACTCTCCCGGATATGCAGCGCCAGCTCAGCAAGCCAGAGCCCGAACGAGGCGGCGCTGGCGTGTAGACTTTCGGGCGCGTCGCGGTAGATGTAGGAGTATTCGAGTTGGGCGAGGCGGAAGATTGTGTTTGCTTGGGCTTGGGTTGTGCAGATTTCTTCGCCTGCCCGCTTTCCATCCCCTTTCCCGTTCCCGTTCCCTTTTGCATCCCCTTCGCCGGCATGCCCACCACCAGCACCACCACCATCATGCCCACCAGCATGCCCAGCACCACCCCGACAAGGCAATCCCCGCGCATGACACGTCCGCGCCGAGAGATTATCAAAATAATGATCCCAGGAGCGATGCCACGCGGCGTCATCCGCCGATACACCGGACACGGCGTCCAGAGCAGCGAATAGCGAGGCTGAAGCAGCGAGATGCGGTGTCCAGGACGGGTGCGCGCTGCCGATGGCGTAGGACGCGGATGCGGATGATGCGGCGGGGCAGGGGTATGTTGGTTCGAGGGAGTCTGTTGCGGAGGGGGCGAGGAGGAGGGGGTAGGGGGTGGAGTTGGTGGAGTTGGTGGAGTTGGTGGAGTTGGTGGAGTTATGGAGAGAGGGAATCAAGCTGCGCGTGAGCATGCCCGCGACTTGGGATGTAATTACGTTGGCCGTGACGCGGACGGATATGCTGCTGCTCTCTGCATCATCATCATCGGTAGCATTAGCAGGAGGGAGGAAGCCGAGCAGGTCGCCGTAGACGCCCCAGAGGTCGAGGCCGTGCTGGTAGGAGTCCTCGAGGCCGCCGCGGGTGATCTGGGGGAATTGGCAGGTGCTGTTGTTGGGGCTGCGCGGGGAGAAGGGGTTGATGGGGGATTTGTCGAGGGACCAGTATGTTTGTGCGGAGGGGATTGAAGTGGGGTTCAGGGGCTGGGCGTAGGAGAAGAGGGCTTCGTTGGTGCAGGACCAGGGGGTTGGGTCGTCGGGGAAGGTGTTGTCGGCGTAGGGGGTGCGTTTGTGGTGGCGGTGGATCTGGTTTGTTTAGATATCATTCTTGATGTGGTTTGTTTTGCTTTGCTTTGCGGTAGAAGCGGGAAATGTGTTATAGAGCGTCCCGACACGACCAAGCACACTCACCACTTCGACATACTGCAACTCATACTCCGCGCTCGCAACCGGATACTCCTCCTTCCGCACATGCGGCATATTGCACCAGTTATACGTCCCATACTCCACACCCTCCGGCAGCTCACTCCCGCTAAACACAAACCCGTTCGTCCCTTCATCACCCATAACCCGCCCCAAGTCATTGATCCACGTCTTGTTCGGCGGATACCACGCCACACCAAGACTGGACGAATTACCTACAGCAACGCCCTGCACGGCGGCGAACAGAGCAGGCATCAGTGCCGGCGCAACATAGCCGTACAAGAACATGGCGAGAGACGTGACGGAGACGAAGACGGCGGAGAGAGCGAGACTCAGACAGATATAGCCGGGGACATGGTTCCGGCCGGACATGGCATCTTGGGATGATTAGGACCTTCCTGAAAGCGAGGCTGTGGAGATGACTTGGCGAGCTTGGTCCATGGATGATGAGGATGGATGGATGGTCTTTAAGGTCGATGTTGATATTCGTCGTTTGCCTAGAACCTGACTCTCTTGGCATTCGGATGTCGCGCTATGTCTCCCCCACCCAAATTTACGTAAGACGGACATATTCTAGCATTTTATCGTATACTTATTACTATATAAGGTCTAAATATATATATACTATCGAATATTAGTTAATATACTTAGTATTAAGTCTACACGTATTTTTTTTACCTATATACCCTTCTCTAGGTTAAAAAAACCCGCTTAAAGCGTTTAGTTTACGATAGACGCGTTAGTTAAATCTTCTCCTTCTTCTCCTCCTCCTCGTTAGTATAAATCTACTACTAAATTAGTAGAGGCTACTACTATAAGGGTAATAGCGAAGAAATAAGCTTATAAATATACCGCGGCGCTAAAAAAACCACGTGTTATTAACGTTTCGGCGCCTCCGGAGGCTATACCTACTCCTCTATCTATCTCTTTATCTCTATCTTCTTCTTCTTCTCCTTCTTCTCCTCTAGTAGATTCTATAGATAGTAAATAGAATAAGGTTATAGAAGATAAAGAGGAGATATATAAGATCTACGTATTCTAGATATTATATATTAATAGAAAGAATAAGATAGTAGATAAACTTACTACTATTCCGCGATATATATTTAAATATAAGATATACGAGAGTATGATTAATAACTTAATTAGTATAAGACTTAGTACTAATAACTAGGCCTTTAATACTTACTAGATAGTATATAGCCTTAGTATAAGGAAGAAATAGCGGAGGACTCTTACTATTAATAACTAGTCGATTATTAGCTAGGAGAGAGTCTATATAGTTATAGATAAGATCTACTCGCTCGCTAATATAAAGGATAAGGTTATTATAATTACCTTTAAGGATAGCGTAAAGTGCGAGTCCTAGGGTAAGAAATCTCTTTAGTAACCTTAACGTACTCGTTACCATAACTCTTCTATACTATTACTAGATATAGAACTTTAAAGTTCGCTAAATATAGAGACTCTATTAAGAGGGCGTACCGCGATTATATATAATAAGGCTTAGTAGAGGAAGGAAGCTAGCCTAAAATAGATTAAGATAATTAGTATAATAGAGTTAACTTACTATTATACGGACGTTAGTTATACTAATAAGCGAGGCTACTATTTTATTATTCTATCCTTATCTAGTTACTACCTATCCTAAAAAAACTTCTTTTACACCTCTAAGAGGCTAACTTGGTCTATTCGGGGTAATATAGCGAGATACATACCTTAATCGATAGAGTACACCGAGTATACTAACTACTACTATACGCACGTACGTGTAGTGTTGAAACTAAGATATTATCGCCGTATAAAGATATATATATACCCTCTTAAAATCCTCATAGAGATAGAGGCACGGACTACGCTACTAGAACGCTAATATACCGACTCCCTTTTATTAGTTAAGGGTAGCCCTTAACTAATAAATATAGCGGCCTTAGGCACCGATATACCCTAGTATATACCGGATATACCCCCACCGGTACGATAGAAAAGGCCATATAGCGATATTACTAAGGGTAACCATATACCTATCTAAAACGTAGAACACACCTAAAGGCGTACGCCGCTATAGATAGACGGAATAAAGGGGACCCCGAGAGGGGAAACCCTCCTAGATTATATTAACTACTAGGTAGTACGTATAGAGAAGGAAGCCGGAGAGGGCTAGAAGACCCTTCTATATATATTCTAGAACCTTATCTAGAATCTAAAGGGAATTATAGAGGAGGAGAAGAAGATATAACTAGGAGGACCGGAGGGTAGGCTCGACCGAATAGAGGCTAGCCTATATAGAATCTAGGAGGAACTTACTTAAGATAAGCGCCCTAGTATATAGATATAAATAGTAGTAATACTAGAGACTATACTACGGGCCCCCCGGACCGGCGACGTGGCGTATAGTATACACGTTATAATCTAGGATAAGGATACCCTAGTATAGGTCTAGTAAGCATCTCTAAAGGATATAGTAAGTAAGATTAACGAATAAAAGAGAATATAGTTAAACGTCGTTACTACTAAACTCACGCTAGGAGGAGTAGTACTTACCACGATAATAAATATCGTGTAGTAGACTATCTTACGCGATCCGAACGCGATTAGTAGTATCTTCCTAGGCGCCTCTATTAGGGCGGCTATATACCCGATATAGGTATACTCTATACCCGTAAGCGGATAGATTATTAGAGAAGAGAATATTACGCGGATAGAATAGTTAAATAAGCGAAAATACCTAGGGATTAAGATTATAAGAGTATAGTAGAAGAATATATAAGGGATTAAAACTAGATCGAAGATATACTCTACTATAATAGTAGAGCTTAAGAACCCCGCCCTCGCGTATTAAATCACGTAAGAGAGATTCCTAGTAGAAGGGGAGCTTCTTATAGCGGAACTATAGGATAGAGTATAGGCGATAATATAGTACTTTAACTATTAGAGATACGGGTATACGGTATAGCGGTACTCCTAAAAGACTAGGTATAGATAGTATTAATAAGAATATAGTACCTAGAAGTGCCTCTACGGGACACGAGGAGAGGGCTAGAGGGATAGGGATACGGTAAAGTACTCTAACTATAACGGTAAGTACCTGTCGTAGTCGGCTACGTGCGCGAAACGCAAATAGATTACTAAATATATCTACTTAATCTAGATAAAGGGAGTAAGGTAGCTATAAACGATGCGATCTACTACTATTCCTCTCTTTACTATAATACTACTACTATAGACTACCTCCTCACGAGGAAGCGGTTAGAAATAGTAAACTATTCTAAGAAAGCTAATAATAGGACGGCCCTAAGGAATTACTAAGGCCGCCACTATATAAGGATAGTCGCGTCTTAGAGGAACGAATATATAGGCCTATATATTCTCTAGCACCTAATAAGAGACCAAGATATGCTCCTAATTATATAGGTAAATATATAGTATAAATATAAGAACTAGGCGATACTCCTCGAGAAGACCGGAGCTATAATACTCGCTATATAGAAGCTATATAAATACTACTAGATAAATAAACTAATAATATACCTAGAATATTATATAATATACCCCCTAGGACCGGAGAGGAGAGTCCTCTTCCATATCTATAAGTCTATTCTACTCTTATTATAGTCGTATACTAAACGGGATAACCTCCGGATAATACTATACCTCTAGACGAATATTAGACCCCTCTATATATATAATATATATAATTAGAACCGATCGCTTTAGGCGGATAATATGCTTAAGGGTACTACTAAGCTAGGATAACACATCCTCCTAAAAGACTTTAACCTCTATTATAGCTAGTAGGGTAGACTAACCGTCACCCGCGAAGAGCTTCGAGCTAGAGAACTACGCACCCGATACTACTACTTTCTATACCTTCTTATACTAGTAGAATAGATTACCTAGCGAAAATATAAATAAGATAAGGGCGGATCTACACTCGACCTTACCCTAGCCACTAGACACATTTATAATAGGACTTAATACTACCGCCTAAGCCTTATATAGATAGACTCCGACCACGAATATATAGAGACTATAATAGACGTATCTACCCCTTAAGACTAACGAGGGCGATAGCTATAGAAGAATACTAACTAGAAAAAGTATCTAAAGGACCTAGAATCGATAATTCTAGACCCGTCTATAGTTAACGTATCTAATGGCCCGGCTATTAACTAGGCCGTGAATATACTCCTATAGGCGTACTAGGGAGTAAGAGATAAACACGTGCCGTACTAAATATATAGACCCCTAGACCCGAAAAGTATACCTTAAGTGCGAGAGCATAGGCGAGAAGTCCGGAGATTATATATACGCGTATACTATAACCGTATACCTAAAGTATAGGATAAATAGAGAGAGGCGAGAAGATAATAAGATAAGGTCCTCCGTAACGAGCGACGTAAATAGTAGTATATAGTTATAGATAGATATACACGTAATACCACTAGACTATAGTATATAGTAAAATAGGCCAAAAGCACCGCCTCCCCGACACCTATACTACTTATACCTCCCCTTATATATTAAGAAAAGACATACTCTACGAGCCTTAAGAAAATAGAGATTCTATAAGAGGTTACATTAGGAAAGATACGGCGCTCCCAATGCTTCTAGGTCTCCCGGTACTTCTAAAGTTATCCCAAATGGGTCCCGGTACTTCTAGAGTTGTCCTAATCCTCCTAGAGTCGTCCCGGTACTTCTAGAGTTGTCCTAATCCTCCTGGAGTCGTCCTAGTCCTCCCGGAGTCGTTCTAGTTCTCCTAGAGCCGTCCCGGTTCTTTTAGAATCGTTCTATCGAACGTTAAGAAAACGTTTAATCCCGTTATATACCGGTATATATAGTAACGTCCTACTAAATGCCGGTATAGTATAGCGATACTACTTTATATTACGACTATACTTCGAGTATCTAGGAATATTCTATAATATACCGGCGGCGTATAGTATGTTAGAGTATGATCCTATTATATACCGGCATATATAGTAACGTCCTACTATATGCCGGCATATAATAGTAATGCTACTTTATACTACGACTATACTTTGAGTATCTAGGAATATTCTATAATATACCGGCGCATGTCGGAACATTCCGTTGTATGCCGGCATATATAGTAACGTCCTACTATATAACGGTATAGAATAAATATCTTATTTCTCTTTACGTATAGATATATATAGATATATAATCACGAGTAAACAGCGGTTCGTATTTATACTACCATGCTATCTAGTCTCTTAGAAGCTAATTGACTAACTACCTTACTTACTTCTATGCTACTATATCTCTATGGGATTAAAGCATACGCCTATTACTAGTATGTTAGGTATGGCTATCTCTACCGTAGCTGCATCTCCTTTTCCTAGGTCTAAGGCTTATATTCTTGTGCTTTCGATTACCTTACCTAACGCGGTGAGTCTAGCCTCGACCTCTAAATAGTCTAAAATTAAAGTATACGCATATACTATAGGCCGATATTATCCATGGCGATAATGTCTTATACTTGCCTACGGCCACGTCTCCTTGCGTAAGTATTAGTCTACTAATACTATAAAACCGGCGACTATTAGGTCTTATCCTTCGTAGACCTACGAAGCTAATACTAGTAGAATACACGGAGAATCCGACTTGGTCGACCTAAATAATCTATATGCCTTGTTTGATTTGGACGTACTTAGGCCGGCTGGTAAATATACTAATATTTTCGCTTATGCATATGGACGTAGTACCTATATATATTAGTAAATTACGTTACTAGTAGGTAGTATAAACACTCACTAAGTATAGGAACATTAAGCTTACCGGTACGGTATATACGAGTACGATTTTCTCTAGGCGGTTGGCGGATATTCGTCGCGCGTGTCTAGTACTTTTATTATAAACGTTATTATTAATAAAGTTACGGATCTAGTTTACCTTCGAAGCGTGTTTATTAGCTAGCGATACTATCTCCTTTCGCATGGCCTTATCTAGCTATAGGAGCGCTTCGCGTATGGGATTAGCGATTATCTTACTCGGTATACCATTATTACTATCCCTCCGACGCGTAAGCGTGATATTAATTTACTCGTCTTCTATCTTTTTATTAGTAAGGTATATAAGTGGTATATATATAGTAGCTAGCCTAGCCTAATAGTAGTATGCGTTAAGCCCGGACCCGGTACCCCCTTTCGATTTACTCTAGGCGGTAGATTATACCTACGAGTCCCGCGGCGTTCCGTTAGGCTATAGATTATTAAACTATCTACCTCTATTCTCGTATAACCGTACGATTATCTTCTCTAGTTCTATAGCCGGGACGGATATAAACTCTACTACTAGCTTTAATATCGTAGATAGATATACCTCTCCGTTAAACCATTTGGTTAGTAGTCCCCGTTATAGGATGAATAGTAAATACCAATCGGCTACCATACGTAGTGTGCGCTTACCTTCTATGGTTTCTAATGCCCTACGGACTATCGCGGCCATCGTGTCCGCCGACTTACCTTTTATTAAACTAAGGAGTTTATTCGACCACGTTATGATAATCTTCTTTATAGTTTTATTCTATAGGCTCTCGAATACTCTTTTAGTAGTATTATTATCGACGTAGTCGGGTAACTTATCTAGAGCACCTGCCTCGATAGCCGCTAGAATATCTATTAGACTATTTAAGAGGGGCGTTATACTAACCTATATACTAAATATAAGGGTATTATATATCGTATATTTATACTATTTTATATCGGGGTTCTTTGCGGAATGGAACTCGTCTACTATTAATATACCGAGGAATACTACTTCGCGAGTTTAAGTGTTTTTAGTACTAAATTATTTCGCCCTCTTTACTCTTATAACCACGCGTCCCTTAAAAGATTTAAGATATTAGGGTTCTATACTCTAGACGGTACTATAGATTATATGGTTCTTTGCGTATCGCGACGGAAATTCGGTAGTGGCGGTCCTATTAACGGGAATTAACCATGCCCTAATAACACACTCCTCGTCGGTCTCGAATTTAGTAGTATTACTAATATCGACGCTATGTTTCTATTCGGGGTGTAGGCATCTCTTAGCTAAGTATTATCGGTCTATATATGAGAATTATCGGATACTAGGGGCGTCGGTAAGGGTTTTCGAGTACGCTAGCCGTACTATTATCTTTATCGGGTTCCGTTTATCGATTTAATCGGTGAATATACTATCCGTATCGTTATATATCTGTTTAAAGCGCTGCGGCCAATGCGCTATTAGAAGGGACCTTAGATAGTATAGTATAAATGGTCCTTGAAGGCGGGGCATATAGACGAAATTATCGGTCTAGCTACACGGATATTTAATCGGATGTAGAGATTATATTAGGTACTTTCTATCCATGCCTGAGTCTTAAGTCGGTTATAGATGATTTCCTAGATTAAGTTCCATGTTATCGCGTAGAAAGTCCTAATAAAACGCGAGGCGGATAAACGTTATAAGCACGATTATCTTCCCTAGCCCTAGGCCATCTACTAAGATCTAGTACTTCCACGGACCCGCCCGCTACTTGAATATAGTAACTACCGCGAGTAACTAGCCGGTCTATGGCCTATATAACCCACTTATACTAAAGGCTAGATATAGAGTGGGTATGTAGCCGAACTCCTTTATTAGGTCGTCTAGCGTAAGCCTAAATATACTTATAGTAAGTAACCGCATCTCTTCCGTATAATGAGAGATAGCTTAGACTACTTTATCGGAGTTATTAACGGCGAATATTCTATAGGTATATTAGTATGGTAGTGTATATTCCTACTTACTTCTTAGTATGACTTACGCTTCCTATAGTTTCGTACTAATATCGTTATCTACCGGAATTAAGTCCTCTATATCTAGCTTTACTTCATCTCCGTTAGAGTCGTCGTCTATAGAAAGGATTTTAAAGTTAAGGCCGTTTACTAATATACTATCCGATGTATATCTACTATATAAATTATCTACTAACCCGAACAGTTCCTGGTTTTCACGTGTCTACCGGTTAATATCTAGTAGTATAATATATTCTAGTTTTAGGCGTTTCGGAGAATCGACTAGGTTTACTATATTATCTAAGAGTATCCTCTTTATTTCTAGTAGCCGTAGGTAAGTCTCGCTAGTATCTAGAGGCACGACGGCATTCGTGGGGGAATTATCTATGTTAGTAATTATAGCCGCACCTATCTTTGATACTACTCTAATGTTAGTATCTAGGACTATATATGTATATATGTGTCTAAGTATACTAGCTGCGTCGTCTTCTATTTTAGTATCTTCCACGTTCTCTTTCTCCGCATATTCCGGCGGTAACTATAACTATATCTCTATGGCTAGTATGTTTACGCGTGGATGAGCTTCGCTAGGCACGACGATATTTATAGGTGGATTATCTATGTTAGTGGTTATAGCCGCACCTATCTTCGATACTACTCTAATGTTAGCATCTAGAACCATGTATATATATATATATCTAAGTATACTAGCTGCGTCGTCTTCCATTTTAGTATCTTCCACATTCTCTTTCTCCGTATGTTCCGGCGGTAA